>NC_090677.1:922500-1230000 GCF_013368605.1 Nyctibius grandis
GGAAGCCCTCCTTTCTGTCTTCTTTTATTTTAACATGTTTCTTCTTAGCCTGAGGTGCCTGGTCCTGAAAGCAGAGGTGGTCTTTCACCTGGAGACCCTCAGGATTGCCACAGCTCTCTTGCAACAGATAGACTCTTCTCAGAAAGGGTCATTAGCCATTGGAAGGGGCTGCCCAGGGAGGTGGTGGAGTCACCATCTCTGGATGTGTTTAAGAAAAGCCTGGACATGGCACTTAGTGCCATGGTCTAGTTGCCATGGTGGCGTCAAGGCAATGGTTGGACTTGATGATCCCAGAGGGCTCTTCCAACCTGATTGATTCTGTGACTCGGGGCAGCTGAAGACGTCATTGCTCTAGAGATGGGGCTACTCCTGGTATATCCTCTATAACTTCCTCACATGCTAACCTATACACATAAAATCTATAGCTCCTATATATGCTAGCACATGCTATATAGGTCTTTAGGCATGCTATTTGCAGCTGCCGTGGTGAGAACGTGAGGATGGCTTCGAGCTTGTGCGATTTCTTCTGCTCCTCTTCTCTCTGGTGGTCCCACCACAAGCGTTTCTCTCCCCAGCCTGTGTCGTAAGAGGCAGTTTTAAATGACAGGGTTTGAAGGAGCAGCTGAGATGCTGCCGTTTCAGGCTGTTTCTGTTGTCTGAGTGCCTTTTCGCAGCAGAAGCTGCTCGAGCCTAATACTCCGCTAATGAAACTATTGAGGTAATGATTTCCCAGTGTGGAGGAAACATTTGCCGTTGACATTATCTTGGTCTAGCCTTCAGACCCACACAATGATAATGGGATAATTACGACCCAATTTCATGTGCTTAGACATTGCTTTCATTACAGACAAATGTTCCTGAAAAAGTGAAATGTCATCCCATTACTGGCTGATCTTTAAAACCTTTAGGTGGTCTCTCATTTTTGCCCTTACAAATATAGTTTTCACTTGTATGCGTTCAAAGATGAATTCAGCATAAAGTAATTACTGTGTTTATCAGCATGATAAAGCAGGCCTGGTACACTAAAATAAATGAGAGTTTACTGATCTTTAACCAATAAAAAGCACACAGGAGGTTAAACACTGTTTTTTCTTTTGAAGTGTACTTCTCATTTAAGAGCACCGAAGGAAAATTCAGGCTTGAAATGAGAAACGATGCAGGTTCGCTTGGGACTTGCATCGTTGGCATCTCTGAAATAAGATCAAGTGCCTCGTGGAGGCTGTACCACTGGTTCCTGCTCAGGGGCTCCCCTGGATTTGCCTGTTGAGAAGCAGCAGGACAAGAAGAAGAAGACATTCAGGACAGCTTATGTGACGTGTTGTTTGGTGGAGGTGAATCCCAGCCACATTTCCCCCTGTACTGGTGAGGCCCCACCTTGAATACTGTGTTCAGTTTTGGGCCGCTCACTACTTGAAGTTGTGTTGGACTCGTGGCACTGCTTAGTGCAAGGAGATGGACAGAGAGCCTCGACTGATGGGGCAGTGGGAAGAAAATGGTTACTGTGTGCTTCTCCGTATTGATAGCTTTCCTGGGTGCACATGGACACACCTTGAAATGGATTCTGAGCTCTGAAAACCTTGGTCTGATAGTAAAAGGACTGGTAAAACTGGGCTGTTTGTCCTGTTTTTTTTTTTGCATAGCCAATCTCTTCCTGATGTTTTTAATTGATTTTTAGCTCAGATGAGCTTGGCAGAGTAGTTGGTAGTGCAAGGAAAAAAAAGGTTTGGTACCACTGTGCGGGAGAAACAGTGATGGATTGGCTCTGGGCAGAGCATTAATTTAAATCAGGGTTAAGGCTGGGGTTGAATAAATGAATGCTGCACCATCTCCTTCCTGGCCACAAAGTCTTACAGGAGGGAAAGGAGAGACGAGAGAAAAGAGCAGGTATAAGCATATGGTATGCAGCAGTACTCCTAAGCACCAGGTATGAAGCGTAGCAGCGTTATCCACTGTCTTCAGTTACTGTGGAGGACAAGGGCACCATGTACATTAGGGGCTGCTGGGCTGGGTTGTGTTCTTAGAGCTGGCTTAGCACCTCTGGTAAGGGATGTAACAGTGCTGAATAGGATCAGCCGAGGGTAACACAGAATATTATCACAGAATTGTTTTGGTTGGAAAGGACCTTCAAGATCATCAAGTCCAACCGTTAACCCAGCACTGCCAAGCCCACCACTAACCCATGTCCCTCAGCACTACATCTACACGGCTTTTAAATCCCTCCGGGGATGGGGACTCCACCACTGCCCTGGGCAGCCTGTTCCAGTGCTTGACAACCCTTTTGGGGAAGAAATTGTTCCTGATCTCCAATCCAAACCTCCCCTGGCACAACTTGAGGCTGTTTCCTCTCATCGTATCGCTTGTTACCTGGGAGACTGACCCCCACCTCGCTACATACTCCTTTCAAGTAGTTGTAGAGAGCGATAAGGTCTCCCCTCAGCCTCCTTTTGTCCAGACTAAACACCCCCAGGTCCCTCAGCCGCTCCTCATCACACTTGTGCTCCAGCCCCTTCACCAGCTTCATTGCCCTTCTCTGGACTCACTCCAGCACCTCAAAGTCTTTCTTGTAGTGAGGGGCCCAAACCTGAACACAGGATTCGAGGTGTGGCCTCACCAGTGCTGAGTACAGGGGGACGATCCCTGCCCTGGTCCTGCTGGCCACACTAGTGCTGATACAAGCCAGGATGCTTGTGGCCTTCCTGGCCACCTGGGCACACTGCTGGCTCACGTTCAGCTGGCCATCGACCAACACCCCCCAGGTCCTTTTCTGCCAGGCAGCTTTCCAGCCACAACATGTTATCTCCCTTTACTGGTAAATCACATCACAAGGTTGGTGGTGGTCCCAAAGTGCCTCGTTTCCCAGCACCTCCCCTGCTGCCATGGTTATTTAATCCAGTGGGGAGGGGGTGACACTTGTCTTGTGGAGGGGGAGAGGGGCTGGGTGACATTGGTGCTGTGACCGACCCCTCTCCCCATGCATGTGCAGAAGTGGTGATTGATGGGGAGAGGCTGCATGAGGCTCTGGTACCCACCACACAGTGGTAGTGGATGGGAGCATTTTGAAACACCAGCTGAGGTTCCCAGGCAGTCCTTTATTGCTGGAGATTAAACACACATGGATTATTTCAGCGTTATCTTCCACGTGATGGGAAAAGTTTTTTGATGAAGGCAATGACAGACCCACGTCTTGTAGCCTTGACTTAAGGTTACGTGTCCCTCGAGACACTGGTGAAGGAGGCGAAATGCAGAGGACAACCCTTAGCTTAATGCCGGGAAGTGGTTAAAAACGATCAAAAAATATGGTGCTTCAGTTGCCGGGGAATGGAGGGAGGTCGCTGCAGAGGGGAAAGCTGGAGGGCTGCACAGACCCCAAGCTTTCCCGGGAATGAAAAAACGCTTTCAGGTCTGCCTCCCCACCCTCTGCTCTCGTAAAAGGACTCATAGACCAGAAATCTTTAAACAGATGGTTTGAATAAAGTAAAGTACAGAGCCAGCGGTGCCCTCGGGTACATCTGGGTAACCACACCACCCTCTGAGGAGCTCCACAGATGCAACCAGAGGTTGCACTGGCCCGGGAGGACCAAGCAAGGTTGAAAGGCTGCACTGTTCAGACACTGGTATTTTTATCGGTTAAACCCCAGGGAAGGATTCCTGGGTGAAAGCTGCCAAACCCCCAAAATCAACTGTTAGGTGGGGAGAAGCATCTCCTGTGTGCTGGCATACACGGCTTGGCTGTGCAAAATATTTCCCCGTCGGCATAGCTCTTTGCAGCCACCGTAAATGGAGGGGACGTTGGGTGGCTGCAACGTCCTCCACACCAGCAATGGCAGCGAGTGACCCCGAGATGGAGCGAGAGGGAAGATTCAGGAATAAATATGTTTGGGCAGGAAAAAAGCTGGCTGCTGTGGGGCTTTTATAACCTAAATCTGCTCAGCTGGGGTTGTGATAGGCACCTTTCCTTATTGCAGTCTACAACTGCCTGAAGGGAGGTTGTAGTGAAGTGGGAGTCGGCCTCTTCTCCCAGGCAACTAGCGATAGGGCAAGAGGACACAGCCTCAAGCTTCACCAGGGGAGGTTCAGGTTGGACATTAGGAAGCATTTCTTCTCAGCAAGGGTCATTAGCCATTGGAAGGGGCTGTCCAGGGAGGTGGTGGAGTCACCATCTCTGGAGGTGTTTAAGAAAAGCCTGGACATGGCACTTAGTGCCGTGGTCTAGTTGACAGGGTGGTGTCAGGGCAACGTTTGGACTCGATGATCCCAGAGGGCTCTTCCAACCTGGTAGATTCTGTGATTCTGTGATTCTTGGAGCTCACCTGTGGAGCAGTGGGGAAGGTGGCACTACTAACCTCAAGTTGCAGAAGGAGATGTATGCGCTCTACCACTTTGCCTGGGCGTTTGTTCTCATCATTATTTGTCCTTCGTGTTCAAAATAGGTGCCTCGTTTTTCATTTGAATTTACCTGTATTCCAGTTGTTGTAACGTCTTTCCCTGCTACTCCCAAATGCTATTTAATACTGAACACTTGATCTACATTATATTGTCTATATAATATAATTAATTTTTCTCTTATATTTTTTTTTTCATAAGCTAAACAAATTGAGCCATTTCTGTCCTTGATAAAGAAATTTTTTTTCAGCTTTCTGGTATTTTATTGCCTTCTTCAACATCATCTCCAGCTGCTCAGTATCCTCTCCTGCAGCTGGGATGTTAGCACTCTGAAAAGCAGTTCAGCCTGAGCCACCAGTAGATATGTGTTGTTATTGATCTCTAGTCATCATTTCTCCATTTAGTTAGTTGTTTTCTACTGACACACTGGTCATAACTTCACCCTCCTGGTTCGCATGGAGCCACTTCTTCATCAAGGCCTCCACCAAAGCAAAGCAGGAAGGTGGAGAGGTCCTTCAACAAAGTTCAACAAGGCTACGTGTCAGGTCCTGCACTTGGGGCACAACAACCCCACGCACCGCTACAGGCTGGGGGAAGAGTAGCTGGAAAGTGCCTGGTGGTAAAAGACCTGGGGGTGTTGGTCGATGGACGGCTGAACGTGAGCCAGCAGTGCGCCCAGGTGGCCAGGAAGGCCACCAGCATCCTGGCTTGTATCAGCACTAGTGTGGCCAGCAGGACTAGGGCAGGGATCGTCCCCCTGTGCTCGACACTGGTGAGGCCGCACCTCAAATCCTGTGTTCAGGTTTGGGCCCCTCACTCCAAGAAAGACCTTGAGGTGCTGGAGCAAGTCCAGAGAACGGCAACGAAGCTGGTGAAGGGTCTGGAGCACAAGTGTGATGAGGAGCGGCTGAGGGACCTGGGGGTGTTTAACCTGGAGAAAAGGAGGCTGAGGAGAGCCCTTAACGCTGTCTACAACTGCCTGAAAGGAGGTTGTAGCGAGGTGGGGGTCAGTCTGTTCTCCCAGGTAGCAAGAGGTCGGTTTCCTCTCACAGGACGAGAAGAAACAGCTTCAAGTTGTGCCAGGGGAGCGTTAGATTGGGTATCAGGAACAATTTCTTCGCTGAAAGGGTTATCAAGCATTGGAACAGGCTGCCCAAGGAAGTGGTGGAGTCACCATCCCTGGGGAGATTTAAGAGCCGTGTAGATGTGGTGCTGAGGGACATGGGTTAGTGGTGGACTTGGCAGTGCTGGGTTAATGGTTGGACTTAATGATCTTGAAGGTCCTTTCCAACCAAAACGATTCTATGATTCCTAGCAGCAGGAGATCGCCCTGGCTTTTTTGGCAGCTTTCAGAGCGCAGCCAGTGGGATGGGCAGAGATAAAGCTGTGGGTGGGTGATGTTCAGCATCCCCTCCCAGCTTTTTGGGGTGTTCTGATGACCATTTTGTGGCTGTATGGTCTTTCCCTAGCTAGAAACCAGCACTTTGGTTACTGAAAGAGAAAATTATTGCAAAGAATATGGAGGAAGGATGTCTGCTGACTTGCAGTCTTGCCCTTTAAAATGCATTATATTGACTAGCTGAAAGAAGGTGCTTAGCAGGGAGACGTGTTTTTTCAGTTTCCTTTGAACTTGCTGGCGTCGTCTATAAATCAAGCGCTGGACGTAGGGAGATTTAATGCGTGATGCTTTTTGGTGACTAAATGCAACCCTTCTCATTTCCCTTCTATAATCCCTGGGATAAAGCAGGCACGACGGTGGAGCTGGCCCTCGTGGGGCAGCGCTTGGCTTTGCCAAGTCTAATAACTGGCATTGACTCCGAACAACTCCTTTGAAAGAGCTATAAGGTATAAATAATTAATACCTGTTAAATTATTCAAGCTGGAAATACAGTACATGAATTCAGTGAGCTGACCAGGAGAGTAATTATGTTAATTAACCCATGCAGCTAGCAAGAGCTGCAATGAGCTCACGTTTTAGGCTGCTCTGTGTTTTTTAGGAACAGAAATGAGCTAAAAATAAATAGAAATAAACTAAAGCTACAGTTCAGGCTTTGAGCAGCCTGGTCTGGTGGAAGGTGTCCATGCCCGTGGCAGGGGGGTTGGAACTAGATGATCTTTAAGGTCCCTTCCAACCCAAACCAGTCTGTGATTGAAAAATATGGGTTAAACAATGCGGTTTGAATGATCAACAGACAGACTGCATTCAAATTCAATTGGATTTATGTTCAAGTGGCCCCTCTTTCCTTCAGGGGGGAAGCAAGTACATTTTTTTTAAGCTTTAATCACAGCTTTCTGCAAGAACTTGAAGATGTTTTTGAAAACTGTTAATAGCGTGGTGCAAGAAGTTATCTTCTAGATACTCTGCTCCAGTCTGCACATTTGTACAATTTCTGTCCTGTGTCGCTGAAGAGGTAAAGAGATAGGGGAAAAAATATTAAATATATATTTTTTGAAACCCATTAGTGTTGTGGAAGAAGTCCTAATAATGATGTACAAACTGAAGGTCTAATTTTGCAAACATGTAACATGCCGTTCAGTGGGCAGTAAAACCTGAATGTACGGTAAAAGGCTTTTCCAGTAAAAAGAAAAAAAAGCATTTAGTAGTTACAAACGAAAAATATTGCATTAATTTGAAGCTTTGAGTTCAACTAATTAGAGTTAACTGATATTTTAGGACTGGAAGTGGTCACTGTCCAAATGCTCTGCCTGCATTACTCTCTCCAGTGGATGAATAATGCGTAGCCTCAGGAAAACAGGTCTTTTTTCCAAAAAGTTGGAACTGGTTGCATTGTAGACAGATAATTGATTGACACCATAGGCCTTCATATGAAAATGAACACTCTCTGACTCTTCCTACTTATGAATATCAGTGGATATATTCAGATTTGGTTCTCTTTTTGTGTGGTTTTTATTTTCCCTAAAGGCATCATGCTGAAAATGTGTCTAAGACTCCTTATTTACATGAGGAGGCATCTGCCATCCTGATTCCTCGAAGGACATTTCAATTAGTCTGTTTGGGTCTAAAGAAAAATCTCTTGGAGGATTCCTGTTTTCCTCCTGCTCTTGTTTTGTTAATAAACATCTTCACTGTGAAGGTAGTTCTTTCTTAGTATTGAATATAAATGTTTGTTATGGAGTTGGAAGAACCCTGTTAAAATGGGTTAATGAGAGAGACATTTAAGAAACGCTTTTGATTTCCCAAGATGAAATGGGAAGGCTTGGCATTTACCTCCGCCCTGAGCTTTCCCTCTCATCAAGGAATTACCCAGGTGAAGTGAATTTTCCACTGAAAATCTCAAAACCTGCTTCAGCTCTAATGGTTTTGGTGAAACTTTTCAACAGGTTGCATCGATATGCAAATGTTAGTTGCATATTTGGGGTAATTGCAAATAATGCCTCTTAATAAAAGCAAGAGAAGAAGCCACAGGTGAGAAATGGACTCCTTTCCATCAATGAACGTGTAAGAACATTATTTGAGAAGAGGGATGTGTTGCAAAGTGGAGATGTTGGGTGCAGTTGTTCTCCATGCAGGTTCCTGGAGATGCTTTAATACTCCCTGAGCTTTCAAATCCAGCTCAGACTATAGCAACCTGTGAACCAGCAATGATTATGGCCTATCAGTTGTTGCTTATGCCTTTGAAAGAGCACAGAATGTGGAATTTTGCTCATTCACAGGCTGGATATCAGACATAGGGTTCACATCTCCAATTTCATCTCCTGAGAGGTATTTTGTGGCTTATTTCATATCGATATCACAAATACATCTTGTGGCTTAGTCTCAAAATCATGCCTCTTTCTTCCAGCGTCATTATCTGGGCTGATAAAAGGTTTTACCTCTCTCTACAACGTAAGCTGGGACATGCTTTGACTTATTTGCAGCTAGACTCTGGGCTGACCTTGCTTTGCCGCTAAAGAATTGGGTGCTGTAGCATTTCAGCCTAAGGATAAATTTATTTCCCTGAGTCTCCTAATCCGTTTGGGTTTGATTTGCCTTTTAAAAACATTATATACCCTGTCTCCTGAGTGTCTCCTATAAAAATATATAGAAGCTTGAGGGGAAAAAGACATCTATTTAGATCTTCAGTTCTAGTGGGGCTCCTGTATCAATTCTTTCCCCATAATTTAGGTCTCTGTGCTCAGCATTTGCTGTTCTGTTAACCAATCAATACAAATTCTGTCTGAAATTTCATTAATGTTTTTAAAATAAGAGTTTCCTTGCAAAGTTTAACTTTCTCTGTACACCTGAGGAATTTGGGAAGGTGGTTTGTGTTTTTTTTTTATGTGATGGATTAATTGCAATTGCCGTGATGTATAAGTATGGTGGTATTAGCATGAGCTCTTTTAATTAGTCTTTTCTGGGATTTTCCTAGGGAATAAAAATGGAAAGTAAAAAGATTCAGACTCCTGAAAATGGAATCACTTAACATCTAAAGAAATGAGACTAAATACAGAATTGTGGTACGTAGTGAAAATGAAATGTCTTTCTTTTTCAAATTGGTCATTAATACTAAAAGACAGAGATTTTTAGGTTTGTGTCCTGACTTTTACGTGTGTGCTCGGAGTTGTTGCATGTTATTGTAGTGGCAGCATGTACCGGCTATTGAGCCAAGAGCCAGGAATTGGTGTGAATCAATGATCTCCTAAAGGCTCCCATGTAAGGTCTATTACTGAATCAAATAGTTGATTCAAACTCTCAACAAATCAATCTTTTGCGTCTCTTTAGGGGGAACACGTAAAGGTGTTGTAAAGAAAACCCACCTAAAATGGGATGTCTGGTCTGCTGGGACTTGCAGGTAGAGTTATTATCTCTCTGACAGTTTGCTTATCAAGTAAACTGAATATTAAGGAGAAAGAAGGCTGTGAGTCTCACTACCGTACGGGATATATAGAGAGACAGTAATGTGGTTTTATAAATGCCTACTTTTATATAAATATGCCCCTTAATAAGCCACACATTCACTTCTTTAGAGTTGTCCTAGCTAACTGGAGAAAAACTTGCAGTATTAATCCTACCCTCTCGCTGAGAAATAGAATATATTAATATCGACGTGAACTTAAAGCTGAGTTTGAGCAACGCTCTTGGCCCTCATGGCCTCTTTTTTTTCCTAATGCATGCATCTTTTTTGTTTCTATATTGCCTTTTGATGGAGTATTTTGGGGTTTTTTTGATGTTTTGTTGCTTTTTTTTTTGTAGTGATGGTGATTCAACAAGTATTTGGTGTGAAGGTTTGCAGCTGTGCACCTCAAACCAGGAGAGCAGGGCAGTAGAGGGCGGCATTACTCCTTGTGTTTCACGTTTTCTTCTCCTAAAAGAAATGAGAATTAAAAAGCAAGGGGGGAAAAAAGGAAGAATGTGGAGAATGCTGTGCCTGCCAGAGCTGCAGGCCATGTAAGGGAACAGAGCGGGGCCAAGCGTGGGGAGGTGTCTCACGGCGCTTCACGCTACGTCATGCCCAAACCATGAGCTGAAAACAGTGGTTTTGCTGATAGTCGTGGCTTTTAGGCAAAAAAAGAAAAAGGAAGAGAGTGGGTTTAAAAAAAAACAAATCTACGTTTGCGTATCTGTAAAGGAGCAGGCGGATTTTTGAAGCAGGTTGCGAATTTGCGCTCCTGTTCCAAGGAGCAGAAGTATAAAATACGTTGCCTTCTTGTCTGTCACAATGCAGGGTTTTATGCTTGCGTACCGATATCGATCCTTCCTATTCTAACAACACGAGACCCTTTCACAGCACGTCGGATGCTTTGCAGATGAGTTTGTACACTGAGCTTTGCGTATACGGATTGCGTAAATAAGGGTAGGAAGAAATCGCCCTGTTGTTTGGGCCAAGCTGCTCAAGTAAAACCATGGACGATAAAGCTTCAACAGAAATAGTTTTTGCACAGAAGTAGCCTATAAAAGGTTGATACCAACCTAGAAATCCTTCTCTCTAGAGCACAGAGGAGTGGACCCAAAGTGCAAGTTGCCTTTGCAGCATCATCGCTTGCATCATTCGTTCCAAGTTTGAGGAAGCTCTCATGAGTCGGTATCATAATCAGCAGTGAAAACCATGCTGTTCTCCACTCAGATCAAAGATTAGGAGGTGGTGGGGAAGATGTGCAGAGGCGAACCTTCCCAGCGTATTTTATGGTGGGGAAGATGTGCATAGGTGAACCTTCCAAGCACGTTTTATGGTGGGGAAGAGTTGCGCAGGTGAACCTTCCAAGCGTGTTTTATGGTGGGGAAGAGTTGCGTAGGTGGACTTTCACAGCATGTTTCAATGCATGTTTTAATCCTGTGCAACGGAGAGGAGTCAGGGTCGGGGCAAAAGAGCTGGAGATGGAGCTGGAGTCAGAAAAGGCACCGCAGCCCCAGGTTTGCACAGCCTGGCTTGCCTGCGGCCGGTGAGGAGCTGCGGTTGCACGTTCCTCCTCCAAGATGGGGTAGCGGCCGTGCAGTGGGAGCGAGGAGGGAGCCCTGCACCTTACGCAGGGGTTTAGCTGGTGGATTCGAAGCAGAAATTGTGCAAAGGGGAGAATAAAAGCGCTGCCCTTCCCCTGATTCCCCCGACACAGCAGGGCAGTCAGTCGAAAGCTGTTGGCAATGCTTAGGAAATCAGGCGAACACTGGCCTCTAATGCTCTGATGAGTAGAGCAATCAGTTCCAGCAAACACTGACAAAGAGAAAACTGTGAGCATAAACGTTGTGACACACTCAGAGAGCCCAACCTGATGAAGTTTCCCCAAGCATAAATAAGAAATAGCTGTAGAAAATCAGTGGAGCGCTGTAAAACCTTTGTGAAACCTGATGTGAGCCCCTGTTTGCAGATTGTGCCTGGATGATTCATGGATATTTCCTTGGTACTTTAACGAGACGGGTCCTCTGTGGGACGCAGCCATTTATTCCGAGCTTTAAATGATCATGGGGATCAACTTTTGAGTACAAACCTTTTCTGGAAATGTTTTCTGCAAGAGAGGGTTTAGCATGGCTAGAATTGCGGTCCTAAACATTCCTGGATGCTTAAATAAAAGACTGGTACTTCAGTAATTTTTTTCTAGTTGCTGAGGACGTACAGATGTCAGAAAAAGGCTTCAGAATAAATTCTATCATGAATCTTTCTAAAAAGGAAGGCACGTTTCAGTGCAACTTGTGTTTGTCTTTAAGAAACACCAGCCTGTCGTCCCGTCATGTAAAACACAGGCTTAAAATCTGTGCTTCGTGCTTATTGTTATAAATACCTGAGACGTTCAAATAATAATTTTTAATAAGCAGAGGAATTAATTTGATTACATAAAGAGACGGTGCACTTGTTCACGATGCATTCATCACGAAATAATGGTAACGCACTGGTTATTTTCATATCGGCGGTAGCGGGATACGTGTTTATTTCTAATCCAATTTCAAATATAAATGAATTGTTTTGAAGGTTGGATAAATCAGCCCAACAGACCAAGGCAATTATGGTAGGTGAGTAGTGCATTACTGGCAAGGAGAGATAAGAAACACTGCAGGGTCCAAAAGGGCGATGAGAGGGAGCGCCCGGGATTGCAAAAGCTCTGGGCTGGCAAGTGGTTTGCTACCGTTAAACCTGGGAAGTCAAGAAATGGCATCAAGCAACTTCAAAACCAGGCCATACAAATGAGCTGCTATTGATTAAAATAATTTTTTTTTGGGAAAATGAGTCTCTTGCTTTTCATACTTTCCTGAGAACTTTGCTTTCCACCTCTTGCAACCAGAGAACCATGGTTAAAAAAATGAGCAAGTTGCGGAAGGCAACGGAGGTTGGAGAAAGGAAAAGATGTAACTGCGTGGTGATAGCTGATGAGTTTAGCTGTGTAGGTGTAGAGTTTTAAAAGTACAGCATGAAGAACTGCAGGGTGGCTCACAAGGCAAACCTCACTCCTGGTCAAGGCAAGTTTTTGACCAGCGTTGAATACTGATGCGAGAATCACTACTCCAAAATGTGCCACTTAGAAGCTGTCGTTGCTAGTTAGGGTCCTCCATAAAGACAAACGAAGGGATGATCTCACACGCGAAATGTTAGTAGGAGCAGATGCCATCAGAAACAAAGGCAGAAAGCTGGGATTTGACCCCAGATGTCCTGCCACCCCGTTGAGTTCCTGATTGCCTGGGCCGTGTAGCACAGTAAGGGCAGATCTATATTCTGCCCAGGTGCCTTTCCGAAGCAACGCGATACAGAGGTGGCACGCAGCGTGTTAGGCAGCTGTAGGGTTTCTGGCTGTGTCAGTGGCTTTGTAAGGGTCTTGGCTGGGAAAATGAGGTTTGGGAAACTTTTGGTATCCTGTGGGTGTTGATCGTTTCATGCCTGAATGATGTGCAGAGCTTTTCAGCATTAGGATGCTGTTCCTGTGACCAGGCTGGGTTGTTTTCATCCTCGGGCAGTGACCCCACGCTTTTTGGTGCGTGGGCTGGGTGATGGATGAGTCGCTGAGCCCTCCCACCTCCTCACCACGACACTGAGATATCATACGGTGGGAGGAGGAATATATGTTGAATAGTGAAGGTAAAAGGGTCACTGAGCATGGGCTGTCCCAAGCGGTTAAACTCTGATTGATGAGAAGTGCAAGGAAGCTGGCCTGGCTATCCGAGGGGTGACTCCGTGAAAATCAGTGGCCTCAGATCCAACATGTGGCTCCCACCTTCCTTCTAATGTTTCAGCTTCTTCCAATCTCACAGATATGTGTGTGAGAACCAGAATGAATCTGTTTTTCCAACTATGTCAGCTGAGCTGATGTTTTCTACAAACTTCACCTCCATTATATCCCGTATCTCACAGCTCCAAGACTACACTTCCATCCTTACATTTAGTTTAATTGGTCCCTGGGTTCATTTGCCAGTAGCTTAAGGCTAAAAACAAAAGAAAGCTACATTTCCAGGGCTCTCCTTGTCTAAATGCTGCTTTTGCTCTGCATAGTCAGTGCCCTGGGACTGCTGAGAAAAGCAGGGGCATAGTCAGTGTCTAATTGTAGTAACTGCAAAACAGCACTAAGTATTTATGTTGGCAGCTTTCACAACAAGTTGCTGCTTAACATGAGCCTAAAGAGACTTCTTAAGGCAGCTGAATCATTTTGAAGCCGCTTCTGGCTTAATCCACACCAGGGAAAGATGCGTCTAAGCTCTGCTTGTGTCTGACCTTGCTGGGCAGTCCAGCCCTTCCTGACAAGTGGGAAAAAAATCAACCAGTCACTCGAGGTGCGTATGGGTAGAAGGGACCGGGATCAGGGATGGTAGTTCTCACGCCTGACCTGCCTGGATATCTGCTGCTATTTGCAGCTTCTATCTAAGGGTGCACCAAAAAATGAGCTTACTCTTTCCTGGAGAAAGCCCAGCCCCAAAGATTTCATTTAGGCTGAGGATATGAGAAGGTGGGAAGCCTGTAGCATCCCCTCCTACCCCAGAGCGACTCGCAAGCAGCTGAACCAGCACTGAAGTGAAGGGATGCGGAGACCCACTGCCACCAGGTGCACCCATCGGAGGGGGTGAGCTGTTGCAAATCCAACTTTCCATGTGATCATGGGAGAAAAAGCCTGGCTTAGAAAGACGTCTTTCAACTGAAGTGTCAGGTGCTTTTTGGAGGGCAGAGGATCTGTGGTTTCTGTAGACATGTAGGCAGGGCTGGTGTGAATGAATAGGGTCTTGTTAGTGGGGAAAAGAAGTCAGAGGGACTGTTTTGGTTGCTCTAATGGAAGGAGAAAGCTTTGAAGGGCTTCTTGAATGTGTATTCAACTTCTGGGTATTGAGAATAATTTATTGTGCCGTTTTTATGTAAAACTCATGTTCCTCCCATAAAGATGACTGATACTCTTCTACTGTTTCAGCTCTGCAGCCCATCCAGCAGGAACTACAGGTACAGGCTTTCCTCCAGCCTGGAAAAACGACGAGGGGAGGGTTCTCTCTTACCTTGCCGGTGCGTTAGGTCCTTTGTGCTATCTATTTTCCTGGACAAAGGACCCATGAAGGAGAACAGGGAGCTTGAATCTTAAATCTGATTCTGGCACATGCATCTGTGCACGCGAGGGGCGGAGGGCTTGAAACCACCGTGTTACATGGATAATTCTCTGCTATTATACACTCATAACGTCTCATCCTTTTGCCTTGTGTGACACAAACGTTCATTTTTGGGGTGTGATGTATGCCCCTAATGTGATCTACCAATTGCAACACAGCACACTTATTTTTTTTCTTGTCTCTGCAGTGAGCATTTTTTGGTAACGTTAATAGGTCTTGGGGTATTTTTTTTCTCATGCACTCTACTCCAAATGATCCTCACCCTGGGAGGATTTCCTAGCGCAGGCTGGAGGGGTTGCAAGCTCTTCACAAGAGCTACTTCTCAGTGTTCCTTACTGATAATGGAAAGAATCTACATACTAAAGGAAAATCCTTGAGATAATCCATTTGAGATGTTGATTTGTCTTTCAGCACTGGGGAATCAATGGGGTTTAAAAGACAGCACTCACTGCAAGAGTGCCCAACCCTGGGTATATCCATCCCTTCTGCAGGGAGGAACAAGTGGGGTTCGGCTTCATTTTTAGAGGCTTCAGAAAGGACCAAAATAAGAGGGAATGTCCAGTGTCACGAGACAATAGGACTTATTTTTGGAGGTAAATGGGGCTGAAGCACTCCCCAAATACTACAATTCCTGCTCCTTGGTCTTGGTGAGGCTGCTTTGACACAGTAGTTCCAGCCTCAGCCCCATCCTCGAGGGCTGAATTAATTTTCCAGCTGCCCCCTGCAAATCTGTAGGGCATCGTGGCCACAGAAGGAGCTACGGGAGGCACTCTGTTTGGGGCAAAAGGCAAAAAGAATGGCCAAATGTGCCTTGGGGAGGAGTCAGATGTGTTCATGTTTCAGTAGGTGGCACTCCGTCCTCTGTCTGAGGGACTGGCATGACTTTTGGGTGCATGGTGGAATAGCAGGTAGTATCCACTGGATGAGACGTGGTGACTCTCAGGGGTGAAGTGCAACTTGAGTTGGTTACAGCATGCTTTTTGCAAGTGTTCAGCTCAGGTATGTGCTGTTTTCCTCTAGATCTTCCTGTATTTTTAGTCTTTCCTTCTTCACACCATAAAGGTGTTGCTGTGAATATTGCACGTCGGGAACGCATTCAGCTTTGCAAGCGGCTGCGTGCCAGCAGTGGGTAGAGTCCCATAGGTCACACACCTTCCCAAATGTCACACCCCTTCCCAAATCTGCACAAATCCCCGACCAGCAGAGAAATACATCACAAAATCCAAGCGGTTCAACTTTCTATCTGCTCCCATAGATATTTTGGGAAAAGAGTAAGGAGTGGATTGGAGTAGGTTAGGCAGGGGGAAAAAAAAACGCTTCCAGGAGGAGGAAAATATTTATGTACATACTCAGTGATGCATCTCCAGCTTTTCTGTCCTCGCTGTCCTGGCCGGCTGTAGCAAGGTGATGTTTTCCCGTCGGCGATCCTGCTCGCTACCTGAGGTTTGACTGGCGAGCCCAGGCAGATGTTTGCAGAATAGAGAGCTTCCAACTACGTTTTTAGCTTGGAAGATGGCAGCTGAGTGGGTGCATTTGGTGACAGCTGATCCTTGAAAGGTTTAGAAGCGAAAGCTATTAAAACCTAGGAGCTGTGCAGAGAGGAAATATTGTGAGTATATCGGAGCCTGCAGAGAAGAAACATCCCTGTTCTGTGTGATTCCCATCAGCAAGTGCCGGCACGTGGTGTTTTGGGGCAGAGAGGACGCTGTCTGCGGATGCTTTTGGTTTTTTGCTTCCTGCTTACTTGACATCCAGGCACAGTATTGCAGTGAAAAAGGCTTTGGGATGACCGTAGCCAAAGGCTCCCTTAACAAACCTCAAGCAGCTTTGCCCCGTCCTCCCGAAACCAAGCCAGTTGGTGCATTCCTGCCATTCTTCTCCCTAAAGCTGTTTCTTTCCATTCACTGGTTCAAGAAGACAAAGCAGCTGCACTGAGAGTCTGAGATTGTTTTATTGGGAACTTTAAGTTGAAAGGAGTGGGATCAGAGGATTTATTTTTATCGGAGTGGGGCGGTACCCTGGGATCCCTGAGATTACACACCAGCCGGTACCAGGACAGCCTGAAGTATGAGCCGCGGGGAGGAGATCTGCACCCGCCTGATGGTTTCTGTGGAAGAGCCGTGAATAGTCGAAAATAGGCAACTGCTGGCTGCCTTCCCACAGCAGAACGCGGCTGTCAGGTTGTGAAGCCCTTTGGGCTTCTTTGGCCTCATCCTTAAATCAGGGAAGAGCAGCCTTAGACTTGACAGCTGCTGGTTATAGTCCCAAATCTAAAACTGAGTCATAAAAATCTCTCTTTAGACCTTGTAGGTCTTATGAAAATCTGCTTCCCACCTGTAAATAAAGATTTTCTTTAGATATACTCAGCTAAATTCCTCACCGGCTTTATTTCCCATAATTTCTCATAGTTTTCTCCAGATCCTTTCTGATCTAGGTACTGTTGTCTCAGTCCCAGGCTGTGCACCTCACAGAGAAACCAAGTAATGTGGCTTTACTGCTTGTCATTAAATTAAGCACAAAATTAAGAAATTAAGCACAAGTTTCCCCCCCAGGGCTGTTATTCCTTTGAAGCCTGGTGGGCTTCAGTTAACCGTATCGCCGTCTCCCTCACCCAGAAGTTGGTATCACTTCTGTAGGGAGGAAACCAATAAAACTTTAAGCATGTCAGCTGAATGCTATTAAAATACTTTATTTATCATTGATTTCTAGTTCGTAGGCAGCAGGAGTGCATCTATTTAATGCCAGTTGTCTTTAAAATGGAAATGTTCAGAAGTTATTTGATACTTTTGTTCCTAGCAAGATTGAAAGGAAGGGAATATACAGTAAAAAATGCTGTCTGAACTTCCAGGCTTTGGTAACCCGTGAAAACAACCGGGGGACTTTGCTTTTGTGCCTGGCTTGTCTGTATCAAGGGAACTGAAAACTGAAGCGTTTTGCATAACCCAATGTTTTTTTCCCACGTGCATCTCGAAAAATGCAGGAGGTATCAAATACATCGAAGAACCTGCAAAGCCTCATGGTTATGGACAAAGGCCAGGCCCTTTCAAACAACAGCGTTGAGCAGGGAGGAGTTGTAATTTTAAAAAAAATTTATTTTATAAAGACCATCTGCAGGTTGAAAGCTGGAACTTTGGACTCAGCCAAGTGCCAGTATGTAACTGTAAAAAAACCCCCCAACACCCAAACAAAAAAAGCTCAATCCCATAAACAGTCTCTGTCTGGGTGTCTCTCATTTCCAGCTAATGCCCGAAGGGGAGGCCTAGACACAGCAGAAACACCCACCTCTAAAAAATGGATCCATGGCTGCATCCTGCCTAAATCAAACTCCCAGAGAGGGAACTGAAGCAGCTGCTTCTGCTGCCCTGAAAACATCCGAGCACGAAACCGCACCGGTGCCCCAGCGCTGCAGAAGCTCTTGCAGGGTTCCTGCATTTAGTTGGGCTGTGGGGATTTTTACCCCTGACTCCTCCAGACTGTGTAATCTTATCAGGAAACCCCCAAACCAGCTATTTTCTTGCCTGCAGATCCCTCTTTCAGCCCTGGAGAGCCACGTTGTCAGGGCATACATCGCCGTCCCTTCTGCGCCCGGCAAACGCCGGCAAGACAAAAGCAAACAGAGCCGTTTGGCACAGAGGGCTCAGCCGCTGCGGCTCATTTATTTTATTTTGTTATTTTTGTGCTGCGGACCCGTGGGCTGGATCGCATAGGTAGAAGCGGCGTGTCGCGGTTTGTCGGCACGCAGAAAATCCTGGTGCGTGGGGCATCGTGCCTGGTGCATTTGGTACGGCAGAAACCAGCTCACACTTTCCTGGGGGTACTGGGGCTACGCAGAAAGTCTATTCGCTGTACTTTAAGGTAGGGGTTTTTTTTTTAGTGCTCTAAGACCCGTATGCCCTGCCTCCAGGCTTTTCCAGTGCAGGCACACTTGACCGATATTCACATGAAAATCTGGGTTTTTGGAGCCCAAAGCTGGCTGAGACTGAGCAGGAGCCATGCCAGGCGCTGGCTTGTGCTTTCCCTCAGAGAAGACAACAAAAATTGGCTGTTGAAAACAACCAAAAAAAAAAAAGTAAATGGGAGGTAAAGCGGGTAAGTTCTATAGGGAAAAAGTAGCACCCTTGATTGGAGCAGAAGATGGGAAGGGAGAGGACCAGGGGGACACCCCGAAAGTGGGACGGAGAGGGCAGGTTTGTGCAGCCATCTCCCAGCCTTTGGACCTGTTTGATGGCCTCCTCCTGCAAAAGGACCGGGAGGGGAGGGCTGGGCACAGGCTCCCGGCGGCGGCGAGCTCCGGTAGTCCCGGGGGGAGCCGCCCGCCAGCCCCTTCCCCGCATCCCCCCCGGCGGTGTGGGCGGGAAGGAGGGAGCGGGGAGTGCATGTGCATCCTCGCAGGCGCCCCTGCCTCCCTCCCCGCCGCCCTCCCTCCTTCCCTCCGCCTCTGTGTGTGTGTGTATGTGTGTCTCCCGCTCCCTCTCCAGCCCAGCCTGACGCAAGGCGGCTGGAAATCGCCCCCTAAACAACCCGGCTCCGGAGCACGGTGCCGGCGGCGGGGGTCCGGCTGCGGTGGGGGCCCCGGCGGGTAGCGGGGCCGCGCCGGGCCGGGCCGGGAGGGAGGGGAGGGGGCGGTGGAGGCGAAGTTGGCTCAAGTGCGGGGAGGCGGCGGGCGGGCAAGGGGGGGAAAGTTGCCGGGAGAGGCGAGGGGCGAGCGAGGCGGCAGGACCATGGGCACTTTGCGGGATTTACAGTACGCGCTGCAGGAGAAGATCGAGGAGCTGCGGCAGCGGGATGCGCTCATCGACGAGCTGGAGCTGGAGTTGGACCAGAAGGACGAACTGATCCAGAAGCTCCAGAACGAGCTGGATAAGTACCGCTCCGTGATCCGGCCAGCCACCCAGCAGGCGCAGCAGCAGAGCGCCGGCACCTTGCAGGGGGAGCAGAGGACCAAGCGACAGGCCATCTCGGCCGAGCCCACCGCCTTTGACATCCAGGATCTCAGCCACGTCACCCTCCCCTTCTACCCCAAGAGCCCACAGTAAGCAGGGGGCGGGGGGGGATCACCCCGGGGTACCCGCCGTGCCTCGCCTCTCCATCCCCTTCTCCCCGCGCTGCCTGCGGGGCAGCCGCCGGACGCCGCTTCCCTTCCAGCCCTGGTCCTCGCTGCCGCCGCCCGCCAGGGAGGGACCGGGGCCGGGGGGGGGGGGGCGCGGAGCAGAGCCCCGGAGCGCGGCCGCCCCGTCTGCCGCCCGCCCCCGCGCCCTCCCGCGTAGCCCCGCGGGGTGGGAAAGTTGCGAGCTCCGGGTTTGGGAGCTTGAGGGGGGGGATGTGTGAGGGGAGTGAGCCCCGAGGTGGGGGGAGAGCCGCGCTCGTCGGACCCAGCCGGCCCCCCCCCTCCCCGTCCCGTCCCGCCGGGGCAGGGGCGGGGGGGCTGCCGCGGGGGGAGTTGCTGCTGCCGGCGGGTTGTACCGGAGCGTATCGCGGTTTCGGGGAGGCTTTACCGCTGCGGGAGGGGACGGCAGAAACCCGGGGGTTTCTCCCCTCCGGAGAGGAGCGGCGCCCGGCACGGAGCGATTCCCAGCGGGGCGGGCAGGGAAACTTGGTGCTCGGGGCACCAGCAGCCTTCTCGCCGCCCTGCCTGGCCTCCCTTGTCCGGAGGGTGCTGGTGTTTTGGGGCGGGGGGAAGGAAGGCAGCGGCACGGGCTCGTTGCAGCGTCCTGGTCCGGTGGAGGGTGTGCGGGGGGCGGGGGGAAGGGGAAGTTGGGGGGAACCTGGTCTGCCAGCACGCCCGGGAGATGCTCTGCCCTGGTTTCACGCTTGCCGCAGACTAGGCAAATTATAGCGATTTAATGGAGAAAACGGAGACCTCGCACGAGAGGGATCACTCCCCCCCTTCCCTTTTATCTTCTCCTAGCCAATAAATCGCGATGCATTTGGTTCAGCGCTCCTTAAGGGACAAAAAAAAAGAGAAAAAAGAGGCGATCCCCTGCTGAAGCGCCTGGCTCCATGTGTAAGCACAGCGGAGGACGGCGGGGGCCAGCCCGGGGCTCGCCGCCCCCCTCCCCGCCCGGTGCTGCCGGGTTGTGCCCCTCGGCTGGGGGCAACTGGGGCTCGACCTCCCCGTCAGCGGGTAAATCCGCCTCCCCTTTACAGCCGACATCTTCTTCCTCGCTGAATTAAACGGGAGCACTGGGGTCACGGAAGATCGTTCAAGCCATCCCGGTAGTTGGGGTTGTTCTTGTTTTGGGTGGGCTTTGGGATGCAGGTCACCCCCCCCAAGCCGCTTGTTAGGGTACATGGCGGACGGGGCCCTCGGCCTCTCGACGCTGGGTCGCTCCGGCGAGGCCCCTCGGGAGCCCCATGCGGGACTTAACTAGCCCCACACGGGTGCGGGGTGATGGCGGGCAGGTGGGGCAGCTGCGAGGGATGATGCCCAGGTGCTCGCCATTGCCCTGCCTGGGGATATCAGAGCAGGAGCTGCCTCCCCGCTGCCGGGACCTGCTCCTCTCCCGCGGTAAGTTACGGGGTTGCGGCCGGGTGGTGCTGCCGGCCCGGCCCGGCTTGGCTCTGCCCTTCCCGCGGCCATGGCGGGGCCCCGCCGTCTCCTGGCAACCGCCGCGCCGGGGCCTCCCGCCCAGGGAGAGGCGGCCGCCATGGGCCGGCTCCGCCGCCTCGGGACCCTCGGCCGGGCCCGGTCGCCGTGTGGCGGGGCGGCGGCTGCCGGCTCCCCTTCCCCCTCACCCCCGCCATTCCCGCCGCCGTTTCTCCACAGATATTTTGCCCTTTTAAGGCGAACGGCCGCGGCTCCGGATTCAAAAGGGTGATGGAGAGAAACTGTGGTGGACCCCCAAAAAAACCCCCACCAACCCCAAAACCGGACAAAAACACCCCAAAAGGGGAGACTGGGCTCTGTCAGGTGGGGGGGGATGGCTCCCCTGTGAGCAGGCAGCGGGCTGAGGTGGGGGCAGGCGGGGGGGGGTGTCTGATAAATGTCTCAGGTGGTATAAGGCAGCCCAGAGGCATTAATTTCTTCAATTAAACTGTAGGACAGCGAATGGCATCCAAAAATGTTTATTTTTCTGTCAGGCGTGTGTGTGTGTTTGCCCCTTGGTGCCCTCCAAGTGTGAATCAAGCTCCACAGAGCTCAGGGAAGCGCTTCAGGGTTCAGCAGAACAAGCCTGGAACCTTTGGTGAAATACGTAGGAAGCCTGATGAAACCTTGAATTAATGTTTTCCAGCTTGAATTTTAATTGCTTGTTGCATAAATGCCTTGCCATAGACTTGTGTGGGGTGTAATGCGTGCCACCTGCCTGGGGGAGTGTTTCATATTGACCTTGCGTGGTCAATGCTCTAACGCTATTTACAATATTTAAGTTACCTTGCAGATTCAGATGTTGATCGGTGAGGTGGGAAAGATACTTGCTCACGGTGTCAGGAGCGCATGTTGCTCTAGGAAGTGTTTGCTCTTCTGTTTGGGCTGTCATTTTATGGTAACGAGAAGCCCTCAAAGCCTCATGCACCAGGATGGACACCTGCTGAGGTGACACCACGTCTTCTGGTGATAGGCGGTTATCTTGGGTGCTTGCCTAAATCCATAACTCTGCTGATGAGCACTTTTTAATTTGAGTGTCCCAATGGAAAGGAAGATAAGGCTACCTAAATAAAGGAGGACATGAGCAGTGTGTTTTGCATACCTGTAGTTCTCATGACTAAAATACAATCCAGATGACCTGCTCTGTTAGTGGTGGGTGTACCTGGGAGACTGGGGAAGTGCAAGCGGTTTAGTTTATTTGGGATCATTAATACCTAAATTTTGATTTTTCTTATGCTTTTCTATGTGCAGTCGCAAATGTGGCTTACACAGTGCTCGTGTGTGGTGGAGGGGAGGTCCTTGTCTTGATTAAACAAATGTGACACAATCTTGATGACATTTTGATGTTCAAGATAACAATTTGTGGTGGTACTGGAGGTTAAGGTGGAGAGGATCTGGAAGCAGAAACAGGAACTACCAAAATATGCAAAGAAGGGTTGACTTTTTTGCCCTGTTCATGCCAGACCTTGGTGACTCTTGAGGTAATGGCATCCAACGTTTGGTTTTGACAAGCCACCGTAGTATCAGCCTGTTGTCCAGCATTGTACAGAAGTAGGAGCACCGCGAGGACACACAGGAAATCTTCAGTTGTTTGGTAGCTGGTGGGTTTTTTTGCACTTAAGTGGTGCTGGATCTTTCCTCCTGATCTGGTGGAGCACCTAAGGAGGCTGGAGACTGGTAGGATCAGTAGTAGTAGAAAGCCTCATTAGAAATGAGGAGGAGTGATCAGGAGGGCTGTGGTAGACTTCTGATACCTGTGGGTCTGACTCTGTGGTCAAGTCTGACTCTGTGGTCAAGTGTCTGTGGAAGCTGCTGTGATTCCACAGAGAAAATTCTGGGTTATAAAATGGTTAAACTCCGAATGGCTTTTAAGTGTGAAAGTGAATTTAATTGCCTCATCTGGAACAAATACCATTAAATCTCCTGCAAGATCTTGCCTTGCTCACAAACCCCGCCTTTTAAGATACGTATAGTTTAAAAAAAATACATGTTTTGGAGTGTTAGTTGCTGTTGCAGGGTTGGGCTTATTTTGCTTCTAAACTTTTTTTTTTAATGTGAAACAGGACTTTGTGGATTCACATGAGGAGTTTATAGCTAAAAATCCGTGGGGGGACATATCCTGTTGCTTTCTTCCAAGTTAATGAGACCAGTGAGAGGAGTCAAGCATTGACATCTTTATCAGTTTTAGTATTTGAGTAACTAGAAGCCAGTGGTCTAAAATACATGGCTTTTTCTTTCTCCTTGCAAGAAGTGACTGGAGTAAGTGGGCGCAGACTGTGGAGAAAGCTGGATGGTTTTCCATGGTAGAAAAATGCCGTGACGAATCCTTATCTCCTCTTCATCTTCTAAAATTGCTGCTCTGTTTGTTTTTCCACACCTTTGACCTCTCGCAGGATATATCCTGGCTGCTAACAGCATGTCAGCATGAAAAGAATACTGTGAGACCGAGTTTAGACCAACTGTTACTCCAATTAAGAATTTAGAGCTGCAAACCAAAGAATGGCCTTTTTAACTAGGAAGCTGTAACTCTCGTCTCTTCGCTTTCGTTATTTTGTACTTGCTGTGGGAAAATACCCAGGACTTTTAGTTTTAAAAGGCTGTTTCGTTTGGAGATTGGCAACAGCTGCGTGCTTTTTTGGAAGACTGTGTAATCAGTGCGTTTTGTTTTCCAGAAGGGAAAAAGAATGTAGAAGCAGAAAGTAAAAACAAAGCAGAGAGCTCGTGAGCGTGAAGAAACATATAGGGCCCAATCTTCTCTTGTCAGAGGTGGTGTATGCCCTGTCGTGAAGTGAGGTAACGGCAAAATGCTGGGTCATTTATAGAAAATGCTGAGTGAGATGAAAAATGACTTATTTTTGTGAGTGAACAGACTTAGGAATGCTTTGAATGTAAAGTTGGGGAATCTGCCAAAATGCCAGAGATGTGTTTTTGGGGGGAGGAGCAGCCTGTGAATCGTATTTAAGAGTTCTAGTTTAAAAAAAATAACATACTTGGTTGTATAGCCTTAGGGAAAGTACGACATACATACAAGAGACTTAACAAAATCCCTTCAACGGCCAAATTGGTTCTTTGAAGGCGAGTGGACTAGAGGCATATTTTCAAACGATTGTAATAGTAATAAAACCCCCCTGAAATATTTGAAAAGCACTTCACATTTAGAGTGTTTGCATAAAACACTGGTATGTATAAATGGTATCTATGCTGTGGTACCCAGGAGCCATCCATTAATTAAAACTCTCAAACTATGGTTCTAAAGAAACCAAAACAACCAAAAACGCACCCCCTTTTCTTAAACCCCACACTTTGCTCTTTCTAAAATAATTTGGAGGATGATTGTAACATAATTTAACCACTAGAAACTGATGGTTGAGATGATTGAGGGACCTGTGCTCAGGAACTGAGACAATGCTCCTGCCGTGATTGCTTCCTGAAAGGTGGGACAGGAGCTGTGAAATCAGAGGAGGGATGGTGGCCTCTTTAGTCCTGTTACGTTCTGGTTTTGGTGTTGCGCTGCAGGAAACATCGTTTCAAAAGCAGTCGGCAGTGATGGATGCAGGGGTGCGACCTTGAATTTTTTTCTCAATATCAAGATGTAATTCAGTATGATGAGTCCAGCAACCGATTGAAATGCGTTTGTCATTTGTTTGAGAATAATTAACTGCTGTGGTTGCTTTCATGTGCTACATGGTATAACTTTGAATCCATCTGAACGTAGTTTAACGTTGTTCTGAAGAAGAATTTATGTGCCTGGAAAGATCTGCTAATTCTTAATTAAATGCTGACATCCACTAATTTCAGTGTGTTTTTTTTTCCCGTATGCAGTATTTGGGGGGGTTAGAACTTTAGGGTTAGGACTTTAAAATGTGTTGAGTGGTGATGGAGTGGTGTCTCTCTGCTAGTAGGAGGTCTCTGAGAAAGGATGCCCACCGATACAAGGTGGGGCCAAGAGCATTGCCTTGGGGCATGATCTCCAGTAGGTCCACGCTGGTGAGCTTTCCACTCATCTTGGCAGCTATCAAGGGGACAGATGCACTTTTCTCCTGCTGTTCCAGTGGTGTGGTGCCGCTCAAACCTTATTGTGGTTTTTGTGTTTGGCTTCAGCTGGCTGATTTGCCTGGATAAGCTCTTGGATGCTGTGAAGGACAGCCAGCTCCTGTAGCAAGTGCTGCTGAATCTAGGTACATGGGACTTGTTGCCTACGTCCAGTCCTAAACTTCTCTCATCTATATGGCTGGGCAGGGCAGCTTGGCAGTGCTGCCTCGTGAGCCGTGTCCTCTCTTGACTCCCCAAACACCCAACTTGCTCCATTTCTGCTTGCGCAGCAGGGCTGAGAGCAGAGCGTCCTCGCGCTTCGCAGGGATGAGCTTTTATTGTGAAGGTTGATACGCTTTCCTGACAGAAGCACGTCAAGGACAGCGGCAAATGCAAGTCAGTCAAATGTTATTTTACTCTATTTTGACAGGTCTGGCTTGGTGGTGGTGGTGGATGGGGCTTTCCTCTACACAAGAGGCACACGTGTGACTCACGCCTGGGAGCTGGTGCTGCTTAATGCCTTGTGAATTGGCAAGCGTGAGATAGTTTGGCTCTTTGTGTAATTCAGCCTTCTGAGGTTTTGGTAAATAGTGGTGGTAACGAATAACTATATTGTGTTTAGTTATTATGCAAAGGACAAAGATTTTTCTCTGTTGGCAAGTGATGTTGTGGGTCATCTCTAAGTACGCTTGTTTAGTCAGGTCATGTTTGTGCTGAATGTAAACTTTAAGGACCAGAGGTGTTTTACTCAAAGGAAGGCAAAAACAATTCACTGGACAAAGCTATTAAAGCCACATTGTCATTTTCTGCCTGATTCTTGCTTTGATGAGTGACGGCAAGATTAAGCGTCACTGCAATTTCAGTTATTTTTAGTTCTGCTTAGTAGCAGTAAGCAACACATCTCTGAATTGCTGCTGCTTTCGGATGTTCATTTTAGCAGTGCAGTGTGAATACACTACGTTTTAAAGCAAAGTAGTTCTGTTCAGAAACTATATTGAAATCTTTATGGTGGTTATATGCAAAACAAAACTCCTCAGCAAGTACAATAGTTTTAAGCAAGCTAATAGCACTTAAATGAAGGCGATCATTAACATAGAAACTATTTTTTTAATGGTAATACATCTCCATAAATTCATTTCCCACAAAATTAACTTTTTTCCTCTTATCTGTATTACTGGGTGAATGCTGTAGGTGGGTAGTTTTAAGGTACATCAACTGACAATGAGGTCCCAGACCATGGACACGAATGCTTTCTCTCCAGACTCTCTGTTAAAGTAGTCCTGAGCTTTAGCATCCCGTGTTCCTAAACACAGTATGCATCTTACATGTGTGAAATTAATCAAAAAAACCCCAAAACAACAAACTCCAGAGTGCTGATATTGAGCAAAAATGTATGTAGTAGCATAAAATTTAGACTAGGCAGCTGCTCGCAGCAGCCTGTGTTGAAGACTCTCTGGGAGGGCGAGTGGACTCCATGCCTTTACTGAACACTGTCTCCTGAGCACCAGATGCAAAATATGAGTCAAGGGGAAAAAAATTGCTCCTTTAAAGAGTTAAAAAGGGCACAGTGACTTGATATGTACCTGTCTCTTTAGTTATCCTGCTTGGGATAGATACTGTGGGATGCTAAGATTTCAGAAGTCATTGAATACGAACCTTATCTTAAGGTAAGGGGTCCTGGAAAGCTGTGCTTTTTGAACTGGAGTTGGTGGTAGTGGTTTAAATGCTGCTTAGTGTCATAAATGATACTCCTCACTGCCTGTGCTGCTGGTATTTCTTCTCTTTTGGCTTTTCTTGGTGCCAAAATACTTGCATTTGTAGCAGACTGAAGGATAAATATTTGTATAAATGTTTTTCATCTGCTGTTTTGCCATTTCTAGGGGGTACATGCAGGCAGAGAAGTCCCTGACATTCACATTTTGTTTAGCTTGTCTTTGTTTTGAAGGGCTGATAGAACAGGAAAATTCAGAAGTATTTGCTACGTTGGAGCCTAAAACAACACAAATAATGCCCGTCTCCTCCTCTCAACATCTACACAAAGTGATTTGGTTGCAAGTGTGAACGTTGCTTGGGTATGTGCTGTGTATACTGACATCCTAAACATCTGGAATTGTATTAAGGTCTTTTAGAAACAGTGGTAAAGCACCTACCTGGAAGGGTTTGTGTCACGGAGATAGCTACAGTGTACTTGCGAAACAGCGAGCACAGGGCTTGCGTTTTGCAATGCTCATGCAGTCCCTGGTTTCCTTGGAAACTACAGCCTGAGCACGTATAGCCAAACTTGGAACACTGGTGCCTGCTTTCAAAGTAGAAAATGAGCTCCCAGACTTTAAAATTGCAGAGCAGGATTGGGATCTTCGGACTGTTGTTGGTACTTCTTTATTAGGAGCAATCTTGAAGTAGGATATCACTGGGAAAAAGTCATACTGCAACACTTTTCCTGCCCGGAGCTGTGTTTCTTTTTCCAAAATTCCCTTTTTTTTGATTGGGTTTGTGAGCATATTTATTGGAGGTGTTTCCTGTTAAACACACAAACTGTGTCAGGAAAGCTGTGGACCGGCTTTGTGACGTGGGCTTGATGTGGATTTGAAAACTACCCAGCCAGGCCAGCTCATTTTGTTCATTAGTTAATATTTGGGGAGGTGGCGATCGTGGGTGATCTGAACAAATAGGAGAAATCCTAATGCAGCTGTCTGCGTTGACCAAAAATGAAACTGGAGTCTTGTAAATATATGCATACTCTGTGTTCAATGTGATCTCTTAGGTTCAACAGAAATATATACACTGACAATTGTATATGTGCACGTATGTACTTACCCACATGTATGGGAGTATTGCATTAACACATAGATACTACGGGATGGACTTTTATTAGGATAGAAAACACTCATGCTTTAATATCAGTGGAGTATATGGAATTTTTTCCAGTATCAGCTGGGCTCTGGGAATGTCGAAATGCTGTTGGCTTCTGTGGCTGAGCAGCCAGGGAGTATCATTCAGCTTCAGGAGCAAAAGAGTAAATAACTGGTGACATGGATGTGATGAAAATCTGAAGCCCTTGCTCCCTGCCCCCAGCGTAAGTGGGTCCCAGGGATCTGTCAGTGCTTGTTACAACTGGAACTGCCTATTTGATGTCAATTGTGTGCAAAGATCCCTCGGGTGAGGGGAATTCATTAGTGCTCTTGTCGTCCCCAGGCTAAATGAGGAAAACAACTTCCTTGGTGGGTAACATTTCTGATGAATAGAAGAAATCAATAACCCTGTGACTCAGCAACAGCACATCAAGGCAATAGCCAAGCACTTAAGTAAGGTCTAGATAACCCAAATGTGATGCAAATGATGCCATTCAGCTATACCTTGTTGCTTGTTGGAAGCAATAGTTATCTTAGTAGCTATAGAGATGCTTTCAACATCACGACTCTTTAAAACCTGAGAAATTCCTTTAGGTAAAATGGAAGATCAAGAACTGCTCGTCTGAGTGGAGTTAGTGTCCACCTCTTTGCCTTGAAGTTTCACTATTGCTCAAAATAGTGAAAGTCTATAAGGGGTCACGTATGACATTTAGGGTGTCTGAACTTTGTCACATAGAGGAGATTTACAACTTAGGGCAACTACTGTGTTTTGTAGCTTGATATATATATTTAATGAATGAAACAGATAAATGATGTTGACACCTGATAAATGACAGGCGGTCTCCAGCAGGGCTGTTGGACATGGCTGTCATCCAGCCCACAGTGGTGATAACTGCAGCTCACTTCTGGATCCCTGCTCGGCAGCAAGGGCTTGGGGAAGAGGCTGGAAGAGGCAAAGGATGCAGTAGGGTTTCTTTTCCCTCTCTTCATCCTTTAAGAAGTGAGGAAGGAAAAACTGAGCGTTCAAGCGTTGTGAAAGAGAGGGCTGTGGAGGGGAAAGGACAGGATCCTTCCTTTCCAGTTTTCTGCCGTGACCTGCAGCAGGGTATGAACCTGCAGGGTGGGATTGAACAGCGCAGGAGTTGTGCAATTCGCAGTTGCTGTGGGCTCAGTTCAATTGCATCTGTTCCCTTCATCTCCACTGCCGGGTTCTCCCTGGAGTCCCCCTGCGTGTTTTCTGTCCCCTTTGTGGCTCCTGCTCTGGCATTGTGTTCCCAGAGCCCTCTGCCTTCATGCCGCTGTCTTTGCCCACCATGGCACGGCAGGCTGCTCTTCCCAGGAGAGGCCTCACCATCCTCTTCTCCCTTCTCTTCTGAGCCCTCAGTTGCTTCCCTGGGTCTCTTGTTCCTGCTCTTCCTCCTTCTGCCCAACATTTTTTTCTCTTCATATGGATGCTTGCCCTTTTCTTCCCTCTCAACCCCAAAGCTCTTCCTTTTGCAAAGCTGTCCCATCTGATAGGGTCCAGACTTTACGTCTCCCTAAAAAACCTGCCTGGTTTCCTCTATACATCATGAGGCAGAGAACCTCCAGCGGCTGTAGCACAAGATGTCATGGGAGGCTTGATTTTCCTGACAATCCAGCTTTTCAGGCCTGCCAGTTTGTACAAAATCAGTCGATTCGTGGCTGATCAGATGTGACGTCCCGTGGGCCTCCTGTTATGGGCAGACAGCAATTCAATCATGCCGGCTGCCAGCACCTTGCTCAGCTCAGACAGATAATACACATCCCCTGCCCTAAAGAACTGCACCAAAAAAGGATACAAAGCAAGAGAGCATCTGTGTCGGGGTGTTTAACGTCTCTGGAGGTGTTGAAGGAAAGACTGGACATGGCACTTAGTGCCATGGTCTAGTTGCCATGGTGGTGTCAGGGCAATGGTTGGACTCGATGATCCCAGAGGTCTCTTCCAACCTCATTGATTCTGTGATTCTGTTTAGTGATAATGGCTTTGAGTTGTATTGACAAAACATCACGATGGCCGAATGTCATTGGGCAATGGCTCGATACATCTGAGTTCTGTTCGATGAAGTGCTGCTCCAGCTCCAGGAGGTGGCTGCGTTTTAGCATTTATCATTGTCCTTATTGCAGTCCTACCTATGGACCAAGGAACAGCAACGTCTCACTGGTGGGGAGCATGCAGACAGAAGAGTGGTCTAAATCTCAGTTGGAAATGTGGATGCTTGAAGGTATCTTCAAGCATAACTTGTGTCTGAGTGCTTGAATGGTGCTGTTTATCTAAACCTGCTAGATATTTAAAAACTAGTTAAACTGGAGTTTGTGTATATTTATATAAATATATATACACTTTTTTTCCCTTACACGTCTTTGCACATTTAAATCCTGTTAACACAGCAATTGCACGAAGGGGAGAGCACATCTCCTGCTCATCAGATACTCGCTTGCTTTCTGTTTTCCCAGTAGAAGCCGAGCTCTGTGAGGCACACGAGAGAAATGAAGTGTGGAGAGGCGATGGCTTTTCTTTACCCCAACACAGATGTACTCAGATACCATGATAATGAGTACGTTGGGAGAGCTGAAGTAAGGCAGATACTCCGGTTTCACTTGACGTTACCTTGGCTCAGGGTATCGCTGAAAAGAAGGTGCAGCCTCTGACTCACCACTTGAAGTTAGACTTGTTGCTGTGGGAAGATAATTGAAGTTTCACGATGCTTCTGCTTGGAGAAGGGACACAGGTGGTGCAACTCTCTGATTTTGCTGCTGCTTAACTGGCTCTGACAGGGTATCTCGGAGTCGCAGCTTGCCTGGGCAGGAAGAGCTCGTGGGGCCTTTTTTTTGGCAGCGGTGCAGTGATCTGTTGCGAGGTGGGTATTGTCTTGTGGCCCAGCAGTCTTTTATTAGAGGAGTCTCAAGGGGACGCTAACTAGCCGTCTTATTTCCCTCCATTCATTTGCTAGATTTATTAATGTTCCTGCAGGAGGGCACACACCGTGGAGGAGCGTTTTCTGCAGGCACGGCCAGCCTGAATACCAGAGCACATGAGCCGGTAGTTGCCAATGGAGGTGTCACCGCTGTTTGTTAGGGATGAGGCACTGGGGAAAAGGACATTTGTCTCTGGATGGTGGCGGACCTGCCCTCTGCCCCTGTCGTGCAGAAAGCAGCTGCTCTACCTTCTGCTTTGCAAGTGGCGTTATTTTCTCATCAACCATCGTGGCAGGTATTTCAAGAGCATGTGTTGTTCATGACTAGGAACAATTATTACTTCCCTCTTAAATCCTCAACTTTTTTTTTTCCTTTGGACTTTGTACAAGGATGACTGTTACCATTCTTTAGGCAGGCAAAGCAGGTCCAAAAGGGACATCATCAAGCAAATCTCAGCTTTTTGATTTTGTGCCATTACTCTTGCACAGACACAACAGGTGTTTGTTTTTTTTTTTGTGTTTTTTTTATTTGAAAGCCAAGAAGAGCTCAAATAGGAAGCCACTAGCCTGATATTTAGAGCATCACTTAGGATGTATAAACCCCAGTTAAGGCATTATCCCCGTATTTGCAGGTACAAATGGAAAAGCTTCCATAGAGAGTGAGGCTGCACCATCAGCATAGTGAGGACAAATGCATGGGAGACCTGACTGAAATTGGGCAGAGCCAGGGACATGAGTCCATGTCACTCAAATTTCACCTCTGGAGCACGGTGAGTTTTCTCTCTCATGGTTTTGACTGGAGATTCCATCTATGAGCTGCAGAGTACTCTTTCAATTGCAGGTTTAATCAAAACCTGGAGAAGAGGAGGCTCAGAGGTGACCTTATTGCAGTCTACAATTACCTGAAGGGAGGTTGTAAAGTGGGAGCTGGCCTCTTCTCCCAGGCAACTAGTGATAGGACAAGAGGACACAGCCTCAAGCTTTGCCAGGGGAGGTTCAGGTTGGACATTAGGAAGCATTTCTTCTCAGCAAGGGTCATTAGCCATTGGAAGGGGCTGCCCAGGGAGGTGGTGCAGTCACCATCTCTGGATGTGTTTAAGAAAAGCCTGGACATGGCACTTAGTGCCCTGGTCTAGTTGCCATGGTGGTGTCAGGGCAATGGTTGGACTCGATGATCCCAGAGGTCTCTTCCAACCTGATTGATTCTCTGATTCTGTGTGATTCTGTGAAAACGAACCTGTTTCCACTCGTTTTTTTGAACTTCATCCATCGCAAAAGATTCTTGATGCAGTCTGTGACAGGCAAATGCTTTTAAGTTGGAGCCACATTATTTGTTTAAGCTCACTGGATTTAGTGGCCACAAGAATTTTGGCTGCAGGGCTAGTACTGAAGAAGGCTACTGTTTAAATAGAGCCGAGCAATCTTCCAGAGCATTGTGGCAGAGCTGTTAAACTGATGCAAAATTTATCAATATGTAGCAAACAAAATGTAAAGTTTCATGAATTTGTACCCTGTTTGCATGGTGTAGGATCTGGATGTGTAAGTTAAGACAACCTGACTTACGCACTGAAGTAAAGCAGATGTCTTAAGGATGGTCAAGACAGCTATCTAAAATGTGGGTGCTTGTGTAACGTACCAAGAAGGCAGGATCTTTACACAGAATCAATCAGGTTGGAAGAGACCTCTGGGATCATCGAGTCCAACCATTGCCCTGACACCACCATGGCAACTAGACCATGGCACTAAGTGCCATGTCTAGTCTTTTCTTAAACCCCTCCAGAGATGGTGACTCCACCACCTCCCTGGGCAGCCCCTTCCAATGGCTAATGACCCTTTCTGAGAAGAAATTCTTCCTAATGTCCAACCTGAACCTCCCCTGGCGAAGCTTGAGGCTGTGTCCTCTTGTCCTGTCGCTAGTTGCCTGGGAGAAGAGGCCGGCTCCCACTCTGCTACAACCTCCCTTCAGGTAGCTGTAGACTGCAATAAGGTTACCTCTGAGCCTCCTCCAGGCTAAACACCCCCAGCTCCCTCAGCTGTTCCTCGGAGGTCAGACCCTCCAGACCCTTCACCAACTTGGTCGCCCTCCTCTGCACTCGCTCCAACACCTCAACATCTTTCTTGCAGTGCGGGGCCCAGAACTGGACACAGGATTCAAGGTGCGGCCTCACCAGTGCCGAGTACAGAGGGACGATCACTTCCCTAGACCGGCTGGCTACACTAGTCCTAATAGAGGCCAGGATGCCATTGGCCTTCTTGGCCACCTGGGCACACTGCTGGCTCATGTTTAGCCGGCTGTCGATCAGCACCCCCAGGGCTCTTTCCACTGGGCTGCTCTCTAACCCCAGCCTGTAGCGCTGCAGGGGGTTGTTGTGGCCCAAGTGTAAGACCCGGCACTTGTTCTTGTTGAACCTCACGCCGTCGGTCTCGGCCCATCTATCCAACCTGTCCAGATCCCTCTGTAGGGCCTTCCTACCCTCCAGCAGATCGACACTCCCACCCAGCTTGGTGTCATCTGCAAATTCACTGAGGGTGCACTCAATCCCTACGTCTAGATCATCTATAAAGATATTGAACAGCACCGGCCCCAGAACTGAGCCCTGGGGAACACCACTAGTGACCGGCCGCCAGTTGGACTTTGCCCCATTCACCACCACTCTCTGGGCTCGGCCATCCAGCCAGTTTTTAACCCATTGAAGAGTCCACCCATATACAGGTATTTTCAGTTTTAATGTGTGCTGGAGGAGCCTTGTGAGGCTTAGATGCTAGGTCCTGAAGAGTGCCTGGAGTTTATAAAAATGACATGCTACGCTTGCATAGTTGGAAGCCGTCAGCTCCATTACCTATTCTGATTTTGTCAGTCAGCAGTAGAAATAGTTTTTGGCTTTGTTCATACGGAAGAAATGATATATCATGGGGAGATAATATTCCACGCTTTTTCCAAGCTTCTTAATGGAATTTTTATCAATTCAAGTGAAGAATATGATGCACAAAAAAGCTAACTTGATGTCAGGTTGTTGGCTCTATAGCTCCTTCAGAGTTGCCTTGGCTCTCTATTTGACTTCCTGGTACAATAATGTGAGAGGGGCCATCACACCCTAAATCACAAGTGTCTGCAGCCTGACATCGCATCACTCGGGTCACCAAGAGGCAGGCAAGGCAGAACTGAAGGCTGCCAAGTCTTGAGCCTGAACATCACCCATTGATGCTTCAGATCCATTGCTGGGAGATGAGCAGCGCTACGTGCCTCTCTTTTTACGCTGCTGTATGTCTTTTCTTCCTTCCACCAACATCATCTGCTTGTTTTAAATCTTTCTTGTGCTCTGCATGTTTTTGGAAGACCTAAAAGTCTGGCTTTTTATCTGTTTGTGTTGGTGATCCTGAGATTGCTCAGACACAGCCACTGAGTGCCTTGATACCATTTTCTCTGGATTGCTTTGTAGACTCAAGTGCACTTTCCTGTGGTACATACGCTGAGAATAAAAGACAACTACCTCAGCAAATTAGCGTGAAAGCATTGGAGAAAAATTTGTAGAATATGGGGGTTTTTGAGTAAAAAGCTCTCCTTTTGTTGCCCATGGCCTGTGTTTTTTAAAAAGTATCTGTTGTGCCAGGAGGGATTCTGAGAAGTTAAATCGTCTACTTGTGCGCTCATCTAAAGAGGTATTAGGAGGAACTTCTTTGCTGTGAGGGTGGTGAGACCCTGGCCCAGGTTGCCCAGAGAAGCTGTGGCTGCCCCCTCCCTGGCAGTGTTCAAGGCCAGGTTGGATGGGGCTTGGAGCAACCTGGTCTGGTGGAAGGTGTCCCTGCCTGTGGCAGGGGGGTTGGAACTAGATGGACTTTAAGGTCCCTTCCAACCCAAACCAGTCTGTGATTCTAAATCAGATGCCGCATTGACAGAGATCTGTCTGTATGTTAAAACTTCAGTGGGCAAGGTTTGATTTAAGTGATTCTGGAAGAAAAAAAAATAATCATTCTATGTAGCCCTAATCCTAATGTATGGTAACTTTCCTCACAAAATGTTTTCTTCCTCAAGCTATAGGTGTCCAGGTATGCAATCCTATTTAAAAAAAAAAAAAGGCAAAAATACTCTGGAGGGTTATAATGCTTTTTAAACAAGAATCTCAAAATGCCAAAATGTGCTTTTGTTTGCTATCTGAAGAGGCTTTTCTTAGGAGCAGCCTCCATTCTGAATGCAGTTCATTGAAACCTGTCTTTTACTGGCAGCTGTGTCGTGTTGAATGAAATAACTAATCAACCTGTGGCCAATTTGGACCAGCAGCCTCCTGACGTGTCCTCTGTGATCATTAGAGGCTTGGTTCCCAGCCAGGCATAGCTGAGCAGAGCTCCTTCATGTGAGGCTGAGGTTAAGAGCTCATCCTTGCTGCTGCCGCTTCAGCTGAAAACTGAATTTTTGTCCCCAAGACTCAGGTGAGTGGTCAGGGTCACGTAATGGCAGAGATTTGTCCTGGAGAACAAAAGCAAATTCCTCATCAGAGAATGTAATAAAATGGTGATGCTACAGCTGGTGTCTTACAGCCTCTAAATATAGACAAAATCGCATGTAGTAGAGAAAAGATGTTTGCTGAGTTAACTGGGCTATATTTAGGTGCCAAATAAACAGATTGCTGCTTTTGACCCTCCCCCTCACACCCTCAAACCCGCTTTTTATACTGTCTGCAAATGTCTTGGCTGTTCGTGGCTTCTGTTCTTTGCAAAAAGAGTGATTCTGAGTGGTGGGGGAAGGACATCTGTCGCAGCTGACAACACAAAAAGGCAAGCTCTTAGGCACACAGCCCCCGTGTCCAGCCTTGTTCTCTCTCCTCTGCCCTTCGTTAGCGCTACACCCATGGGCTGTTCTAGGTACAAAACAGTCAGTGCTTTAAAAAAACCAAACCCCTCTTATCTGTGACCAAAGCCTTATTGATCCATGTAGGAAATATGAGCTAAAAAATAAGCATCTTCCCTTATATGATCCTTTTTATATTACATTTTTATCTTGCAGCAGGCTCTTTTCCTGGCACTGCTGTTGGTACTGATTGTACAGTTAGCCCTTTATTCATGTATGCATAAATTTAATTTTTTTTTAAGGAAGCAAATAGCGTAGTCGTCTTGCCAGAACAGATTAGGAGGGGGAGTCTGCAGATCCGCAACAATCCTGTCTGCGCTCGACGAGGAGGATTTCGGCTGCCTGCATAAAGTGTTCCTTGCAACTTCAAAGGTGGCCAGAGTGCAGTATGAAGTTAGTTTATTCCTTTATTTTTTTCTTTTCAGACATACTTGTGCTGTTCAGATGGTTTTGCCTCCTAATTTACATGAATTTGGGCAGCTTGGGGCCCCCAGTGTTGTACCTGAGAAGGAGAGAATTGTGGCCAGCGCAAGCTTTGGTCTGCCCCCATCATTGCAGGCTTTGATCTCTCTGGCTTCAATGCTGATTAAGCAGCATTTGTAAAGTCTTAATTTTGATATCCCAGAGAATATGTTAACTATGATGCCTTTGTAAGCATGAGCACTCGGTGATTAGAAATTAAGTGTCACTCCTAATTAAATAGCAAACTACAAGGCATAGTCTTTAACAAAAACAGGACACTTAAAATTCCAGTGCTCTCATTTAAGGGGCATTGATTTTCACAGGCAGAGAAGCTTTCCCCAAGATTCCTCCTAAATAACAAAACTTAACACAGATATAGGTTAAGGACAGATTTATTTAAGGTTTTTTCTTTTCCTATTAACCTGAGAGTAAATCATACAACAATCTTTAAAATCGTGTTTATGTCTGTTAGAGATATGCCAAGAGTGTGAAGAGCTGACAGTTCTGAATAGTTAAAATTCAGGCTAGGAACTTTCTGTATCTTTGTTTTTTTTCTAGTCTGAAAGCTACATGGAGCCCAGCTTGATTCTTGGAAGGTGTAGCTGGTCACTTGGGATTTCTGCTGTTTAACTTCCAGCTGCGTGTGCTGGGCATATCTGTCCAAAAAAAGGACATTAGAGCACCTGCAAGTAGTAATTCTGCCTGGCACTTCTTTGTTCTCCTTGACCTCTCTTGCCTCTACAGACTTCTCTGAACTGCTTGGGGGAGAAACATGACAACTGTAAAACTGAAACTCAGGGAGATATCTTCCTCAGCTGAGTTTTTGATTGCACTTTTGCTCTGCGATGTTGGCTTGATGGCACAGGATAGCAGCCCTCAGCTCTCGGGCCTTCCCTGGACCTTAGTGGCCATGGTAGGAGAATATCAAAGATGGAAGTGTCATCAGGAATTCAATTTCCTAACCAGGTTCAGTTGAGGAATTTCTTATGTATGGTGGTTTCAACACAAGTCACAGTGTTTAACTGTAAATGCTGTAATTGGGATTGGTTTAGGTGGGATTTCTATGTTTGATCATTCATTTGCTGCCTACCTCAGAGTCCTGGATGGGATTTTTGCAGTGCTAGCATCTCCGTAAGTACTATTAGCTGTGTAATTTAAATGGTCTTACACACAGACCTCTCTGCAATTTACTGTGGCATAATCATCAGTATGATCATAAAACCTGTTTATTTTGAAACTGTTGTTCACTGGATAAAGATTAAAAAACATCTGGCTGGTTCTAACAAAACCAAGGAAGATTTGAGCATTGTCAGCGTCCTGCGTTGTTGAATCCGTGTCTGACCTCCTCAGTAATTTGTGTGAATATATCCATCATTGGGGCATCCTTCTGCTAGAGGAAGACAGCAGAGGTGTGGCTGAAGGCAACGAGTTGGTCCTGGGGACCCAGGTTAAGCATGTTAAACCCTATTTAAGCCCCTTCTCGCCCCCAACCTCCTTTGCTGTTCTTGGCAGTTTCTTTCCTTGCCTACAAGATAATGCAAAGCTTTCTCCTTGCTTGACAGCCGAGCAGGATTTATAGCTGTGGCTTATCCAAACAACCTGTAAAAATGTTATAGAGTGTTTAAAAAATAATAGTTGTTATAATTCAAGTCAAGAACAAATAAACGTTTGTATTCGTATTCTCCTCAGTGTACATGGAATTGCATACATACCTTAACTCAGATTGGAGAGGGAAAGACATCATTCTGAGGTATTTTTTTTTCTCTCTCTAAAAGGGGCTGTCTAAATAAAATATTCTGTTTTAATAATACAGAAATATTAGGACTCCATAGGCTGCATACAGTTTACTTCACCTTTATAAATAGAACAGCATTGTACCTCTATCACAAAAAAGAACTAGAAAGTAGCATGCAGATCTATTAACCACCATATATAGGAATTGTTAGATCTTATTTCTAGATTTTATTCCTAGATTTTATTGCTAGCAGTGTATATACCAGCTCTCTTGGACCGCTGCCAAAAAATGCAGATACATATCCATAAAACCAGCAGATGAAAATGGACTGTTGTGTTCCTAAGGTCTCTTGCCTTGGATTTGAGCAAGAGTACTCCTAATTTACTCCTATAGCAGGAACAGAATTGTTGAGCACCTTGTGAAGTTAATGCCACCGACTGCTGAAATCATACGCTGCAGAGAAACAAAAACATGGGAAGCCAAGTCTTAATGTTGCTTTTAGGATCCGCTGAGGAACATTACACCTAATATTTTAGAGCTTTTGTCCTAAGGGACACCAGGGTTAAAGCTGATTAAATGGCTGGTAATTTTGTTATTGTAATGGGGGGGAAAGCTGACACAAGGAAGCAAAACTAAATAGTTACTTGAGCTGGAAGAGAGGGATGCCTGTTCTCAGTGCTTCATAACGGAGAAATCCGGGGAGTGAATCTGTCTCATAAGGATACAGGTAAAATTAAAGTGCATTTCCAATGATCCATCTGTGTATCATAAAAACATTTTGTTAGGTGAGCAGAGGTGTTTCATTTAAGATAGGTGACCCACTGGGTCATGCGAGATTCACCTACAGAGTGCGTGCATAAGGGTAAATAAAATAAGTCCATTGAAAATAAAGGATGTTTCGAACTCGCTGTAAAGGCAGATGTGAAAGTGCAGGTCCCTGGATGAACAACGAAGTGCATAGAGATCGGCTGCTGTTTCTTGGTATTGTCGTGGAGTTTTCTTTTAGCTCTGGTTGCTGTTTGCTAGCCAAGAGGAGATAATAGGCTGAATTTAGATTTAAAAAAAAAAAAATTAGTTCAAGTTCTGCTGTTTGCTCACTGACTTCAAAGGTTTGTATGTTTTTGTTCCATAAACTCGCTAAAGGGAGGTGTTTTTTCAGGAGTTTCAGTGCCAGTTACTGTCATTGCTCACTGGTTTAACACACGCTTGGGCTGATCTTTCTAATCCTGTTCTGCTCGTGAATATGTGCTATATTAGCATATACACAAAGAGTTTGTATCTGCTTTTGACTTTGAAGCAAAGAACTGTGTGAGCATCTTTAAAATGCACTTAAATGTCTTCCAGGTAACAGTCTTTAGGTCTGTTGGGGTTAAACTGGATCTGAAATTGTTTCAGCTCACTCCAGTAGTTCCTGTTTCCTATCCCAAAATAACTCGGCTCCTTGGCACGCGCATTTTCTCCATCTCTTGTTAGCTCTTTCTGTGTATTCCTTCATGTAAATATTTCCTAAACGCAGCCTGCGGAGCATGGAACAGACTCAAAATGTGGAAGAGTTGTGGCAGTGCTTTTCAGAAAGTGAACAAAACTGCATTCCTAGTCCTGTAAAGTATTTGGGACAGAGGAAACGAACGGTTTCCCTAGAGAGCCACGCGTGCCGTATCAGAAGGACCACTGTTTCCGTCTTATTGTGATACACTGATTTACTGCTCTGCTTCTTTGTGTGTGGTTTTTTTCCCCCCTCTTTTCCACCAAATATGATGCAAGTACCTCTCCTACTTCCTTTTTCCTTTCCTATTCTTCCACGTTAAACCCTCAGGGTCCTTGTGACTCCTTGCAGCCCTGTTTCCAAGCTGGCCATGTCTTCCTTCAGACCTTTGCCTCCTGGCCTGGGACTCGTCTCTCTGCTCCTCTCCTGTTGGAGTGAGTCCAGAGGAGGGTGACCAAGCTGGTGAAGGGTCTGGAGGGTCTGACCTCCGAGGAACAGCTGAGGGAGCTGGGGGTGTTTAGCCTGGAGAAGAGGAGGCTCAGAGGTGACCTTAGTGCAGTCTACAACTACCTGAAGGGAGGTTGTAGCAGACTGGGAGCCGGCCTCTTCTCCCAGGCAACTGGCGACAGGACAAGAGGACACAGCCTCAAACTTCACCAGGGGAGGTTCAGGTTGGACATTAGGAAGCATTTCTTCTCAGCAAGGGTCATTAGCCATTGGAAGGGGCTGCCCAGGAAGGTGGTGGAGTCACCATCTCTGGAGGTGTTTAAGAAAAGGCTGGACATGGCACTTAGTGCCCTGGTCTAGTTGCCATGGTGGTGTCAGGGCAATGGTTGGACTCGATGATCCCAGAGGTCTCTTCCAACCTGATTGATTCTGTGATTCTGTTGCAGGCTGCGGTTTCTGGTTTGCTTTGGCTGCTCTTTGCAGCAGGTCTCGAGGGACTGCCCGGTGGAAGCGGGGGAATAGTAAGGGGCAGGAACTCGCAGGGCGAGCAGGAGGGGAGAAACTATTTGGGAAGATGCAGAAGTGGAGGAGCCTGATGGAGGATTTGAGGGGTGGAAGGGGATAGAAAAGGAAAAGATGGTGCAATGCAGTAAGAGTTTCAAGTAAGGTACTTGGACAAAAAAAGGAAGATGATCCAGAGTTATTGTGATGAGAGCAAGCATTTCTGAGTTTGAATGTGGTGTGGGAAGGTGATGAGACATAAGGGTGGTGGGAAATCGGAAAGTAAGTACAGGATAGTAATGTAGGAAAAAGAAAATAATCATAAAAGTACATAAGGCATGTGAGCAAACTTACTTTTCTGCTCATGTCGTGCAGATAAAAGTAACTTAATTCTGTGCCCTCCTCTGGCTTGTCTTTTCTGTCACAGTTCTCAGCCTCAAGACCTGTTTCTTCTCTCCAGTGCCGCCATTTAGAGCCTTCCTATGAACAAAAGGTTTTCCATTAAGGACCTGGGCAGCAAACTGGCACCGCTTTTTTAATTATAAATTATGGGGGGCAGGGGCATTGATAACTGCACACATTAAAAATATTTTGGGAGAAATGTATACGACTGCATTCTTGTTAGCTCTCTTGTAGCAATGAAGTATGGGATAGCGATGGCCAAGTGGTGTCTTCATTTGGATTTCACCAGATGCAACACATCCTAGATGCAGAGCATCGTTTGTAATGGTGGGTTGGTTTTCTAAGCTCTACCATGTGAGGTTGTCTAAGGTGACCATCCCAGAGGCTTGAGGATTAAAGATACAATCCTTCCTAAAGCTTTTGAAGCTGTCTGGCGTTCCTCTCCGTGGGATTTGAGTAATCCTGATCTTTTCTCTGGCGTGTGATTCCTTGCGCTTTCAAATCCTCGTTGCTGGATGCATTCATGGATTTACCTACCGGCGAATCAGTATGTGTCTGTCTCCCTTTTTCGTTATGCTTGTATAATCCCATCCCATGTTCACCCGTAATCTTTGCATTTGTCGTGGTTGAAAGGGAATTCCCCCCATCCCGTGATGCGACAGCGACAAGCTGCAGGCACATTTCACGCACCCCGTCTCTGAGAACGGAGCCTTGTTCGCTGTCTGTGATGGCAAATAGGTATGCTTCCCATCACTCGCGTCTCAACAGAATGAAGCTTGAGTATTCCTGTCTTATTAAAGGAGTGGCTTTCTTGGCTTGTCGAAGGAGGTAGAATAGCAATCCGCTTAATGCGTGTTGCTGTCTGTCCTCAAGAAACAAGCAGTGCTCTCGTTTCTCGTTGAAATGGTCCCATTTGTAAAGAGGAGAGCTTTCCCTTGGGAATACCTCAGCACAGAATCACAGAATGTTGGGGATTGGAAGGAACCTCGAAAGATCATCTAGTCCAATCCCCCTGCCGGAGCAGGATTACCTAGACCATATCACACAGGAACGCATCCAGGCGGGTTTTGAATGTCTCCAGAGAAGGAGACTCCACAACCTCTCTGGGCAGCCTGTGCCAGTGTTCAGTTACCCTCACTGTAAAGAAGTTTTTCCTCATATTTATGTGGAACCTCCTGTGTTCCAGCTTGCACCCATTGCCCCTTGTCCTGTCAATGGATGTCACTGAGAAGAGCCTGGCTCCATCCTCATGACACTTGCCCTTTACATATTTATAAACATTAATGAGGTCACCCCTCAGTCTCCTCTAAGCTAAAGAGACCCAGCTCCCTCAGCCTCTCCTCATAAGGGAGATGTTCCACCCCCTTCATCATCTTCGTGGCTCTGCGCTGGACTCTCTCTAGCAGTTCCCTGTCCTTCTTGAACTGAGGGGCCCAGAACTGGACACAATACTCCAGATGCGGCCTCACCAGGGCAGAGTAGAGGAGGAGGAGAACCTCTCTTGACCTGCTGACCATACCCCTTCTAATACACCCCAGGATGCCATTGGCCTTCTTGGCCACAAGGGCACACTGCTGGCTCATGGTCATCCTGCTGTCCACTAGGACCCCCAGGTCCCTTTCCCCTACGCTGCTCTCCAACAGGTCTGTCCCCAACTTGTACTGGTACATGGGGTTGTTCTTGCCCAGATGCAGGACTCTACACTTGCCCTTGTTATAGTTCATTAAATTTCTCCCCGCCCAACTCTCCAGCATGTCTAGGCCTCTCTGAATGGCTGCGCAGCACCTCCCATGCTGGGGTTATGGCTTGCTAGGCTGTAGCACCAGTAGGTTACAACTGCTCGTAGGGGGAGGTTGCCTTCCTGAGTGATCCCCAGAACTTGCTCAGCAGAATCTTTTCCCTGGTAAGCACGTTGTTCCTCTGCTTTACCTGGGCAGGATGTGTTTGTGTTGCTTCTTTTACCTTTGTATGTCCATTCCCTGAAGACACACAGAATCAATTAGGTTGGAAGAGACCTATGGGATCATCGAGTCCAACCATTGCCCTGACACCACCATGTCAACTAGACCATGGCACTAAGTGCCATGTCCAGTGATGCCATGAAATGTGAGGTTACTAGTATGCTGCTTGTATAAAAATATCCTCCCATTTGCAAGAAATACGATGTTTCCCCTTCAATATCCTTTCAGGCTGAGATTCCTGGAAGCACTCAACTCCTCTGGAGGACAGTTATTTTGATCAAAGAAGGGCCGTTTCCTCTGAAGTCTTTAAAAGCTCTTCATCTGTTCCCTGCCTTCCATCTGAATTTGGTGCCCTTCTTCTGATGTCGTATTTGTCACTATTACTGTTCAAAACAATTCTTTTATGTTCTTTCTTACTTGTGTTTATACGTGGCTGGATGGGGTGGAATAGGTTGCAGGTAACCCTAGAGTTTGTCTCATAGAGTTCACGGGAATTAGGGAAATTTCTCTGAATCCTCAGTGCATCTCCTCTTGCCTCCTGTAGATTGTTCTTTACTGGGTAGTCTGAGACTTTATGAACACTTTGCCATGAGGCTGCGACTTTCCAAGCTTGGGGTCGTGTTGGCTTTTTTGTGAGAAGTCTGCTTCTCTGGAGGTGGGCTCCTTGTGCTGCTCTCATGCCTGCTTTGGAGCTGGGGATCCTTGCTGTGGCTGTTGGACTGCCGTCCCACCTGCAGCTCCCTTCCGTGAGGACAATGCCGAAGTCACAGAATCATAGAATCAACCAGGTTGGAAGAGCCCTCTGGGATCATCGCGTCCAACCATTGCCCTGACACCACCATGTCAACCAGACCATGGCACTAAGTGCCATGTCCAGTCTTTTCTTAAACCCCTCCAGAGATGGTGACTCTACCACCTCCCTGGGCAGCCCCTTCCAATAGCTAATGACCCTTTCTGAGAAGAAATGCTTCCTGTCTGCGTCCTTCTGCTTCGGAGTTCCTGTACCTTTTTTTGGTTACAGCCGAAGGCAGCCTCACAAGCCTGGGATTCTTAGTAGACTTCCTAAAACAAGATTAGCGAGAGCGTGTCTGAACAAAAAAGCATCTTACATGAGGCAGCTGCTATCAGAATATTCTTCAAAGCTCAGCGGGATGGTGACAGTCAATGCTCATGCAGTGGAAATACGAATTAGAAGATAATATTTGGAATGTGACACTCTCTTCCCGATCTGACTTTGAAGGGAAAGAAACGTGAGTGGTACTGCCCTGCTCCGAGCCCCAGCCTCCCTGCTTTTCCCCAGACACCTCATGAGCTTCCTGCTGCTGTTCTTTCTCCAGTTAAACGTTACCAAGTTGTATGGTTGTTGAGAGTTCATCTTGTCTGCCAGAAGGTGCTTGCTGGGCTCTAATCTGGTTTGGTCGCAGACTAGACAGAGCCTGCACGACGGTGCTCCCACAACTCCGCTCAGGATGGCCGTATCCCGAGGTGACCCTTCTCTAAGTAGGTACATGGACAGTGCTTGCCTTTAAATCCCCGCCGGCTGCTCCTTGCCTGTCAGTGGGGACGGGGGGGGCATGTTATTTAGATAATCCCATACATCTTTCAAATATTTATGTCTCAAAGCACGGCTGCTAACGTCAGTCCTTTTACTGACTCGTAAAGCAGGAAGAAATATTTCTCTCTTAAATCCCTACGAATATTTATTGAAGGACTGAGGCTCCAAGCGCTTGTCTGCATTCTGCTGTCGTACATCTGTGGCATTTAAACCGGGACTTCTCCAGGCGGCTGAAAAGCAAAAGAGCTGAAGCAACTTTTCCTAGTGACAGTAACATCCATCAGAAGTGTTAGGTGAATCAGAGTAAGTGATGTTCAATCTCTGTCACTTTTTTTTCCCCCCCCATACACCACATTTGCTGTGAAAGCCCGTCCTAAACTTCCCCTGGAAGCAGCTATATATTTATGCTGTCGTGACAGTGTTCACTTTTGATGTTCTTCTGCCCAAGAGGAGCAGAGTGTTTTTGCAGAGCACATGCATTTCACCTGGACAGCAGTGCGTTTAGAAAAGCTTGCGATGTGTAAGTAGCCTCTAATCCAAGAGACGAGCATGAGCTGTGTCTGCTCAGAGGATCTCTAATTGGATTTCTGCATCTATTTAAATTAGGTTATCATCCACTTGGCAGATTTCCTGGTTATTCTACCAGGGCGAAGGCCATCTCCGTAGCGGCTATCGGTAACTTCCTTCTCCAGGGCATCTGAACGCAGTTCTCTGTCCACGTGGTCATTTATCACTATGAAGCCACGCAGACCTCAAAATACGCTAATAAACTTGGGGGAACTGCTTTAGTTGCCATTTAGCTGGGCTCCTCATACCTGCCGCCAGTCAGAGTTCACTGCGTGGAGCTGCCGAGAGTGGGTAATTGTTTGATTGATGGAGAAACTCTTGCCTTTTGAGTAGGCGGTTCTTTTCAAGATGCATCGTCGTGACCTTCAAGATATGTTGTCTGGATCCCCGCGACTCAGTCTTGCTAGCTGAACGCCTTCTGGAGGAGTCTGGATTGTTTCTGGATCCCTTGGTGTTGTGACATATGGGTACATATGTTTTCTCTGCTATTTTTGTTGGTGCAAAAAGTCTCCAGCTCAGTCGCGCTGGATGTGAGCACCAAAACTGAGAGGCATTGGATAAGACCCCTCAAAAGACCACTTTGTTTGGCCAGGCATCTCTGAGAGACACCCCATTCCTTGTCACCATGACCTTGCTACGTGTTTTCACCTATAATGAGCTGCCCAAAGCTTCTACTGTTTGCTTCAGGTAATCAAGTAGCTGCTCGATCCTGTTTGGAGGTATTGGTAGTGGTTTCTCAAAATGGAGCTCATGTGGGAGTTCCTTGGAGGTGTCAGATATTTCAGAAGGAGGCAAATTGTGTTGGCAAGAGCCAATTTTTTTTTTTTTTTTTTTTTTTTTTTTTTTTTTTTTTTACTGAGCTTGCCAACATTTCCAGTATCTAAACCTGGGGTTTTGTAGGATGCAAAATACTAGCCTAGAAAAGGGTGGTAAATTAAGATCTGTGGGGTGAGACATATTAAAATACAACAGTTAACCATCTCTTGTCTACAGTATTTTTATACTAACAACAATTTTCAGCATAGATGAAAGAAGATTTAATTTTTTTTCTGAAATTATTTTGCTTTTTAGATGTTGAATGCTAAAATACGATATAATGAACCACAGTGTAAATGAACTGCATGTTTTACTGATATATTTAGAAATCCTAAGTGGAGCTGTGTGATTGACACATTCTCTTCAGAGCAACTTGATTCTGCAACTGTAAGTTGTATTTGAGTATAAGAAAAATGAAGATGGGGGGTTATTTTCCCTTTTTACAGGTTTAGATCAGGGCACAGTTACTTTCCCTGTTGCTTGTCTTTAATCAAAATGTCAATTTAAAAAAAATTTCAGTGTACTCTTGTGAAGAACATATTCTTCCATCCAACTGTGCAGTAACAGTCTCTGCTGAAGATGCTTAAGATTCTACTTGGAAATTTCCTCTTGCAACTTGAAGATACGCTGTGGGTTGTATGTTGTGGGAAAGGCAAGCGCTGCAAAGAAAATCCACAAGTATATTTAAGGGCCTTCATGTTATTCAGTCCTGGACTTGAATCCTACTCTTATTCCCAGTTAATGAGACAAGAATAGCTCTCTGGAGTTATATTTAAAATTCCCTTTAAACATTCAAATCTGTCTTCACCCATAGCCAAAACAAACAGCTAATGTAGAGTTATCGACTATTAATGGCATTACAGTCCAAACAAGACCCAGATTTTACCAAAAGGTCTGGGCTTTTCTGTCCTGTCCTGCTCCTAGTAGTAAGTTGTAAAAGAAGATCCAGTTGTTCGCTTGCAGACTTTAGTATTTAAAGGCATTATCCAGTATTATGTGCTCCAGAAAGTGACAGTTCCTATTGCATTGCTGTCATGCAAAAAGGATATACTGCCCTACGCTGCGGGTGTGTGTTGGGAAGGACCCTCCACCTTTCCGTGATTGACTTGGTGCAAATAATTTTTCTACCAACATAAACACTTTGATTGCAAAACCGGCTTTTCTGAGGGCTGTGAACTTCAAGTTGGTGGTTGAGGGATCAAATAATCACTGTGGAAAATTCTTTCTGCCTCTGTTTCTTATGTAGGAACCTAAGAGATAACTACAGTGTGTAACACAACCTGTTGAGAAGGGATGAGTGCAAGGAAGAGATTTTGACTGCTGTCTCTTGTTGACAGTCCTTTTCACAGAATCACAGAATCAACCAGGTTGGAAGAGACCTCTGGGATCATCGAGTTCAACCGTTACCCTGACACCACCATGTCAACTAGACCATGGCACTAAGTGCCATGTCCAGTCTTCTCTTAAACCCCTCCAGAGATGGGGACTCCACCACCTCCCTGGGCAGCCCCTTCCAATGGCTAATGACCCTTGCTGAGAAGAAATTCTTCCTAATGTCCAACCTGAACCTCCCCTGGCAAAGCTTGAGGCTGTGTCCTCTTGTCCTATCACTAGTTGCCTGGGAGAAGAGGCCGACTCCCACTTCACTACAACGGGAGGCTTTATGATTTTTGTCTGTTACTTTTGAACCTCTCTGTTTTACCAGGCCACAGTATTCATAAACAGAGCCAAGAAGCTAAAGTGTGCAGATAAATACGTGGAGGATCGATGGGCCACTTGGTGGATTGAATAATTTTATAGAAAGCAATAGCAATTTTTTAGTAAGGCTTCTGTATCTATATATTTACTGCTTTTTAGAAGGTGGGGACTTTCCTGTCTGTAAGGGAGCATCTCTAGGAGAACTTTTAAAACACCTTATTCAAATTATTTGACTTGTCTATTCTTGATATCGCTGTCCTCAGTGATTAAACATACATCCTTCCATCAGAGATTTTCTTTAGTTTTGTTGGTTGAAGAGATAAAAAGCTTCATTATTGGTAACTCCAGTGTTTTGGTGTTAACTAGGCTGGGAACTGAAGTGCTGAGGTCCTGTTCCAGAGCAGTGTGTGAGTATATGTTCTAGTCTTAGGTACTTGTTTAAGCACAAAAGGTCTTAAAAACATAGTTAAAAGCTCGGTGAATGTGGGCTTTGAGCAAAGAGCTTCCCCAAACCTGCTGGAAACTTGCAGTCTTTGCTTTTTTGTGTTACTTGGAATGGATGCCCCTTTATGAAATGGAGCTATGTCTAGGTACAACTTAAAAAAAAATCCGTTTAACACTTCATGCAGTGTATTTGCATCCTGCTGAATAGTTTCTGGAAATCTGGAGCAGGCATAATCCTTGGCCAGGTTTTCTCCTTTTAAAGAAGTATGTTGTTTTTTTTTTTTCCATGGCCGCATTTTGTAGAAGTAAACACTTCTAAACATTTCACGGTGTGGATTTTAAACAGATGGTTGTTGTAGGGATTGTCTGGACTATTGAATCATTCGTCATAGTCTGGGTCAGAGGCTGCAGATTTTTTTTCCACGTTTCTTATCTGCTGAAATCAGCTTAATTCTTTGTAGAGGGATATGGAAGCTCCCCAAAAAGTAGTGCTCGGGCTTGAGTTTCTAGAAACACTCTTGATAGGTTTAGTCGGTGAATAGATGTAAAGGATGTATGTACATATGTATTTAATTTGGATTCTTACAGTAATGATGAAACGGCACAAAAAAGATGCCACTGACTGTAGTAGCTTTGAGCAAGGTTTATCATATGAGTAAATAAGGAGTACGCATCTCCTAGGGAGCTGCACTTTTACTGCTTTATACTTCAGCTGTGGCAGTGAGCTCTGTCTCTCTGCTTGGTCAAATTCCTGTAGATGTTTCGCCCTAAATACAGGGATTTAGGTCATTACTTGGCAGACTTTTGGTGGGGGAGGCTCTAGAAAAAATACTCTTTCCCCCACATTAGTATTGGCATAAAAGTTCATATTGAAAAGTTTTATTTGAAGTTTGGAGAGAGGAACAGCTAAAGAAAAGGTCTGGTGTATTTTTTTTCTTCTATTTGACTATTAATACAGAATGCACTTTTTCTTTACCTTTTTTGAGATGTCTTCCAGCCTGTCTGCCTGGTACATTGCTTTTCATTTTTCTTGTGGTAGTTTAAAATGGTTTTGGTACGTAGCTGTGGTGGTATACTTGGGAACACCATAAAATTCAGATCTGCTTCCAACTGCTCTGCGTCAGTGCTGTCTAAATTGAACTCTTAATTTCTTTTATTCTTCTTGATCCACCTCTGTTTGAGCAACTCTTGCCAGCAGTGGATTCCCTGGAGAATGATACCTGAGTAGCTACTGCTGCTCCCTTTGAACCTCGGGCTCCTGCAAACCCTGTTGCACTTAAATTCTTCCTTTCCTTAAACTCAGCAAGCAGCTTTGCTGATGTTGAAGTAAGACCTTTTGGGACGGAGATTAACTTTTTGTTCTAATATTTATCGTACGTGCCGGAAGGTACAAATCTAGCATAGAGAACGTGGGTTTTTTTTGCTGTGGGTGAAGGGCCTGAGACGACTATTCATTCTGCTCTTTGTAAAATACTGTCAGGATAACAACAGACTGTAGTACAGAGTGTGGTATTTTACTATGTACACTGCAAACCAACGTAGCATTAGCTTTGCTTCTTATCTAGGGCTGCTAACATCTCAGGTTGTTTTTTTGCCTCTACTACAAACCAATATTTTTATTTTCTGCCTTCGTGCTTGATGAGTAGCCAGCGGATGTCAGCAGCAGGGTTTTGAGCAAAATGCTCAGCCAAATTCTGCATTTTATGGCCACTGCGGTAAGGCAAACCTCTAATACAAGCCTTTTCCAGCACAGCTGAAACAGGGCTTCTGTGCAGAGCCCCTGTCTGCCGAGACAGAAAACGTGGCTGATTTTTTTTCCAGGCGTTTTGCTGCTCCCGAGCTGCCATGCTGGTTTGTTGTGGGGGTTGTGGCTGACTCTGATCTGACTGGAGGACTGGAGCAGCCCCTAGTACGGGATTAGGAGGTGTGTGAATTAACACAAGTTTGTATGCTTTTCTTCTGGGAGGCATTCGCAACCAGGCATACAGGTGTTTACGTATTAAGCCCTGAGGAGAAGGACTTGGGGGTGATGGGTGACGAGAAGCTCACCATGAGCTGGCAACGTGCGCTGGCAGCCCAGAAAGCCAACGGTGTCCTGGGCTGCATCCCCAGCAGCGTGGCCAGCAGGGCGAGGGAGGGGATTCTGTCCCTCTGCTCTGCTCTCATGAGACCCCCCCTGCAGTGCTGCGTCCAGCTCTGGGGCCCCCAACAGAAGGACATGGAGCTGTTGGAGTGAGTCCAGAGGAGGCCACGAAGGTGCTCAGAGGGCTAGAGCCCCTCTGCTGTGGAGACAGGCTGAGAGAGTTGGGGCTTTTCAGCCTGGAGAAGAGAAGGCTCTGGGGAGACCTTCTAGCACCTTCCAGTACCTGAAGGGGCTACAGGAAAGCTGGAGAGGGACTTTTTACAAGGGCCTGGAGTGACAGGACGAGGAGGATGGTTTTAAACTGGCAGAGGGAAGATTGAGATGAGATATGAGGAAGAAATTCTTTGCTGTGAGGGTGGTGAGACCCTGGCCCAGGTTGCCCAGAGCAGCTGTGGCTGCCCCCTCCCTGGCAGTGTTCAAGGCCAGGTTGGATGGGGCTTGGAGCAACCTGGTCTGGTGGAAGGTGTCCCTGCCTATGGCAGGGGGGTTGGAACTAGATGGGCTTTAAGGTGCCTCCCAACCCAAAGCATGCTATGGTTCCAAGTGTATTTTTAGCAAGCTTCTTAAGGTGCTTCTTTCATGACTTCTACAAATTAAAATGCAATTATCTTGTTCCTACTGTTGCCTTATTAATTACCATGATGGACTTAAATTGATTTGGGAAAGGATGTTATCGCACAGGATTGTGCCCTTTTATTTTTTTAAACTGTTCGTCAAGTCTCTGTCGCATTTGATCATCAATCTTTCAGAAAAATAGTGATGGCTTAGTGCCAGCTTCCTACCTCTGGAGAGTGAAGATGATGACAACCTCTTCCTACTCTGAATGACCCTCTGCATTAGGAGCCGTTCAATTCAGCGCCAAGTAAATATTCATGAAAATGCACCCTTCTTAAAACAGGGTCATTTGGAAATAGTCCTGGTCCCTTACAAATCCTGTAGTTGATTTTGTTTGCAGATTGTTTCTATTAGAAGCTTGCATCAGAAAATACAGGATAAATACTATTTGAACATAATAAGAGGTATTGAATCAGCTATATCTTGTTTAAACCACTTACTTACAACAGCAGGAGTGTGTTTTTGACCATTTTAAGTACCTTTTTTGTATTACTAGGTAGATCTGTGTATTCACACATCTGAGATAGATGCTGTTTTAAAATACTAATGATGATGATTAAGGAATGGCGTGGTTTAGAAAAGCCTTTGTTATGGAATAGTTGTGAAATCTGAGTTAATTTATATGCTTTGAGTTTCATTTCATGTAAAAATAAATATAAAAGAAAAAAAATCTATTTACCTGAAATTACAGCTGTGAATTACATTGAAAGAAAACTGCGTAATAAAATAATGTAGAAGTTGCTGAAGGCCTGGCATGTGCAGATATGTGGGAATGGTAATCTACATTGCATGCATAATGTTTTTGAATTATTAGAGTGACGAATATTCTCTTGCATGGAACAATAGAGTAACTCTTATTGTAGCTATGACAATGTATTTTTAGTATCAACTAATTTTCAAATATATCAAGCTAAGCTCTTTATTTATTTATTTTTTTAAGACTGATGGAATATTTCCTGATGAAAAGGTTTGTAGTTTACAAAGTATGAAGCGTGGTTTAGTCTGATGTGGATGTGGTCTATCTCGATTTCAGTAAAGCGTTTGACACGGTCTCCCACAGCATCCTCGCAGCTAAACTGGGGAAGTGTGGTCTGGATGATGGGGTAGTGAGGTGGATTGTGAACTGGCTGAAGGAAAGAAGCCAGAGAGTGGTGGGCAATGGAACAGAGTCCAGTTGGAGGCCTGTGTCTAGCGGAGTCCCTCAAGGGTCGGTACTGGGTCCAGTACTATTCAATATATTCATTAATGACTTGGATGAGGGACTAGAGTGCACTGTCAGCAAGTTCGCTAATGACACCAAACTGGGAGGAGTGGCTGACACACCGGAAGGCTGCGCAGCCATTCAGAGGGACCTGAACAGGCTGGAGAGTTGGGCGGGGAGAAATTTAATGAACTATAACAAGGGCAAGTGTAGAGTCCTGCATCTGGGCAAGAACAACCCCATGTATGAGTACAAGTTGTGGACAGACCTGTTGGAGACCAGCGCAGGGGAAAGGGACCTGGGGGTCCTAGTGGACAGCAGGATGGCCATGAGCCAGCAGTGTGCCCTTGTGGCCAAGAAGGCCAATGGCATCCTGGGGTGTATTAGAAGGGGTGTGGTTAGCAGGTCGAGAGAGGTTCTCCTCCCCCTCTACTCTGCCCTGGTGAGGCCGCATCTGGAGTATTGTGTCCAGTTCTGGGCCCCTCAGTTCAAGAAGGACAGGGAACTGCTAGAGAGAGTCCAGCGCAGAGCCACGAAGATGATTAAGGGAGTGGAACGTCTCCCTTCTGAGGAGAGGCTGAGGGAGCTGGGTCTCTTTAGCTTGGAGAAGAGGAGACTGAGGGGTGACCTCATTGATGTTTATAAATATGTAAAGGGCAAGTGTCATGAGGATGGAGCCAGGCTCTTCTCAGTGACATCTCTTGACAGGACAAGGGGCAACGGGTGCAAGCTGGAACACAGGAGGTTCCACATAAATATGAGGAAAAACTTCTTTACGGTGAGGGTGACCGAACACTGGCACAGGCTGCCCAGAGAGGTTGTGGAGTCTCCTCTGCAGACATTCAAAACCCGCCCGGACACGTTCCTGTGTGACATGACCTAGGTAATCCTGCTCCGGCAGGGGATTGGACTGGATGATCTTTTGAGGTCCCCTCCAATCCCCAACATTCTGTGATTCTGTGGGATACACTCCTAAATACGCAGTTGGGTTGCAAGGTGCTTGCTCCTACAGCCAGCAGTGTTTATGGGCAGCCAGAGCTTTTCTCTCATGCTACACTCTTTGTATTTGAAGTCTCATTTTAACTAATAATCCTTAAATAATGATATCTATTTTGGTTACATTCAAGCGTGACTGAGTTATTATCCAGACCATTCTATGGAGATATTTAATTTTAATATGCTTAGATATGGCAGAGATGAAACTCTGTTATTGATGTCCGGGCCGGCGTGTTTTGCCTCTTAATGGATGCGTTTCGTGTTGTCGTTAAAAGGGTTTCAATGGCTTGGTGGGCATCTGAGCTTTAATTTCTCTGATATTTCTATGTTGAAAGGCAGAGGCTACAAATCAGTTGGTTCAGATGTACCCTTGGACTGTAATAATACTGTTAAGCTCATAAATTCCCTGAGTTTGGTCACGTTGTGTGTATTTTGCTGCTTTTCCCCAAAACAGACTTCTAATGGATTTTCCTAGCCCCTGTGCTGCTCCTTTGCTGTCGTTTAGACCGAGTTTCCCTGATCCTTATCAAATCCTTCAGGGTGCTCCGTTCTGATAAGAAGAGCATTGTTTTTTGCTGCGGGTCTCTAAATTACAGGGGAGCTCTGACTTGAACCGTGCCTGAATTCCCTCTTGTGGCTATTCTTACAAACACTCCCCCTGAAAGGCTGACTTTATTTTATTAAGGCAAAAGCCTTGGAAAATGAAATAAATGGCTGAAATTGTAATGCTAGTTGATATGACTAATGCGAAAGCTTTTATTACACTTTCTTCTTCGGCAGGCTGCTTGAGTAATGGTAATAATTAGCGCCTTTGTTAGGAGGATTTGGGGGACCTGTGGGGGTGGCGAAGACCAAAAGAGTAGTACTGAGGCAAGGCATAGCAGAGAAAGCATCGTCTTGCTCTAGCACAGGAGGAGGGAATAAGGAAATTGGGTTATCTGTCATCTGGTCAACCTTACAAATTACCAGCTGCTTGCAGTACGGAAAGCAAGAAGTAACACAGATATAGGCTTTTTTTTTTTCTGGTCGTTTTTATTTGCATGCACAAGGAATTGGAGTGACAGTATGTGAACTCAAATTAAATTTCTCAAGAGCGAAAGGGTTTTGTAGCAGTCTGAGTCCGTGTCGTCTTGCAGACAGTACTTGAAAAGTCTGGTCTGCCTCCCGTCCTGCGCTTCATCTGGGTCAATAGCGGTGGGCTCTGATGTAGAGTAGCATGTTTTGTTGAAATAACCTGAAAACTATCAAAAGCATAAAAAGCCCCTTCAACGTTAACAAGTTGGATCTGTGCTGCATATAACCTCGAGGTGTACTTTAAAAGGACTATAGTACAGGCATAATATCTGCAAGGCTGGCTGGGTTTGGTCTTCTGAAGTCCCAATTTGGCTCTTTTTCAAGAAGACACGATCCATTAATGTATCTTTCTTTGAAAACCTTGTTTCATATTCATATTTCAAAAAGATGAAACTCTTTTGAATGCGTAGCAGGTAGCTGTCACCTGCCTGGGCTAGGCTCACAGAATCACACACAGAATCACAGAATGTTGGGGATTGGAAGGGACCTCGAAAGATCATCTAGTCCAGTCCACCTGCCAGAGCAGGATCACCTGGATCATATCACACAGGAATGCGTCCAGGTGGGTTTTGAATGTCTCCGGAGAAGGAGACTCCACACCCTCTCTGGGCAGCCTGTTCCAGTGCTCAGTTACCCTCACCGTAAAGAAGTTTTTCCTCATATTTATGTGGAACCTCCTGTGTTCCAGCTTGCACCCATTGCCCCTTGTCCTGTCAAGGGATGTCACTGAGAAGAGCCTGGCTCCATCCTCATGACACTTGCCCTTTACATATTTATAAACATTAATGAGGTCACCCCTCAGTCTCCTCTTCTCCAAGCTAAAGAGACCCAGCTCACATTAGCAAATAGTGAGAAATGAAGGGCCGAGGACCTGGTGTCCAGCCTGTAGGTGTTTTAAGGGCTTCAGTTTTAATCTAGATACAGATTTAGCCTTCTCAGGTGTTCATTTGCACAGGTTGCTTTAGGAGTTTTTTTGTAAAATGTCATAACATGATGGTTACACTGCACTAGCAGATAGATGAAGTTGAACTTGACAGTCTGAAGGGAAGATTGGAGGGTTCACCTGAGCGTGACTCACCCTGTGGTGAGCACTTTAGTTGTAGGAGTTGAAAGAATCTCAGGAAAATCAGGAAAAACACGTCAGTGGTTTTGTTGCGCAGTGTCTGTCATAACATAACGCTGGCAGAGGGACTTGTAGAGAAAGCAGGTTGTGTTACATACCCATTTGGGTAGTCTCCCAGAGAATGCTTGAACTTTGTGTTCTGAAATCTGTATCTTCAGAAACAACTCGTTCCTTACTCGACTTTGCAAAGTGGCTACTAAGAACTCCTGACTTCCAACCCCATCACATGCCAAACCAAAACTGCATGTATAATTTTATGCACACTAATATAACGTTGGAATTTTCCATTTAGTCATCAAAGAAATGAATTAATGGTGGTGTTATTCCTGTAAGAACGGTGCCTCCTCTAGTGACTATAATGGCCTTTGGTATTTGATTAATACGCAAAGAATCAGTGCAGCATTGCGCTTTTGTGTGCTCCAGTGTGTATAATTTAATAGAAAATATAATAAACTACGTCATAAATCCTTTAAATTCTTGTTTGTATTTCCTTTCAGTTTTGTATATGGAAGATATTTCAAGTAGCTGTTATTCTTTGATGTTATTATAGATGTGAAACTTGTAGCTAAAAGAGGATCTTGCAATCACATGAAATCTATTTTTATTTTGATACTGGATGTATCTAAAACTTATTTACCAAAAATAATTACGAGTTAACACTTCTGTAATTTTTTTTTTACTTCTCTGCAGATGGACTTTATCAGATTTTTAGGGAAAATTTTGGATTTTTTTTTTCAAGGAGATACTTACTGGGGCACCGTGCAGTTGTGCTAAAGTTCGCATGCTATTAATGGGCTCAGCTGATGGACACGTGGATAAATCTTGTCTTTTTTTTTGCCACAGGTCCAAGGAGCTAATAAAGGAAGCGATCCTTGACAATGACTTCATGAAGAATCTGGAACTGTCTCAGATCCAGGAGATTGTGGATTGTATGTATCCCGTGGAGTATGGCAAAGACAGCTGCATCATCAAGGAAGGAGATGTGGGTTCCCTGGTGTATGTCATGGAAGGTACGGTTTAAAAAAAATAATATTTATTTCTTTTTTTCAACACATATAGAGATGAAAACTTTAATTTCATGGGAAAAATTGGTTCAAAGAAAGAAGTTAAAGACGCTGTCTAAATATGGTTGTTGAAAAATTGTGTGGACTACTTTTGCCTGGAAAATTTCTGACTGGATTTGTGTGCCTCCCTATATAAAGAAAGAGGGTGAAAGCTGTTAGCCTTGCACTGAGATCCGTTGGAATAAACCTCCACTAAATATAGTTCTTTGGCTTTGAGGCAATAGCAGTGGTTTGCTATATAAATTAGGGACTTAACAGAAAGAATGGTGTTATGGAAAGGGGAAATGACTGTAAACCAAGGAGAATATGGTCATGGCTTGCTACCTTGTAGGGTATTTGAGGATGAGCTTATAAATGTTGATGAAGCACACAGGGCTCTCTGCAGAGGCAATGCATTGTCTAACAGAAAATGGTATTTTTCTGCAGAAAAGAAGTGTAGCACCTGCAGGTTAGCACATCTGATTTGTCACAGTGTGTGTTGTGGCAGGGTTTTGTTTTCTTGGTGGCACACGAGAGCAGGGGATATTCTGCTGTTCTTGGGAGCCGTCAGGTTTCTGGAAGTCTTTGGATGGGAGCGGTATTGCCAGTGCTCTGCTTCTGCAAAATGTCAGCTGTTTGCATTTTGTAACTTGCTCTTTCTAATTTCTCTACCTCTTCACATGTCAAATTTGGCATATTTTATATATATATGTTTTTTCTTTTGAAAGGAAGTGCATGTTTATCTGTAGGAGTTACTAAGCTTGATCAAACCTTGTGTCCATCTACTACAGCATCCCTCTTCTGAGAGTGACTGGTCATGAGTTCTGAGGCAAATGTCCCTGTTTGAATTCAGAAATGCCCAGTTTGATTTGGTACAATGCAAATGGATTATATGCTTATAAAATTCTTCTTGCTCCTTACCAGAGCCATCTGGTAGAGTCGCAAGCATTTTGGCCAGATAACACCTAAGGGGGATGGAGGTTTCTTGCTTGTCCATACCTTTTGAGCAAATATGGGAAAACTACAAATTATACATAACTTGTGTGTTTATATGTACGTGTACGTGCGCAAATTCGTTTCTTAAATTGTTCTTTTAAACAAAAATATTTTCAAGGCGGTAAGCCATCCTTTAAACATGGGTTCCTGCCAAATTCTTAATGCTGTGTAGTTGCAAATGCTCTTCACTAGTTTCCCAAAACAGCTTTAATGTTCTGTCCTTCTAAGGTTAAGTCCTTTCTCAGGGCACAGGTTTAATTCCTTTGGCTTTTATTTTTTTTAAATTTTGCACATTCAAATGGTATTTTGCGTGATGAAGTAGTTAGTGAGGGATGCCAAAGGAAATTATATGTTTTCACCCCCAGCATTACAGGGAAAGATTTAGGTTTTTCAGTCCTCCTTTTGAATACACAGACTACTTTGGTGAGGTGCAGGATCTGTTCCATCGATGATAAAAAAACTGCTTTAAAATAATATTTCAATGGTATTTTTTTCACAGTAAAAATGCAGAGTTTTTCACTGCACAGCTCTGTGCTTGCTTCCCAAAACACCACCACATCAGAGGTGTGCTCACGGTATTTTTGCGGCACGGCTGGTTTTGGGTGTTGCGTTCCATGTTGTCCCTTGACAACACCCCATAACAACAGGACACTGTCAAAATCAGCATATATTTATCTCCTGCTCAGCCTCTTCTCATTCTTTAGAGAGGATTGTGGGGGGATTTATGGGCAGAACTGTTTCCACCACGGTTTGGAGTATTGAACACAGCTTGGTACTCAGATGACCCTTTGGTACATCTGATTATTGTCACTTCCTTGAATTTACCAGATGTTTCTAATAGTTGGTCCAAACTCTATCCCTGCATTCTTGATTCTTGTCTTCTAGAACAAATGTGTGTCAAAGGCAACTTTTGTGTCTTTTGGGCACTTTAGCTTATCCTTGCTCTTCTGGCAGCCCTCTATGTATGAGGGCAGACTTGGCTCTCCCCCAGTCTTTGGTTGGTTTTGTAACTTAATTTAAGATTATTTAGATAGCCCCGTAAATATGCATAATGCTTTACAAACAGAATTATGAAGAGTTTATAGTCTATGTTTAGACATAATGCAATGAGTGATGATGAAGTAATGGAAATGGAAGAAGACATTATCAAATGGGTTGGATTATGGTTATGAGAACAGGCTCACTAGCTCATTTTGGCTTATCATTGTGTCCTCTCGGTTATTAACACCCCCTACTTCCCCCCAACTATGTAGTTTATTCTTTACAAAAATATACTGGAGAAACCAGTATTACTGAGGTATTTTCTTCTCTCAAAAATCAAATAAACACTGCAAGTGTTTCTTCCATTAATTCCTCTTTTCTTTCCTTACTTGGACTTACAGCTGTGATTAATATGAATAAAAATTACTCATGTAGAGCATTTGATAACCAATACTCTTATGCTTGTTTATAATTTATGATTCAGCGTTTAGAGAGAGCCTCTTACCAGGAGTCTGAGTTATATATTGGTGATGTTTCCTTAGACTAATTTTAAGTAATAATTTAAGTAAGATGGATTCGAAAACATCCGTCATTTTCACTGTTACTGTCTGCATTCTCATTTGTCATGGTGAAGCAGTAGTAGTGTCTGTTTTAATTTTCCCCTCTAGACATGAGGACTCTACTAGTGCTGTTGAGACCTTTATAATTATGATCCTTGAGTATTCTGGTCCTTTACCATGGATGTTAAGATTCATATGTATGTGACACTTGCTGAGCTCGGTGAATCTTAAAAGGCTGGATAATGATGAGTGTTGACCTCCAGGCTCTTTCTTCTTCACTATGGCTTGATGATGCTTTCTGAAGGTAATTCCAGGCTTGTTACGTTCCTCGGGTGGCCATGTCTGTAGCATTGTACCTCAGTGAAGAGTCAGGGAAAGGCTTGACTCCACTTTTCCATGTTCTCTTTGGTTCTAGCAGAAAGGTAATTTCATGCTGTCCAATACTGGGTTTACACGTGCAGTCATTTTTGTTCATGCATTTGCTCAACCCTACCCACACTAGTAGGCTTGACTCTTTCCCGTCCAGTCGCGTGTTCCCATGCATCTGATGACTGAGTAAAAATTTTGTATTCTTTGTCTTATTATTCCATGTCTTGCATCAGATTTCCTGCCCTCCCTGTATTTCTTTTTGTTATCAGGAGGGAGAGCAGCACTGATACAAACAGGTTGGACTCTAGAGATGAAAAGTCAATTAATACAGTGAAGCTTGAGAAAATACTGAGGTTGTTGAAAACACAAGAAGAAAATCTTTCGTACGTTCTATTATTCAACCTGTTATGTGTCAAACTGCACCAACTGTGCACGGAGAAGTAAAACACAGTACAGGAAAATAGGAGGATACTGTAAATTGTGATTGAGATGGGGAGAGGAGGAAGCCGAGGGAAGTGTTCTTGGAGTAGAAATGGTGAGGTGCTATCAGAGGGAAATCAGAATGAGGTACTGAGTTCAAAAGGAGGATGTTCTCTCTATCTGCAGCATGCTGGATAGAGGCAAGTGTTGAGTTGAGAGGTTGGAGTGTGCCCCTGGCACGTGCCATGCTTCAGCTGGATTGGATTTTGTTCATCGGTCCCAACAGGAAGGACCTCTCAATCTAAACACTTTCTGGCCTGAACATGCACTGATGTGGGAGCTCCCTTTTCAGGGTGTTTGCATAGAATAGCTCTTAAATTGTGCAAGGCTAAGGGAGATGTGTGGTTAGTCTCATCCTCTAAACCCAGTAACTGCTAATATGCTCCATCACCTCTAAAAGAGGAGGCTGCCCCAGTCCTGGTGGACTTCGCTCTTCTGGGTGTGCATCTGGACTTTTTGGACTGGCTCTGAATTTCTTGAATCTGAAAAGTTTTATGCAAAGAGTTTGGGCTTTGGTGGTGTTTTTTTGTTTTTGTTTTTTGTTGTTGTTGTTGTTGTTGTATACTTTGTGGTTGTTGTGTTTTGTTTGTGTGTTTTGTTTTGTTTTAAAGTATTATTGAAATACAGGTAGGATTTAGCTGGAAACTTGCCTGGTTTTCAGGTGGGCTCCTGCCTGGGCTTTCATAAGATACAGCCCTGAGGAACTACAGAATGAGAGTTATGGTTGTTGGAGAGCCCTTCTGAGTCCCTCTCTCCAGGACAGCCTTGCTGTACTGAGGCAGACAGAGTCCTAGGCATGAAAGCCCAAGGATCGCTGCTTCTACCATGTCTAAAGCCTTGGAAATACTGGTTTGGGCTGAACTTGGGCTCTTCTTCCTCTTTGGGTCAGTAGTGAGAAAACAAAGCTGTAAGTCAGGAGCTGAAACTGAAATTTCTCAGCAAGCAGAATCCCAAATTTAGGACTGCTTTGCTTTTAAGAAGTTTAATAAGCTTTTTTTTTCCCTTCTATGCTGACTCTAGCCATAGTCTGGGTCTTGCTGGCCAGATTTCCACTAGGGGAGGTTCAGGTTGGACATTAGGAAGCATTTCTTCTCAGCAAGGGTCATTAGCCATTGGAAGGGGCTGCCCAGGGAGGTGGTGGAGTCACCATCTCTGGAGGGGTTTACGAAAAGCCTGGACATGGCACTTAGTGCCATGGTCTAGTTGCCATGGTGGTGTCAGGGCAATGGTTGGACTTGATGATCCCAGAGGGCTCTTCCAACCTGATTGATTCTGGGATTCTGTGTGATTCTAGGAAAATAAGGGTCCCCAGTTCACCTGCTTCGGACTTTCAGGACTACTGATGGCCCCACCATATCCCAGTCTTTAAACCACTTTATTTCTCTAGCTTTGTCCTGCTTGTACTGTTACATAGTTTAGTCCTCTGGGGTAACTGGGTCTGATGGATTTGTGGCACAGACCACCTTGGAAGTGCCTTATGTATTAAATGTAGATAGCCAAGGACACATTTGGTCAGTTAACAAAATCCATTAGGCTGATGCCAATGTATTTCTTCCAGAGAGGAGGGAAACCCTAACAGGAGGTACCCACCGTGAGGCACAGCAACCTGAAGGACTCCATGAAAGGCACTAGGTGCCAGGGTGGGAGAGAAGGTAGCATTGCAATCGGAGCCCAATGAAAAGAGATCTCCTTATGGCTTGATACCTTCCCTGACCTCAGGCAGGGTTTTTGCTATTTTCAGTCTGTTCTTTGCATTTTAAATATTTGTCTGTTCCTTAGCAGCGGTGCTGTCATCAGGTATCTGTGTGAGCATTAAATAGTAACACAAACTAAGTCCTATGCCTGTGAAAGACTTCTCAGGACAGAGACTTCGATTAGGATGTGGAGAGCTGTTGGATTTGGGTGGTTGTAGCAACCCATCTTTCCTGAGTAGTGTTTTGTACAAACTGAGCATTTCTCTTCCCCTCCAAAGTTTCCCCTTAAGCCTGATGGGAAGGAAGCTGGTTATAATGGACTCTTGAGGCAAATGGCACGTGTCCATTTGTCTCAGGTAGCTCTCATGAACTACGGAAGAAGGATTTATATAAAGTAGCAAGGTAGGAACTGGTATTTCATCACGTTCTGAAATGGTTTGGGGCAGGGAACACCCCTAAGTCCCTTACGTTCTTTAAGTAGCAAGAAAACTCCACCACTTTTGCATATTAACTGAACTGGGTAAAGAGATGCCCTTAATCTCTAGCAACATCAAAAAATTTCCCTTATAGCTGTGCTTTGAAGGTGGAAATCAACTTATTTGTGATATAAGCAAGTACTTGTTAGGGGCTGAAATTGCTGGAAGCATTAAACATACATGCTCTGACCACCTACAGCAACAGTATTCCTCCGGGCTGATGAGACTGGTAGTGAAAAGGAGGACAAGTGATGCTGTGGCTTATGGATCTCAACTAGTCTATACTGGCACTCTTGACTCTGCAAGTAAAACAATTTTGAGAATAAAATAAACTTCTCATAAGAAAGGTAATATTTCTGATAAAGTCTATTGCTCTAAGAGTGGGTCAACAGATTGTCTTAAAATTGAAGTTTCTTTTAGAGCCAAAAAAGGTTCTTGCTGGTTAATCATATTCTGCCTCTAAAATTAGTCCACCACCTCCAGTTCTCTTTAAGGCAAAAAACCAAACACTTTCCAAGTTCCAGTTTTGCAGGTTTGCATTCATTGACTTCTTTGTCGCTATGCTTTCTTTGGACATAATGTTTCTAAAATTTTCTGAAAGCACTTAAAAATGTGAAAACCTGGCAAGGTCTCTTTCAGAGAGATACATCTAGATCTGTCCCGTGTTGACAGGTTTGAGTTATGTGTGGGTGTTAGCTCACCCTAATGAGGATAAATGTGATATCCCACATCTGAAACCAAATGTTTCCTCTTGTGCTCCCTCTCTGTCTGAACCTGTCAACTGCAGTATGCCAAATTTGATGGTTGCATTATGAAAGGAAAATAGATCAGCAGAGCTGTAGATAAATCAGGTGACAAGGTACCAGTTTTAGGCTCTCATGTGAATAACAGTCTTGCCGTTATAAACAGATGTTCTAATTTATTTAGAGACTATATTAATAGGTGTAAAGAGTCCTCCTTTTTTGTTTGTTGCTATTCCCATAAAGTATAGAAGAAACAATACAGTGAGCTGGGGTGAAAAGGAAGGTTAAAATACTTGGATTAACTATTTTGTCACTCATGATGTTGTTTTAGCAGTGGGTGCTGTAACATCCTCCCTGACTCTTTGTCTTTCTGCAAATTAATATTGAAGTTGCACCTCTGCACCACAGGTTGAGAACCTGAGTGAAGAAAAATAGCTCTACCAATACCCTGTGGGCTCCTACTTCTGTAGGCACAAAAAGGGAAGAAGCAGCTTTTTGAGAACCCAGGTTGTGAAACAGCCTACACTTCCTCCAGCCCTTGTTTTAGTAGTTTTCCTCTCTTAAATTTCATTTTATTTTTGTCTTCACGCATGGAGATTTGCCTTTTTTTTTTTAAAGTTGACTTTGTTTCTTGCTTCATTCTTGGTAGCTTCTCCAAAACAATGAAACATCTAATTGTGACTTCCCATGGGAACATGGTTTTTTGGGAGTCACAGATGTCTTGGGAAGGAACATGTTCCTAGAAACTGCAAGATTTGCCAGGATGTCAAGCTTTGGTGTTGATAAGGGAAGACAAAGTCTCTGTAGCTGTTTGAACTACAGAGAGAAATGCAAGAGGCCATAGAAGACCTTCCATCAGAGGCGGTAGAGCTGTCTGGTCTCAGATGGGTAAAATCCTCAAAGCAACTCCTCAGTCTCTGGGGATTTTCCCTGTTGAATCAAAACCAAAGCAGGCATATAGATACTGTCTCTGTTCCTCAAGACATCACCTTGCTGCCTCCTGCAGGTTGTCACAGAGCCCAAGTTTTGTGATGCTCTAAGATTTTATCATTGATCTGTTGTTCAATGCACTTGTTCTTGCTTCTGAAGGTGTGCTGGAGTGCAGCACCATTTTCTCTCCTGTTTGCTTTTTCCTAACTGTGCAGTTATGTGTTTTTTTTCCCCCTTAACTGGACAATGATCACTGGGGACTCTTGGATGCTATGTGCAGTCATCCACAAACACTGCATTCAATCTGCCTTTGTGTCACTCTCCCTCTGACCCCTCTCTTGTTTCTTTTTATGGACTGCTCTCATAAGGATCTGATTTAATAGGACGTAATTGCTCTTCTAGCCCTAGGGCCTTCTGAGTCAGTTCTTTCTCTCCTCAGAGAAAGGATTCGGAGGAATGATTCTTAGAAATGAAAGAGGAATGGAGAACAGAGGCCCGTTTTGGGTTTAAATAGGCTAAATGACTGCACAAGGGCAGAATGGGGGCAGTAGCACTACCAGCTCAGTGGAGAGAGTGCATCATGTCTCTTGACCTGCACCATGTTTATTTTTATATTGCTGTGCACTGTACTTGCAAGAGGTCCCTTACTTTATCATGGCTTGCTACTATTGTCATTGCAAAGTCCAAATGCCTGAGCTTCTCCTGGCCTTGTTGGTATTCACCAACACTGATAATCATCATTATTCATCTCCAAGAAAACCATATTGAGGGGTTTGATGTGTTTTTTTTTTTCCCCCCCCAGCTTTGGTGAAAGGATGCTGGCTGGAACAGACTTTATAAACTCTTTAGTCTGTTTTTAATTTGTTTAGTCTCTAGGGCTAAGAGTGAATATGCGGTTTCTCATTCAGTCAATTAAATCCAGAGGTGTTGGCTGAACTCTTCATCTGCCGGGGCGTTTTGGGTCAGTCTCATGCTCGGAGATCATGCCTGGAGAGACAGAGTTGAGCCCGTGCAGGTGGGGATTTGCCTGGCTGCATAGTGCATTTTGTCCTGTGTGCCCAAATCGTATCCTTGCTTGACCTCTTCCAGGTTGGTGGTCCTTCAGACCACCATGAAGTTCCTGCATTTTTGGTGTAGGACCAGATAGTTTTGAGTGCTCTTTCCAAATATATTCCTGATAATGTAGCTAGGTCCTCTGATGTATGTTCCCACCTTCCTGCATCTCCCAAGGACACTTGCAAAGGTAATAATAGCTGCATCCGTTGCAATCAGGCTTTTCTAACACAATTGAGGCAGTTCTGCTTCTAAGACTTATTCTGCCTTTCAGTATGAGTGCTTTGGGCCCTACCTGAGTCTCCAAACATCTTCTTGAGAGGTTTGGATCTGCCTTCCTAAGCAAACATCAAAAAATAGCATCTCATTGCACAGGTGTTAGATGGCTCTTGAGATTGGAAAGCATTTACTCAGCGTCCATAAGGAGCACTGTGTAGCAAGGAATCAATTAGACATTTATGGCAAAGTGGGATTTTCTGCACAGCATGCCAACAAATCACTAGCCTCTGAAGAACCTGCCTTTCACAGGACTTTCCATTAGTTTTGGGAAAATGCACTGTGGCAGCAGTTTCTTCTTTGCCCTCCTTGTGTTTAATGTTTTCAGCTGTTTTTTGCTTTTTGTTTTCTTCTTCATCCTGCTATTGTAGAGTCAGGCAGGATTCAGATCATGATTTTTTCCTGTGGTCAGAGAAACTGCTCCTCACTGGAATCCTGCAACCTTCATGGTTTCCTGTTTGAGTCTTTGTTTTCCCATGGAGATAAGTGGTTTAGTAGCCATCGCTCCTCTGGGAGATGTGGGGAGCGATTATTGATCAGTGACTGAAAATTTCCCATGTCCAGTGCTGAGACCATTACATATCAGGGCGAGACCATTTTCTAAGGCACTCTGGGCTTAAGAGGTTTTCTAGGATTGATGTCTTAATTCCAAGTCCAACCGTTAACCCAGCACTGCCAAGCCCACCACTAACCCATGGCCCTCAGCACCACATCTACACGGCTTTTAAATCCCTCCAGGGATGGGGACTCCACCACTGCCCTGGGCAGCCTGTTCCAGTGCTTGACAACCCTTTCCGTGAAGAAATTGTCCCTGATCTCCAATCTAAACCTCCCCTGGCACAACTTGAGGCCGTTTCCTCTCATCCTATCACTTGTTACCTGGGAGAAGAGACCAACCCCCACCTCACTACACCCTCCTTTCAGGCAGTTGTAGACAGCAATAAGATCTCCCCTCAGTCTCCCTTCCTCCAGACTAAACCCCCCAGGTCCCTCAGCCGCTTCTCATCACACTTGTGCTCCAGACCCTTCACCACCTTCCTTGCCCTTCTCTGGACTCGCTCCAGCACCTCAAGGTCTTTCTTGTAGTGAGGGGCCCAAAACTGACCACAGCATTTGAGGTGCAGCCTCACCAGTGCTGAGTACAGGGGGACAATCCCTGCCCTAGTCCTGCTGGCCACACTAGTGCTGATACAAGAAATAGTATGATACAGATACCAGAAATATCAGGTGTCATTCCAGGTGTGCAGGACATCTCAGTAGCTGCCTGTTGGAAACTGGCCTCTCGTGGAGCCAGTGTTTTTGTAGGGCTTTAAGACTGTCCCTTGGGCAATGCAGTGGCATTAAAAGAGTATTCCTGGGGCTCCTTATGCTACAAATGTGCATATGGGCCAAAGGAGCAAGGGAGATTATCAGCCAAGTTCCTTAAAATGTGCTGTCAGCGTATGTTTTCACATCTGGTACTGCATCCCCTCTATCTCACAAGTCCTGGGGAAGAGTCTGTAGGGCCGAGGAGTGAAGGGCTGACACCTAAAAACGTTTCTGGTTGCTTCTTTCATTACACACTCAACCTTTTGGTTGGTGTATCTCTTGAAGGATTTCCCTGGAGTTTAGCCCACCTCCTTTGGATGAAGATCAGGTTTATTTCTAACCCCTAGTTGATGCTTTGAGAGTGTTTTATGTCTAGCCTGAGTATTTGCAAGGAACTTGGTAATGTTACTTTGAGACCTGCTTATCTTTAAGGTAACAATTTTATTTTTGGCATTGTTTAGCAATCGTACTTTTATATCACTTGCCCATAATTCCAGTCATGCCCCTGACTAGGCATGGGATGAAAAAAGACAACTTAATGCATATGTTTGTATCAGCTCTGTCTTGATCTACTTGGAAATACTCAGAGCATCTCCCTGTAGTTTCTTAAGTGGTAGGAATACCCTGAGAGCATACCTAGGGACTGGCAGCAGGAGAAGGATAAAAAGGCTTTTTATGGATGCAGCACGGAAACTTGGTGCGCTCAAAAAATCACTATAACTTATGCACTCGATCAAAGAAGCAACGGTACGTTCGCTGCAGCAGTCTGCGTCTCCATCTAAATCTGCTGCAGCATTTAACCCAGGGCTTCCTGCGTCTTCAGAGGTTTTTGTGAATGGAAAAAGTTATAAAATCTGTCAGTGTAAAGTTGGAGCAGAAACTTGTTTGTTAACCTTTGGAGATTTCTTAAAAGAAACTGAGTGCTATTCCAACTGCTTCTTTTTGCAGTTACTACAATTCATACTAACATTTGATTTTTCTCCTTTTTTTTTTTTTCTTCTGGAAGTCAAAACTGTGGTTATTTATTGGTTATAAAAATCCACAAGTGTTTCTCACTAAGTATTTTTACATAAATAGGTAAAGTGTGGACATCTCTTGTGTGGCTGCAGGATTGAGAAGGCTTGGGTTTGCAATATTGAGGTCCAGCCTGTGTGAGCATCATTGCAAGCATTTGTGTCTATATTTTTCCAAATTTTTATCAGCTTAAAACCTGTTTATAGCAATCTTCCAGGATATGATAAAGTTAATGTTCAGGTGCTGTGTTCGTTTACTGTGTTGATGTTGGAGAGCCTTGTGTATGGCCTGTCTCTTAGAGAAATTCAGTTGTACGCTACTGTTTTCATATACAGGACAATACAGAATCACAGAATCAATCAGGTTGGAAGAGCCCTCTGGGATCATCGAGTCCAACCATTGCCCTGACACCACCATGGCAACTAGACCATGGCACTAAGTGCCATGTCCAGGCTTCTCTTAAACACCTCCAGAGATGGTGACTCCACCCCCTCCCTGGGCAGCCCCTTCCAATGCTAATGACCCTTTCCGAGAAGAAATGCTTCCTAATGTCTAACCTGAACCTCCCCTGGCCAAGCTTGAGGCTGTGTCCTCTTGTCCTATCGCTGGTTGCCTGGGAGAAGAGGCCGACTCCCACTCCACTACAACCTCCCTTCAGGTAGTTGTAGACTGCACTAAGGTCACCTCTGAGCCTCCTCTTCTCCAGGCTAAACACCCCCAGCTCCCTCAGCCGTTCCTCGGAGGTCAGACCCTCCAGACCCTTCACCAGCTTGGTCGCCCTCCTCTGGACTCGCTCCAACACCTCAACATCTTTCTTGAAGTGCGGGGCCCAGAACTGGACACAGGATTCAAGGTGCGGCCTCACCAGTGCCGAGTACAGAGGGACGATCCCTTCCCCAGACCGGCTGGCTACACCATTCCTAATAGAGGCCAGGGTGCCATTGGCCTTCTTGGCCAATACAATACAAATCCTCCACTATTATCATCGAGTTACTTTAATTCTACAATGTCTTAATAATTATTTACTCATAGTAGTGATGGAGAAATAAATATTTCTTGTACTTATTTCATAAAATGTTCATGAGATGAAATAGGCTATGAAATTATGATGCTCACAGTGGCAGTGCTTTATAGGCAGTGATTGTGCTCATGATAGATCCAGTTTGATATGTGTTCTGTGTAAAGTAATTCTTTTTAAAGCTGCAGAACTAAACTGTAGCACTTTAAGCACAATACAAACACTAGAGGTCTATAAACATAGCACGGTAATACTGCTGTAACATGTTATGGGTGATATTCTTACTCACCCTTTCTCCTAAAAATAACTCCAACCCCACTGCAAGTTGATATATAGTTTTTGTAATAACTCGTATGAGCCCAGCAGGCTTTATTAGCAAGATTGCTGAATCGAAGCAAAACAGAGTTTGCAGAAGGAAAGATGATAGTGTTTTGTATGGGCAGGGGGAACATTCATTGCCACCTGAGCTGGGCTTTAGGAAAGAAAGCCTGTGTAAATCTCACCGGTATTAGAATGTGAGCTTGCGAAGCAGAAATCCAGTTGCGGCGTTCAGAGCGGAGCAGTGTGATGCTGTCTGTGAGCACTGTCCTGCCGCCTGCCCCTCTGCTTGGCTGAGCTGCTCTGGGGGCTGAGCAAATAACCTGTAGCCCACCTGTGCTGACCTTACTTACTTTCCTCTTTTTAAAGAACAAACAAAGCCCCAAACCCTATATAATTCATGTTAAGGAATGGCAAGAGGATGTACGTATATTCTAAGGATGTTATTTGATTAAATAATTCCTTTTCAGTAATGAAAACCTAACCTCTGGTTAGTCTAAGCCAATATTTGGTGTGGGGGGAGGAGAAAATGTAATCAAAGCTGGGAGGTAATGATTTCAGACCTATCAAATATAATTTCTTGTAGCTATCTAATCATCATCATCATCGAATGATAGAATCACAGAATGGTTTGGCTTGGAAGGGACCTTAAAAACCATCTAGTTCCAACCCCCCTGCCAGGGGTAGGGACACCTTCCACCAGACCAGGTTGCTCCAAGCCCCATCCAACCTGCCCTTGAACACTGCCAGGGAGGGGGCAGCCACAGCTTCTCTGGGCAACCTGGGCCAGGCTCTCACCACCCTCACAGCTAAGAATTTCTTCCTCATATCTCATCTCAATCTCCCCTCTGTCAGTTTAAAACCGTTCCCCCTCGTCCTATCACTCCATGCCCTTGTAAAAAGCCCCTCTCCAGCTTTCCTGTAGCCCTTTCAGGTACTGGAAGGTGCTAGAAGGTCTCCCTGGAGCCTTCTCTTCTCCAGGCTGAACAGCCCCAACTCTCTCAGCCTGCCTCCATAGCAGAGGTGCTCCAGCCCTCTGAGCATCTTTGTGGCCTCCTGTGGACTCGCTCCAACAGCTCCATGTCCTCCTTATGTTGGGGGCCCCAGAGCCCCCAGTCATCGTCTTGAACTAACTTCAAGTTTCTCAAGGTATCGCCAAACTCTGACCAGAGGAGAGGAGGGACTCTGCAGTATAAAATGCCTTTATACGAATGCTGCCAAGCGCCCGAGTAGCTGAGTCTCATACCTCTGTCCTGATTCAAGTCCTGCTGTCAGTACAAGCCTCCCCGTTAGATTTGGATGAGAGAGGACTGCTGGCAGGTCCTTCAGCAATGCTGTAAAAGTTTCGGTGTCAAGATGACCTCAAAGTGTTTTCATTTTCAAAATGAATGCTTAACTTTCTTTGGGATCTGCTCATATTCACAGTGATTTACTACTCTTGCCGTTTCGTTCTTCATTATCTTAGCTCCTCTGAATCTAAAGTCCCCGGTCTCTTTGCAGTGTGGCGTTGGACAAGGCTGGAGCAGATTTAGCAAAAGCTTTAGTCTTCATTGCTAGGGAGGAGCATTCAGAGTTTATCAAATAGATATATTGTTCTGTAAATGCATTCAAACAACCTGGTTCATCTGCAGGCAGCCAAAGATTCATCTTTTCCTCTTCAGGGAAGAAAATGCATAGGTGTAACCTCTTTGAAAAGATTCCCACTGTGTGGGAAACATAATGAATGTATATTTTTTTTTTCCCCACATAAGATCATAGTTGATGTGCTATTTGTTTTTGTATTTCTCTGCAGTTATGCAAAGACTGCTTTGTCGTTAAGGGGGTTTTATTTACAAAATAAATGGGTGAGAGAAAGCCTCATTCATTTTATTAATAGCAGCTGAAAAGGGAGGCACAAATGTCTTTGTCTCCCCCACTGTTCCATGACTCCCTTTTATTGAAACTCCCACAACTGAAATGTAAAATAAAAGGACTTTTCATCATAATAGTATACATGAAAGCGCCTGGATTTTGACCTTAGTTTCTGCCCATTAAAATACACGGCTGTATAATTTAGTCTGTGTATGCAGATAGAAAGACTCTAGTGTTAGCAATCCAAACTATTATTAAAGGAACCTTAGAGGCAAAGTATTCCCTTTTGTTAGGCTTGATTCGCTCTGGATTGCTTGTTTACTTCGAAAGCTGATCCACAAAAAAATAATATCAAACCATGGGAGCCGGTGCCCTTTCTTACTGCTCTGGGCTGTACAGAGAGAGCTCAAAATAAACAGTTTGAGGAAGGGGAAGGAGAGAAAGGCTCCCTGCTTCTTGTTGAAACTGGAAAGTCAGGTCACTTCTACCTGTAAGATATTTTTTTTTTTTTTTCCTTATCTGTAGTGGAAACTGAGAGGGTGAAACTAGGAAAACTGACAAAGAAAGGGACATCTAGTCTATAGATGTCCAAGGTCTCTAGTACTCTAATTGGAAAGTACTCTAATTGGAAATTGTTGAGGTGTTGGAGCGAGTCCAGAGGACGGCGACCAAGCTGGTGAAGGGTCTGGAGGGTCTGACCTCCGAGGAACAGCTGAGGGAGCTGGGGGTGTTTAGCCTGGAGAAGAGGAGGCTCAGAGGTGACCTTAGTGCAGTCTACGACTACCTGAAGGGAGGTTGTAGTGGAGTGGGAGTCGGCCTCTTCTCCCGGGCAACTAGCGATAGGACAAGAGGACACAGCCTCAAGCTTGGCCAGGGGAGGTTCAGGTTGGACATTAGGAAGCATTTCTTCTCAGCAAGGGTCATTAGCCATTGGAAGGGGCTGCCCAGGGAGGTGGTGGAGTCACCATCTCTGGAGGGGTTTAAGAGAAGCCTGGACATGGCACTTAGTGCCCTGGTCTAGTTGCCATGGTGGTGTCAGGGCAATGGTTGGACTCGATGATCCCAGAGGGCTTTTCCAACCTGATTGATTCTGTGATTCTGTGCACCATACAAATCAGTTGAAATAGAGATGAGCAAGTTGTTTTAAGCCATCTTGGTGACCCTCTGCTTGATGGGGCACCGACTCAGCATTTCAAACCCAATCTCAGGTTTATATTCGGCACATACAATATGATCACTGAGTGCTCAGACGGTTTCTCGGAAGGGTAAAGCATTGCGAACACCGCTGCTTTTAGCTCTCCAGTGGTGCCAGTTGCTCTGGGTTTGATTTGAGTGGTGACTTACTCATCGCTATTTCATGCAGCAATGGGGGAAATGGGGAGATCCAAGAGCAATCCCTCTTGGTAAGTCACAGAGGCAAAATTTCTGTATAGATCCATGTTCCTCAAACACTTCACCTTGGTTGAACATCTCTTTGCCCCAGGGAAAGTTCAGGTGAGATTTCATCTCTCTCCTTTTCCATGTTCCTTAAACACTTCACCTTGGTTGAACATCTCTTTGCTCCAGGGCAAAATCAGGTGAGATTTCATCTCTCTGCTCTTATCACTGGGGAAAAACTTCCATGGATTTGTATGGCCAAGGCTCTCTGCAGACCAGAAGTTTGACAGGGAGAAATATGAGAATAAGTTTAAAAAAGGAATAAAGCCAGGGAGGTGGGGAGATTTTTTTGATTGCATTCTTTGGCAAAGTTTTCTTGTTTTTCTTTCAGTTTAATATGTTGGTCCTGATCTCAAACTGCTGTGTAGCCCTGGCAGATGAGTTTTGGGGAAAAATGAGAATTTTGCTCTTAGGAAACAGATCTTTGTAAGATATCAAAATGTCAGGTCAATGTTTGCACTGTATTCTTCTAAAATAATGGAAATTACAATGTATCCCAGCAGCTGTTATTCTAGCACATCTAGGCATAGGTGGTAATTAAACGCAATCTGAATATGTAAGAATTTAAGACTGAAAAACTAATAAAAATGTTTGCCATTTTTGTGCTAAATATTTTTATAACCTCTCGGTTCTGACTGGAAACAGCTATTTTGTGAAGCAACTCAAACATGAAATATCACTGGGTAGGCTCTCTCAAATTATAAATCAAAGCAGCAGCTGAGGTTTGAGATGATGCAGATCTCGAAAAGCAATAATCCTGTGTAGGTATGCAGTCGCTTCCTTCCAGTAGAGATCCACCAGGGACTGGTTATCACAGCTGAAATGATATAAACTCTTCTCTTGAAGTAGGAGGAATCTTGAAGTTATTTTCTGGCTGGATTCTGGGATTTTTTTTCTGGTAATGATGTATAACTTCATAGGTTTCTTAGTCAATCGTATTTTGTGTTGCCTGTTGTTCTTCTTCTGCTTCCACCTCTTTTTGTTGTTGCTCTCGGGGGAGGATAGAGATGTCTAGGAGCTTGTAAAAGGACTTTGTTCATAACTAGCTGAAAACTTACTTAAATTATCGTTTTCAGGGTTTTCATCACAAAACATTGTGTTCTTTTGTCGTGTCCTCTTGTGGCAGTTGTTTCCATTGGAAAAGCGGAGTCAAGTTAGAATATTGATGAAAGATCTTCAGTGGGAAATAAAGAACTGTCTGTGGCAAAGCCCTGTTAACTTCACCAGTGCAAAATGGTGAATAACTTGTGAAGTTTAGTGCGGACTCGATGATCCCAGAGGTCTCTTCCAACCTGGTTGATTCTGTGATTCTGTGACATCCCTGGGAAAATATTCCTAAGGATCATGGGGTGATTTTTTGCCCCTAAACCTGGTAGTTTTCCAATGATCCATTTAGGTTTGTAGTAGTGCTCCGTGGGGTAGATGCTCCATGATGGCTGAGAAACTGTGAGATCTCACTATAGACTTTTATTAGAGCCAAGTGGTCAACATGCCCTTAAATGACAAGTATCTCCAGAGATCTCCTTTAAACACTGGTTTCCTGTGTTGAAGTTTGAACTGAACTAAATCCATGGAAGATTTTTTTAACCAAGGAATGTGTTTGTTCCCAGTCGGTACAAGATAAGAAGAGAAGGAGATGTCCTTGGTAAAGTTTGTCTGGAGGCAACGACTGGACCTCGTGCATGATGAATGAAAAGAGAGGAAGTTTATTTTCTGCTTTTCATCAGCAGCTCCTGCTTGTTATCATTTGTCAGCTATCTCCAGTACGTTGTTTTCCTTCTTGGAAAAAATACGCCTTTTTCACAGATCCCACTTAGTTGAAAATATTTAACACTGCAGAACTAACCTTGCTCGTACCTGCTGCTTAGAGGATAATTTGTTTCCTCATCTTGTGCTCTGTTGGCTGAACAGATCATGATCATCAGGGAATTGAAGCATTTGGATCTCCTTAGGTGCTTTTGGTGGTGGTTGGGAAGATCGAAGCACTGGGGAGTGCTGAGATGTCCCAGCAGCTTCCCGTGCTGCTTTGGCCCTTTAAATTTTAAAGGTAATCTCAGTTTTTCATCTTACTTTTGCAAAATAAATGTGTCTTAGTTAACTGTCAAAATAAGCAGGGCTGTGTTTTCGAAGTGGAAACATGCTGGGAGGAGGTTGGGGAATCAAAGAGCCAAGTATGTGTCCTCAGTCACTTCTATTTTTTTTCAGAAGTTAGAAGAATTTGGGACCTTAATGTATGTACTTGGCAGCATCTATTCCTGATATCGGGGAAACCATAGCGTCTGTCTTTCCTGGTTTGTAATTGTGTGTGCCAGACCAGTGGGATTAAAAGGACAGATGAGGGGGCAGAGCCCCTTGGCTTGGTGCAGGGTAACTAAGGCTTCTGCCATGGTAGCACAAGGGTTTGGGGGGATTATCTCTAGGGCTTTCTTTCCTCTGCGGGTGGTGATAGTTGTCACCAGATGGTTTTTTGCTCGATCGTTCTGAAAGTTTGCCACTGATCTTTTTGGGCTCTGATTCTTAACAGTCTCTGTCACTGGCTCATCTGGAAGAAAAACCTAAAAAAACCCTGTCTTACTCATCTTTTTGAAGGTAACGTGAAGCTACTTACCACTTTTACTTCACAGAATCACACAATCAATGAGGTTGGAAGAGCCCTCTGGGATCATCGAGTCCAACTATTGCCCTGACACCACCATGGCAACTAGACCAGGGCACTAAGTGCCATGTCCAGTCTTTTCTTAAACCCCTCCAGAGATGGTGACTCCACCCGCTCCCTGGGCAGCCCCTTCCAATGGCTAATGACCCTTGCTGAGAAGAAATGCTTCCTAATGTCCAACCTGAACATCCCCTGGCGAAGCTCCAGGCTGTGTCCTCTTGTCCTATCGCTAGATGCCTGGGAGAAGAGGCCGACTCCCACTGCACTACAACCTCCCTTCAGGTAGTTGTAGACTGCACTAAGGTCACCTCTGAGACTCCTCTTCTCACTAGATTTGTTTCTCAGTACCGTAGTCGAGCGATTATCATACGTTAGCATTCAGAGCCAGGTCCTTGGGTGACATAAACCAGCGCAGTCCCATCTGTCAGTGAGGTGCCATCTCCATGCTGTAGGGATCTGGTCTCATTCTTTTAACGTTATGATTTACCACAGGAAGGTGATCAGTAAGTTAATCCTTTCCTTAATGTTTCGTCCTCAAAAAACGCAGCTTAAAAAGAGAATGAAAACTAATGCCAAAGCAAACCAAAAAAATGCTCATAGTAAATGAAAGCTAATGGGAGTAAATGTACTGTAGAACAGTATACTTCTATGTGGACTTTCTCAGATGATTTTTCAATGCTAATCAGGCCAAGACAGGAAGAAGCAGAAAGAGTTTATTAAGTTAAGCAACAAGATAAATGGCATTCCTTAGGGTGACTCATGTCTAAACAAGTTAAGGGTTAAAAACTCACTGTGCTTCTGTTAACCCTATGTAAGTGGCGAGAATGATATATTTTATAATACAGTTTTAATTTTCCAATACCTACGAGTTAGAATTGGCACTCTGTAGGCATCTTCCACAAATCTTGCATTGTATTGCAGCGCACAGAAAATAGATGTACCGAAGGCTTATTTCACTGTCTTGAGATTTGTTATTCGCTGTGTTCACAATATTATGCAGATCAGCTGTCAAACTGTGGGATATCTGAGTTAAGAATCGCTCTGATCCGAGAATAGGAATCAGTAAGTATTCACTCTAATATTACAAATTAGTGATTTTTAAGAGCTCCATAAGGAGTAGAAAGAATCATCATTTATAAAAGCTTACCATAAACAACTTAATTCTGTTTCAGCGCTGTGGTTGTCATTAACATCAGCATTAGGTTTTCTTATAGTCCTGTCAGAGCCTGATTTAGCTTGTCCTGTGTTTATTAAGGATGTCATTCCCCATAACCTCATTTTACAGAGCTCTTAGTGCGAGGGGAGCCCGCTGCTGACCAGTAAGAAGCCTTGCAAACTTGATCCTCGATAAGCACGATGTGCTTTAGCCATGAGGCTTTCCCGTAAACCTTGCATAGTTTCCTAAACCTGAAAAAAAAACAACCTTTAAAGTGGAAATATAGAAAATAAAGTCCCACTTCCATCCTTTGGTAGGAGACTGCCTCGCTGACCCCTTTGGATAGCTCGTGGTGGGGTAACTGGGATTTTCAAAGTCCGTGTCCGTATGTACGCATAGGGATGGGCAGGAAATTTTTCCTGAGAGTAAATTCCTGAAGTTGTTTATAAAGATTGAAAGACTCAGTTATGTAGAAAGCAAAAAATAGTGAACACGCCATTGTAAATCCATCAAAATAATCACATTAGTACAAAGGGTTATCTAAGAAGAAAAAAATACGTAGAATTTACATTTCTCAATATGAAGTCACCTCTAGGAAAAAAATTTGCAAAGAAATTTGATCTGGAAGCCTGAGAACAGAACTGTTCCAAGGTGCGCTGCAGTGAATTGAATTAAACCCACGCTGTTATTCGATTAGCTAATGACTATTCCTAAATTACCCTCCTTTCCCTCTTGGAAGCAGCAGCATCTACAGCAGCGGATGTCGGTGGGTGAAGAGGTGTTATCTCCTCTGAATGGCAGAGGAAGAACGTAGTTCACAGAATCACAGAATCAACCAGGTTGGAAGAGCCCTCTGGGATCATAGAGTCCAACCATTGCCCTGACACCACCATGGCAACTAGACCATGGCACTAAGTGCCATGTCCAGTCTTTTCTTAAACCCCTTCAGAGATGGTGACTCCACCACCTCCCTGGGCAGCCCCTTCCAATGGCTAATGACCCTTTCTGAGAAGAAATTCTTCCTAATGTCCAACCTGAACCTCCCCTGGTGAAGCTTGAGGCTGTGTCCTCTTGTCATAGTTTCTTCTCAGATATGCTTGAGGGGGGACTTGCAGTTGGATTTCAGTAGTGGAGTCATCATGCTTCTAATTTTGCTGTTACAGAGTGGTAAATGGAGCATATTTCAGTGCTGCTGTCAATTAATGAAGAGCTTGGTAGATTAATATTAATGATTTCTCACCAGAAACCCCTCACTTCTGCAAATAAAATCAAGAAGGGAAAGAAAACAACTATGCAGAGCTGTGGCAGTGACTTGAAAATGATCACAGAAGAGAAAATTTCACTACATAAACCAGGGCAGGCTAAAAAAGGCTCGACTGTAGCTCACTTGTCACTTCTTCTGACATTTATAACTAATACATGTGAATGCTGAATGTGCTGATTTCGTGCATCCTGTGCTGGTGGAAGAGTTTTGTGCTAGCTGGCTAAATAGTAGTGAGCTTCCGGATAGGACAGCAGATTTTACTAAGTATGTTTTTTAGGTCATCTGCTTGCTTAACTAACAAAAAGCAGCTTTGCCTGTTCGCTCACTTGAGTTTTGTGAGCAGAGAAGCAGCTCGGTTCCACTGTGTCTTCTGCAGCCTCAGCAAAGTCATCAGTTGGTGGCTGAGTGTTACCAGTGATGATCCCAAAGCTGGGGAAAATGCAGTGGTTCTTATTCTATGATCCCAGCTCGAGTTTTACTTAATTTAGCATTAAATAAAATAGTTTTGAGATGTGTAAAGTGAGCACGTTCACTGTATACGAGTCCTCAAGAATATATTTGGGAATGCTCGTACTTTGCAGTGTAACAGTTTAAACAGTGCCCTGGGTAAATGGTTTGTATACATTCCACTTCTATATGTACAGGGAATGTCGTACACACAAGACATATATAGGAAGTGACTGGATGATTGAAAAGGTGAAGCTTGGTGCCAGTAACTGCAAAGAAGTAGCTCTAGTGGATACACACAGTGGTGGGATTTAAATTAGCTGTTGCACTCAGGAGAGAAAGGCTGGAGTTGGCATTCCTGTGTGCCCTGGCTGTGCCTCCTTGTGTCCAGCGGTGAGCAAAAAAAGAACCCAAATCACAGGATCAATGAGGTTGGAAGAGCCCTCTGGGATCATCGAGTCCAACCATTGCCCTGACACCACCATGGCAACTAGACCATGGCACTAAGTGCCATGTCCAGTCTTTTCTTAAACCCCTCCAGAGATGGTGACTCCACCACCTCCCTGGGCAGCCCCTTCCAATGTCTATGACCCTTTCTGAGAAGAAATGCTTCCTAATGTCCAACCTGAACCTCCTCCGGTGAAGCTTGAGGCTATGTCCTCTTGTCCTATCGCTAGTTGCCTGGGAGAAGAGTCGTCTTGGTTTGATGCTTAGTTTTACATGTATTTTTTATATATTCCCATTATGGAGAGAGTGGAACACATCCATATAATCACAGAATCACAGAATCATTTTGGTTAGAAAGGACCTTTAAGATCATCGAGTCCAACCATTAATCTAACACTACCAAGCCCACCACTAAACACTTTTAAATTTCAAGTATGAATATATCCTTAAGGGAATATGCATTCTGGAAAATTGTAATTTTATTAATTTGAATTAGTTATTTCCTTCTATGGCATTGGTTTTACTATCTTTGCTGTGTGCAGGGTATTTAGAGTATATCATTGGTGGCTTCTGAGAGTGTTGCTCGTCAGTGGATGTCCTTCCTGGTCCCTTGAAAATTTTCAAGTGTAGGCAACGCTTTAAGAACCAGCAAGGCGATACATTTGATCTGCTCTTGGTGTGCATTAATACCTACTATGTTTCTTTTGAAATAAGTGTTTTACCAACACTTCCCCCCTCTATTTTTTTCCCCCTCTGGTTAAGCTTAATGATAACCACATGATCCTGGACGTGACCATGTGCAACCTGCTCTAGGTGAACCTGCTTTGGCAGGGGGTTGGACTGGATGATCTCCAGAGGTCCCTTCCAACCCTTAACCATTCTGTGATTACCACATAAACTTGACCAGAACAGGCTGGGAGCAGGTGTGAACTTGACTGTTCAACATCATAGCTTGATATCAGGCTGTAATGAGAAAAAATTAGCTTTCCCGCTGGCAGACGATTGCTAATGTGCTAAAATATTACTGCTGTTCTCTCCAGACTGCTTTGAATTCTCACATCATTCTGTCATACAGTCAGGACTGAAAGCTGTGAAACCGCCCCGGTTTTCCTGGTGCTGTTGCAGTTCTCCATGTCATGAAAGTTGAACAGACCAGAATGAAGAAGAGGACTGAGCCGATATTTCTAAAATTGCTCATTGCTACCACGTGTCACAGCTTCAGGAGTTTAACTGGCAGTTGTCTCACCCTGGTGAAGGGAGTGTTTCTTGCCAGAAGACCGTGATTTTTCTCTGCTTTACAGGTCAACCTAAATTAAATTAGTCGAGCGCTTAAAACACGTCAGCTCTGTGAATTGCGCCTTCCCTCTTCCAGATGGTGGGTCTTGCATAAAGTTTTGCTGGGATGCTGACTTTACCCGGGGTATCTTGGTGCTGCCGGGAGGAACGGACAACCCAGTTCCTCTTCAAGGCTTTGCATCAGAAAAATAGCGTGAAAACTATTCTTTGCTGGTAGGGAGAAGACAACTTCTAAAACTTCTAAAGCTTCAGCTTTCTCGTTGGTTATTCTGAAGGACGTAAAGGTGGAGCATCTGTTGGTGAAAGCCTGAAGTCATCTGAACAGAGAAGCTGAGTGCTTTTTCTTCCAGTACATATTGGAGAGGGCCAACAGCCCCTATAGTATGGAGTCTGGAGACCTGCTTCTGCTCACTGAGTTTTTGCTCTGTGTCAAGAACATTTCTACCCCTCAGGCCACACACCTCTGTGGAAGACTTAAAAAAAATAAAAGGAAAGAACTGGGAACCAAGGGGCCTTCCTGGTATATCACAATATAGATTTTCATCCCTCAGTGTATGACTCAGGGCTTGGGATTAAAACTTTGTTCTTCCTGAATTTAAAGGCCACTTACAGAAGAAGAAGCGCTTGCATCTTGTCTTCTACATCACTCCCCGGAAATAGGAATTATTAGTTGTGGTAAGTTCAGCTAGAGGGACTCTGCAAATTAAAAACCTTGATTAATGGAGTCATTATCAAGGCCACATGCTACGTAAACTTGGATTTTTGTTTGCCTTGCACAGTACCTATGAGAAGTGCCAACCAACTGCCCCAAAGCAAGTCACTTCCTTCTGGGTGGAGAGGCATTATTGTTTGGACAGTGACCCTTTGCTATCTTTTTGTATGGTCAGAACAGAGCAGTTTAGAGCCTCGTTGCAATTCATCAACTTTTGATCTTAAAAAAAACCAAAAAAACACCTTGACCATTTCAACATACCAAATCTGGCTGGACTGAAGCAGTATAATGCTTTTTACTCTTTGGCTAATTGATCTCTGTCTTTTGAGGGTATCTGTATTTCTTCCTCTGCAGCCTTCCTGAATGACCTCCTGATCATAGTTATCTGTAAGTATCATAGAATCACAGACTGGTTTGGGTTGGAAGGGACCTTAAAGACCATCTAGTTCCAAGCCCCTGCTATGGGCAGGGACACCTTCCACCAGACCAGGTTGCTCCAAGCCCCATCCAACCTGGCCTTGAACACTGCCAGGGAGGGGGCAGCCACAGCTTCTCTGGGCAACCTGGGCCAGGGTCTCACCACCCTCACAGCAAAGAATTTCTTCCTCAGATCTCATCTCAATCTCCCCTCTGTCAGTTTAAAACCGTTCCCCCTCGTCCTGTCACTCCATGCCCTTGTAAAAAGTTCCTCTCCAGCTTTCCTGTAGCCCCTTCAGATACTGGAAGGTGCTAGAAGGTCTCCCCGGAGCCTTCTCTTCTCCAGGCTGAACAGCCCCAACTCTCTCAGCCTGTCTCCAGAGCAGAGGTGCTCCAGCCCTCTGAGCATCTTCGTGGCCTCCTCTGTACTCGCTCCAACAGCTCCATGTCCTTCTTATGTTGTTTGCCATGTAGTCCTTACTGTGTGTTTTTTCTTGATCTCATGTTATATTCCACATTTCCTGCTGTGATGGAGATTTCCAGCAGGAGCTTGTAAAGGACTTTTCTCATAGAGTAACCAAAGTATTGAGGCTAGAAATAAATTTTTTTTTTAGCTGATAATATTAGTTCTTTCGTGAAAGATACTGATTTATGTACCAAGCAATATCAGTGTTCGACTTGATGTCCAACTCGGTGCTTTATTAGTGTCCTTCACATTAAGGAGCGCATTAGCAGCACGGTAAGGGCCAGACCCTCCAGGCTCCTTCCCCCAGTGCCTGTGCTGCAGGTGTTAAACTCAGCAGGTATTTGGGGAGCAGTTTGCAGCACCCAGAGATCCCCAGGCAATTGTCTCTGTGGTGGGCTAAAAAGTCTGCTCTGTAGCCCTGCTCTGCTGATGTTTTTCCTGCAAAAATTAACCCAGGTTTTTAGGCAGGGTTTGGACCCGCTGCATTTAATTCTGCTTTCTGCGAGCGGTATTTGTACTAGTGATGCAGACACAAGGTTTCTCTCACCCCAGAAGAGGTAGGTATTTTGTAGCAATAATAATTGTTTAGTTGACTCTGTAGTAGACTTCGGGCCACAGTTCTCAAACCTGAATGCATGAATTGAGGTGCTTGAATATCTGCATAAGCGTTGTAGGGTTCCTGATGCATCTTCCCAGCCTTATTCCCCACCGCTAACCCCGCTACCCAGCTTACGGCAAGGACTCCCTGCATCACCCCTTGGCAATATGCATCTCCCTCTGTACCCAGAGCCTCCAAAACACACTGTGTCCTACGCTACTGTTATTTTGAAGCCAGCTGGAGGGAGAGGAAAGGGACTTCAGGATCCATGAGACTGCACTAAAACAGCATCTTGCACTTCCGAGTCCTACCCAGATTTCCTGCCCTTGCCCAGTGGCATTTACCAAAGTGAAGCCTAATTCTTACAGCGTGAGAGCAGCCAGATAGTGTCGTTGGCAAGTTTTAACAAAGATCTTGCAGGAGATTTTTTTTTTAAATCCTTCCTTCTTTTCTTCCTTCTGTAATTGCAATAGTTCCCCCCTTAGCTGTTGTTGCTAAGCTGCCCTGAGGATTTGCATTTCAAGGCAATGTGAAACTGTCTTAATTTAAAGAACAACCTCAGCAAAAGCTATTCTATAACCTAAAATGGGAACGGAGCTGAAACTATCACCGGTACATTCAGTGTATTAATCATGCCAATGAACAACTATTTAGGCTGCTATAAAATGAATTCCTCTGGTTCACATAAGATGTGCAAAATTCTTCCGTCAGCTATCCAGCGTGGGTTAATAACCTCAAAAATTATTCTGTTTCGCAGCCAACACAGCTAAAGCTCACAGGGAGGGGAGGGGAAGATAATGCCGGCTTCAGAAAAAGGCAGTTTAAGTTTGTCTTTCAAAAGATATTGATTCTTGCACTGTGGGAGCCTGGAGAGTGGTGTAATCCCATGTGGGACGTGTCTGCTGAATGAATGGGGAAAAACAAGATCAGTAAACAGATAAAGCAATTGAGGAAAAATGGCAAAGACGGACAGAAAGGGTCTTATTGAATACTGTAATTGAATGGCAGAAGGGTATTAGTGATAAAGTCATCTCATCTGCTTGAGTCCAAAAGGAAGGCAAAGCTCGGAGGAGGAGAAATTCCTTCTTGGATTGGCTGATAGTCTGAAAGAGGAGCTTGAGGTATGGAGTCTTTGGACTGTGTAGATGCTCAGTCTTAGCATCAGCCTTGGGATGACCAAGAAATACAATAAACATGCACAAAACCATGCAAGTGAGTATCACAGAATCCCAGAATCAACCAGGTTGGAAGAGCCCTCTGGGATCATCGAGTCCAACCATTGCCCTGACACCACCATGTCAACTAGACCATGGCACTAAGTGCCATGTCCAGTCTTTTCTTAAACCCCTCCAGAGATGGTGACTCCACCACCTAACAGTAAGCAGGATGAAGGAGGAGGTCTCAGTGGCACGAGCAAGCCGGTACTGCCTTGGCAAGGGAGTTGAAACTAAGTCTTCAAGGCTGAGTCCAAGGTGATTCAGCAGAATGATGAGGGTGCTGTAAACCTGAGGGTTTATGTGCTGTAAATGTAGGGTCTTACCACCACCCAGAGACCATTGTGCCCAGAAAGCACAGCACTTTGCTAAAGAGCCAAGGGGATTATATTTAATCTTAAAAGGAACAAAACAAAACCTAATTGTCTCGGTTGGGAAAAGACGTTTATTTTTAGAAGCAAACAGGTTTCATGCAGACAGTTGAATTAATACGCTCAGGTTATAAGTATTCAAAGCATCTGTTCGCAGTGACCTGCAGACCAAGAATTAGTCGATGGCACCTTTTGTGGATAATCCTGAGTGACTGTATATTAGGTAATTTCATAATCTTTTCATCAGCAATCCAGGTAAAACCCAGGTTTGGTTTGTTGACCAAACCCTATGGAAGGACCAAGTAGCTGAAGATTTTATTGTACTTTCAAGTTTCTTTTGCTTGGAAAGATATCACATTTTCTCCTGCGGACTTGCACTCCATTATCTTGGCTTCCTTTTTTGCATGACAGACCGTATGCCAGGTCTTGTTTAAAGTACATTTGGGTGCTGGTACACCCATCTGACAGTGTAAATCAGCTCTTCTCTAGAACAGGCAGCGCAGGGACCGGCTGCCCTGAAACAGTGAGGTCTGCATCAGCGTGCCTGCACTCTGTAGGAGTCGTGTAAAAGCCATGCACAGAAATAAGCCTCAGGCTTGTCGTTCACCTCTGTTCACCTCTTTTTATTACTCAGCCTAATCTGCTGTGGCCGTAGGGCTGCGGTAGCTCTTGGTGCTCAATTTGCAGGTGAACAGGACCAAGGATGAGGTGGCTGGCAGGACCTTGTGGAACTGCGAAGCCGTTCTCTATCCCATTCCTCACGCCATCCCTTTGCATGAGATCTCTTTTCTTCTTTTCTTCAGTTTATGAAGAAATGAGTTTTCATCTCATTCTTCCCTGAGATGTGGGAAGGTGCTCCCACCTCAGTGACTCTCTCATCCCCCCGCCAAGGCCTGCTGTGCAGCATCATGATGGTGGGCCACCTTGGCTTGGGCAGGTGCTTCTAAGGGGACCTTGAGGGCACAGCGTGTGTGCTTGTGTGCAAGGAAACCCAGCATCTTCCTTGTCTAACGCATTTCTCCTTCATCTTTCGTTCCTGTTTCACTCCTGCCTCATGGAGCATGGGTTTCCACCTGTGGGGTCTCAACCAGGGAGTAACTCCAGAGGAGATGCAGATCCCAGTTGTCTACAGCAAACAAGCAGATGACAACATCTGCTTCACTTTTTGGCTATACTAATATATATCATAATTGCTGTTTGAAGAACTGCTGAGATCACTTGGCACCCCATTTATTTCTGATCCCTTCTTCCATCCCCACATCAGGTGAATTACACTTGCCCGTGGGATCCCTTTTTCTTAGTTGGAAAACACTTTTGTTTTTATCATTATTATCTGCTTCATATTTCTCAGTGGGTCGGGAAACAACCGTTCCATTTAGAGGGAGAAAAAAGCACGTGCAGAAAGGCATTTTCTTTTCTTCCATCTATTTGAAGGCCATAGAGGAGAGTGGCTTTGAAAATATTGGTAGGCTTAAAAATGCCTCCATCTTTCATGTGTGAGAAAGAAAACCTGTCTCTGACATTTTAAGTACCTTTGTTTACTTTTTGGAGGGTACTTTAAAGAAAAAGAAACCAAGATTTAAGAGGAGTTTGCTACTTAATGGGTAGATAAAGTAGCTGATATGGTGAGAATGCTGCTTTCTCAGCCAAAAATAAATCGCTGTAGACACCAGCCTTACACCTGAAAAGCTCTCAGAAGCAGCTACCAAAAAAATAGATATTGGTGGGTGATTTTTCTGGGACGTCTGATAACGTCAGCTAATGGTGACTGTGTCTTTTCAACCACAACAGCAACGTCACTGCTGTGATTCATCCCATCTTCTCGGACGTTTCTGGCTAGCTGGGAGGGTTTGTTTACTTCAGACATCAAGGTAATTTGTAGAGGTGTTTAATAGCTGATTCAGATTTGAGTTGGCAGCAATTTCATCCTTTCAGAGGGTGTTCAGAATTGCTCCATTTGTGCAAAAAAAACCCCAAACCCCTGAACAAAAACAAATCCCCCAAACTTGTGGCAGGCTGTAACCATATGTTTATGAATTCATGTTTTTAAGTGGATTTGTATCTTGAATATGATCTAGCAGAAAATCTGTGCTTTGCTTATGTGTGAAGGAGATAAAGTACGCGGGCATTATTAGGCTGTTTATTATGTTTTTGTTTTTCTGCAAGATGCTCACTTCCAGTTTTTTTCAGAAAACATGGGCTTCTGTCTTGCATGTTCACTGAAGTATGTTATTTTTTTCCCGCAGCAGAGAGGCTGGTGAGCTCTCTGCAGGTCTGGGGGGTAGTGATGGCAAATGGCTGTACCTCAGCTCAGAGATCACTTTCGGTTGTAGGTCCCTAAGGAGGGATAGAGGAAGTTGAGATAATGTTTGCAGAGTGAAATAGTTATCCCCTTGCTTCTGTATTGCTCTTAAATAGCCATGACTTTGAAAACATCATTTTTGATAGATACTTGGCTACTGTACATGACATGAGGAAACAAGGATGCCATGCCTGCCAAACAGAGCTTCCCAGAATCCCCCAACAGGGAAGGAGCTTGAGTTTCCTAAATCAATTTGATGTGTGTCCTCTGTGGGGGACTTACTGCCTGGTGCGCTCGACAGCATCGCTGAGCATCTCTGACCTCTAAGGAAGGTCTTTGTGTCAGCACCAGTAAACGTGTCAGGCTTGTAAAACTGGTGTTGTCTCCTGGTTGTACATCGGGATGTGTGTATTGTGCTGGGTTGTATCATCTATGGAGACAGGCTGAGAGAGTTGGGGCTGTTCAGCCTGGAGAAGAGAAGGTTCTGGGGAGACCTTCTAGCACCTTCCAGTGCCTGAAGGGGCTACAGGAAAGCTGGAGAGGGACTTTTTACAAGGACAATGGAGTGACAGGATGAGGGGGAACGATTTTAAACTGAAAGAGGGGAGATTGAGATGAGATCTGAGGAAGAAATTCTTTGCTGTGAGGGTGGTGAGACCGTGGCGCAGGTTGCCCAGAGAAGCTGTGGCTGCCCCCTCCCTGGCAGTGTTCAAGGCCAGGTTGGATGGGGCTTGGAGCAACCTGGTCAGGTGGAAGGTGTCCCTGCCTGTGGCAGGAGGTTAGAACTAGATGGTCTTTAAGGTCCCTTCCAACCCAAACCATTCTATGGTTCTGTGATTCTGTCTTTACCAGATTGGTAGGGAATTCATGGAATTGGGAAGGAGGGGTGGCAGGAGTGTATTTTGGGAAAACACACTGTGTACAGGCCAAAGTCATCAGAGAAGATATGTTGGGTTCATGAGCAGTGCTGGTCAGTGAAAGCCGTTTGCTTTGCCAGGAATGAAATTCAAGTCTTTGTACAAGGGTGAAGCAAGGAGCTCTGTTATCTTTTTGATCATGCCAACTTTTATTTTAACCTCCCTCCTACTTCTCGGAGTTATCTTGATGGAGCCAGGCATTACTTTGTCACCTGAAATCGTTCTGGGACGCTTGTGCCAAGTGGTTTTGATGAACTGAAGGACAGGTGTGGATTTTGGATCATCTTCACACTACTGTGAATAACACCTCCTGTGTTAAGTCACCTCATATTTCACGCTATATTTGTGAAACTTCAAAGTTTCCCAACTTTGAGGACGAGGCGTGTGAGGAGCTATCTAGCCTTCCTTCCCCAGCGGCTCTGTGGGACGCAAGCTAAAGCAGCCCTTAAACCAGCCAGCCGCTGGCTGATGTTAGCATGCAAGTGCAGCAGTCGTGGCTGGAAATTGATATGTTCTTCACTTCTCGGAGCACTCAAGACAATGACCTCATCAAGCTTCAGGAGGATGAACGAGGCATTGTGAAGAGAGACGGAGCCGTTAGGCCAGAATTGCATCTTCACTCCCGAAGGACGCTCGGCAATGGTGCTGATAACCCTGAAGCGAGGGAGAGCAGAAAACCAACCAGATGGAGAACTCCTGCAATGCAGAGGCATTATGCTGATGTAAATCGTACCGATTCAGACTTATTTTGTTTGAGAAAAAATGACAGCTTGCCTTGCTCCATGGCTGAAGTTGTCACAGTGAGAGAGGGGTCGCGTAGAGGTGCACAGAAAATCTCTGTATAGGTGCACAGAAAGTTTTCTGAGATAAACCCCAGGAGAGCCTCTGACCTCTGAGGAATGGCTGAGGGAGCTGGGGGTGTTTAGCGTGGAGAAGAGGAGGCTCAGAGGTGACCTTATTGCAGTCTACAACTACCTGAAGGGAGGTTGTAGCGCAGTGGGAGTCGACCTCTTCTCCTGGGCAACTAGCGATAGGACAAGAGGACACAGCCTCAAGCTTCGCCAGGGGAGGTTCAGGTTGGACATTAGGAAGCATTTCTTCTCAGCAAGGGTCTTTAGCCATTGGAAGGGGCTGCCCAGGGAGGTGGTGGAGTCACCATCTCTGGAGGTGTTTAAGAAAAGCCTGGACATGGCACTTAGTGCCATGGTCTAGTTGCCATGGTGGTGTCAGGGCAATGGTTGGACTCGATGATCCCAGAGGGCTCTTCCAACCTGGTTGACTCTGTGATTCTGTGATTCTGCATGGCCTAAGCCTTACATTTCACCTTCACGCCAGGTGTCTGATGAAGCTTTATACGAAGTGTTTAGTTCCTGATTAATTTCTAAAGCAGGTTTATTGAACTTTCTGACATCATGTTTTGAACCAGGTTGCTCAGTTGCCTGTTCTGACACCTCTTCTAATGATTTTTTTGTTGTAATTCAGCGTCCATGCATTGAATGTCATTGTCTTTGCACCAAGCTGCTGGTATTTGCATCTGAATTGCTTTCCTGGGTCTGTCCAAACTTTAATTTTCAATTTCACAACTCTGTTGCGGTTAGAGATAGGCAAATGAATAAAAGATGAAAAATCTGCTGGCTCTGTTTTTTACCGTTAGGAATACCGCATTTCTGAGAACTTTCAGAAGTACGGTCAGCTGTGTTTGTGCACCTTTATTTGTGCTCTTCAAAGAACTCGAGAGTCCAGAAATGACAGTACAAGGCAGAAGGTAATGGCCAATACTGAGGACAGCTGGGAGTACATAAAATAGATTATGCATTTCGGGGCAAAGATCACTCTTCTGTCTGCATATCTGCCTGGTGTGCTGAAGCTGGGGTGTTGTGTCGCATAAAGGTCTGAGTCAAACAGCTTCTGTTTCTCTAGGATGTTTCAGAGGGTTTGAATGACACAACCTTTTTGTTTTCATTCAATAAGGATGCTGTCAAACTCAGAGGAAGAAAGCAAAGGGAAGATTTTGGTAGTGTGGAGTACAAGCATATGCTACAGCCTGCTCCGGTCCTTAGAGCTTCATTCAGTAGCTGAATGCACAAAGTAGGTATTTTAGTGATCTACAGGAGATGTGTTTGATTAATTAGAGAAAAGGAGACTTACCAGACATTGAGGAAAAAAGGCACGGTGAAAAAAAGAGGCTCTCTGTTGCAGTCCATATGTACTGCGTGTGTGGCCAGGCTTCCCCAGGAAAGCGAGTTCAATGCAGCAGTGAAAATTCAGCACAGTAATTTGGGCTGGTGAAGTCATGGTAATGTGGTCTCCAGTGACCAGAGGGGCTGTTTGGTGAATTAGCTTTATTGAGATGTCTCCCCTAAATGCTCCCATTACTGCTTGTATGGTTTCCTTCGTTCAAAATAACTTGCTGTTTGACTTCCTTAAGTGAATGTGTGTGTTGATTCAATAACCTCCTACCCAAGTCCATTTTTTTGCGGAAACTGGGGTTATTGATGTACCTGTTAGTCTCACTCTGCTTAAGTTAAGCTTTTTAGAGGCTGTGTCTTCTCCCACCCCTTTGTTCTGCCGAGGCAATGCTTAGCAATTCACAGCAGCCCCTGCTCATTTAGCAGGGGAGCATGAGTGTGAATATCTAATAGCAACAGCTTCTGAGCGAGTCACACCGGAGGTAATACCACCTCTGCTCTTTTCTTTTTCTTCATTTAATTTACGGAGGACGGATCTGTTGACCAGAAGCAAGCATGGCAATGAACAGAGAGAGACTGTGTATCCTGACTTGGATTTTTAAAAAAGTTTTTAGATCCTTGCATTCTGGTTTTCCCGTTGTTGCTTGGTGTTGCTATTTGTTTTTTCCTTTAAAATTGGTTTCACATCAGTAAATGTTGTTTATTTCCCCAAGCTTCTTCCTGCAGGGTGGCTTCCCAGCCTGGCTGGAGGCACAGGGTTTTTGCTCTGGGGGAGCATGTCACTTAAAAGCAAGGATTTCCCTTCTTCTTACCTCTCTACTTACCTTGTCCTTTGAATTTGAGAGATTTTGAATTTGAGAATTTGAATTTCAATTTGAGAATTTGAGAGAACCTTGATCCACCTCGAATGGTAGTTGCATTTTTAGCTTTCATCTTTGGGATTTTTATTTTCCCCAGGAATAAAATGAATGCCCTTTGCGCTGTGAATAGTTTTCATTCTGAAATGAGAGCGAGCTCCTTTTCCACAGCACCTAAAATCACTTCCCTCCTAGTTCTAATTAAGCAGTGTTTGCACTTGAAATCAGGACTGTTTATACGAAATTAATGTTTTCAAATGTGCTTAAAAAGCAAATAGTTGAATATAATCTCTGCAAACTAACGAACGAGAATAAAGTGGAATGGTTTAACCCAGCTTTGTTTACACTCCAGAGTTACTTTGTTTGCATATTCACTGCTGGCTACATTTTTCCAAATCTAATTGCTCTTTTTCTGCTGAAGCAGCTGATAATCAGATTTACATCTTCAGTTTAAAGCAGCAAAATGTTATATATAAAAAAACAAATGTTCACCCCAGCCTTTTTTTTTTTTTTTTTTCACGTTCTGTCCTTCCACGTTTGAGCCCGTGGTCAAGAAGCAACAGGGCAAGGGTTGTGTCAGTAATAAGAGTTTGTGAAAACCTGCTTTTTCATCACGATACTGTCTCGGTCCCCAGCCCAAGAGCACTGAAGCGTGGTAGTTGTCATACTGGGGTTAATGTTAGGAGACCTTGCAAAGAAACTCTGCTAATTCACTTAGTCCTCCTGTTTTTTTTTTTTCTCTTCCTGGAACAGAAAGAGCAACAGTTTGGCTTCTTGCAGGGGAAAAACCAGTGACACGCTGATCTCCAGCATCCTAAGCCCCAAATCTGCGAACAGGCTTTCAGGGCTTTGTCACAGGTAGACGGAGGCAACAAGCTCAGTGGCTCTGTTAGATTTGGGCTGGGATTCTGAGGCACATAATTACATATATATTATCATCCCTCTGTACTCGGCACTGGTGAGGCCGCACCTTGAATCCTGTGTCCAGTTCTGGGCCCCGCACTTCAAGAAAGATGTTGAGGTGTTGGAGCGAGTCCAGAGGAGGGCGACCAAGCTGGTGAAGGGTCTGGAGGGTCTGACCTCTGAGGAACGGCTGAGGGAGCTGGCGGTGTTTAGCCTGGAGAAGAGGAGGCTCAGAGGTGACTTAGTGCAGTCTTCAACTACCTGAAGGGAGGTTGTAGTGAAGTGGGAGTCGGCCTCTTCTCCCAGGCAACTAGTGATAGGACAAGGGGACACAGCCTCAAGCTTTGCCAGGGGATGTTCAGGTTGGACATTAGGAAGCATTTCTTCTCAGCAAGGGTCATTAGCCATTGGAAGGGGCTGCCCAGGGAGGTGGTGGAGTCACCATCTCTGGAGGTGTTTAAGAAAAGACTGTACATGGCACTTAGTGCCATGGTCTAGTTGCCATGGTGGTGTCAGGGCAATGGTTGGACTCGATGATCCCAGAGGGCTCTTCCAACCTGATTGATTCTGTGATCTTAGATTTATTTATTAGTGTGTGTGGTGTGCTCTGTCCTTGGGAACGAGGGTCCTTGTTCATGGAGGAGGCAAGGACAATGAGCTTGCCAGTACTTGAGCGATATTGGTTACACAGGGTTTTCTTGCCCAGAGTTCATTTTCATGGTAATCTGCATGAAAGGAGCTGCTTAATTCTCTCTCTTTGAAATCAGTCTGCACTTGATGCCTTTTATTTGAAAAAGGAGAGTAGCCAGTAGTAGGAAGAGAGTATGACGAGGACGAACTTTTTCAGGAATTGGCAGATATTCTTTTTTCTTCTTCAATTGACTAACACAGAAGAGGCCCCTGCAAGATCCTGCAGGTTCCCCGGCGATTGTTACAATAACAGTGACATCCAGGAGCTGTAATGTTGCACAACATTAAATAATTAACTCCAGCAAATTAACTCAAATTCTTACTCATCAGAACCACAAGGAAGAAAAGTGTTACTGAATAATCCCGAACTCAAATTTTTCAGCATGCTGCTTGCAGAGGCGCTTTCTGAATTAATTTGCTTCTTTACATTAAGCACAAGAAGTCCTTCTTTTCCAAGCACTGAAGGAGAAGTTGTTTTCTTCTCTTGCTCACCCAGGGGTATATGTGCTAGTGCCTGAGGTCACCAGTCACTTCTCTTCTTCCTCGCACTAAATTTTGACTGGACTGATTTGCTCCTCCTCGGGATGCCTCATGCCATGTCTTCTGACTGCTGAGCAAAATGAATTGCATGCGAGTGAGTAGAGTTTACAGCAACACGCAGGCAGAGACCTCAAAATCCTGTTGGCACATGCGGGATGTGCAGATGGAGCAGGGAGGTGCCTGGTTTTTGATGTCCTTGTGAAAGGTCTACCAACCTCCGATGGTTTGGTTCTGCTTCTTTATTAAAATAACTCCTTCAGATTTACAAGTGGGATGGCTTTATTTATTCTAATACTACATTATGTGTAGAGGTAATGTAGGAATAAGGAATCAGTAGTCTGGCAATGGTGGTGGTGCCATTTGGGAAGTGCTGACATCCCTGATCTGGAGAGGCATCAGCAAGAGAGAGTCAAATGGGACTTCAGCCCCAGAAGCAAAACTGGGGAGAAGGGGAAGAAAATGCCATTAAACCTTGGGGTTATATGGATTACATACATTATATATATTTTATATGTATATATACATATGGGTATAATATATAACTTTGGGGTTATATGCACCAGCATGATCGCTCTCAGGACGCAAACACTGACTGCTGAAGAAAGATGACGCAGCACTTGAGCTGCAAGTATCAGGTTGTCTGAGCTGACAGAAGAACCTGTTTATGCAAATACATCTATGGACTTGCAGCCAGCAGTACTTTTGTAACTATTTTCTTTTTGCCTTTCAGTTTTTTTATGAACCTTTGGCTTCCTATTGTTTGTTTTTTTTTTTCCCTCTCCTTTTTTTTTTGTCTTGTCTCTTTGCTCTCTTTGGGGAGGTTCAGGTTGGACATGAGGAAGCATTTCTTCTCAGCAAGGGTCATTAGCCATTGGAAGGGGCTGCCCAGGGAGGTGGTGGAGTCACCATCTCTGGAGGGGTTTAAGAAAAGCCTGGACATGGCACTTAGTGCCATGGTCTAGTTGACATGGTGGTATCAAAGCAATGGTTGGACTCGATGATCCCAGAGGTCTCTTCCAACCTGATTGATTCTGTGATTCTGTGATGTTTTACTTGCCTTGGCCTCTCTCGATAGATGGCTGCTAGGAAAACCCCTTTTTGTTAGCAGCTGTCCCACAGAAGGCACTTCAGATGGGAGAAGAGCATACATCAAACCCTAAACTTGCCATCAGCCCCATGGCACCAAGGGCGGCAGCTAAAATAGTGTCTTTTCAGACTCTATGGCAATTTATTGTGGTTTTATTTTATTTTTTTTGGTTCTTTTATGGGTCAGGGCTGTTCCTTATGCCTGTTCCTCATTCAGTAGTAACCTGGGAGTGCTGGGATGTTGCCTTGCCCAAGGCAACATCCGAATGAAGCCTGCATGATTAGGAAGTCTCAAATTGCAGGTGATAAAAAAGACAATAAAAAAGCAAATCTTTATAGAGCCACTTGCTTCAAAAATTATGGAAGTGGACTGCAGAAAAATGAGCAAGAGGCAGGCTAGGGTTGGGGAGGCAAAGAAAACATGAGGAAAGGGTGTGCAGGAGAGATTAATCCTGCCCACAAAGGAGAGGGCAGCAAGGGGGGGGATGTCTTTGGGGCAGGCAATGCCTAACTTGGGCAGCTGCTCTGCAATTCCTGCGACCTCCCGCGCTCAGCAGCCCGAGCGCCTGCCAAACGGATATTTCCCAGTGCCTTGAAACTTGTTTGAAGAGGCAAGAAGTATTTATTACGGGATTGATCTGGCGGTGCTCAGGCAGGAAAGGCTCTGCGCTGGCTGCAGGTTTGCGATCCGTCTATTAGTTTACACGGGATAGATGAGGAGGAGGATCTGGTGAGAAGCGGGCTGCTCCCGCGCTCCTCCTGCACGTTGCAACTCCGCAGCCCAGGCGTCATTTTTGCAGCACGGCTTCTTATTACCCTCCTATTAATCTGAATAATAAATTGCTAACAGGTAAAATAATACTGGGAAAAATGAGTCAGCTCTTCTATTAAAGAAATCACAGGGTAGATCTGCTCGCTGCTTGAAGAAACGTTAGAGGAATTTGAAATACGCTAAAAAATTGTGGCACTTAAGGTTATGATTGTGGCTGGATCACACCAAATGGAGGTTTTAATTTTATTTCATTTCTACTTAGTATTAAATTGCGCCAGAATTACGAGGTTTGAAAGTGATGTTTTACTTTGGAATTTCCTTCATGTCAGCATTGTACAGTGCCTTTTTTTTCCCCCCTTTTCCTTCTGCGTAAGGAGCATTATGTTGTGCTGTCAGAATAAAAGATCACCTTTGTAGTTGGTGGAGTTGTTTACTCTCGGGTTGTGTAGCACTTCTAGGAATAAATATTAAAATTTTCTTTTTTTCCCCCCCTGTTGCTGTGTACTAGGAAATCCATGAGATGCATGTTTCAGAGTGTCATATTCTGGAGTAAACTAATCTGTAGTTACAAGATAATACAATATGTTACTTTTGGAGGAAAATGGATCCTGCCCCGGGGTTTATGCTTATATATTCCTGTGTGAATGCAGCTGAATACATTTGCAGCCGGTGTTAGCGTAAGAGTGATTAGGAGGGGCACTCAATGAGTTTGTTTGTAGTGATCTTCAAAATAAAAATGGGTTTTGTATTCCAAAAAAAAGGGGGCTTGCTGCTAATATTATACATGAAGAAACCATCACAGTATTTTTATTTGCTCTAAATTGCACTGTGAGAATAACACTGATGTTTGGAGAGATGATCATCTTTTCCAAATTAAGCCATGGGACCTCCTTCCCAGCGGTATATTTTGTAATCGCTGAATCCAACTCACCGTGTCGCCACGATGTACAGTTCCCAAAGCGTGGGGGATGGATGTGACGCCTCTAGACGGAAGATGCTCCAGCTGCGAGCACAGAGGTTAAGAAAGGGAAGGGTAAAAGGACAGAGTATTTCTGTTCCCTTCCTCTCCCTCCAGGCCCTGCGTGGAGGGATTTGCAGTGACAAGCCCAGCTAGTTTGTTGAGTAATTTTGTATTTTAGCCTTGATTACTGCTTGGTTCGGAGAACTTGCCTCTTTGTGGTGAGCTGGGGGGTTACAGAAAATGCTGGAGATGGGACAGGAAATGTTTAATAGTCACAAAAGTAGTAGAATTTTTTGCTCTTCCTCCATCCACAAAGCAAGGTTGTGTCATGTCAAGGTCTGCAAAATTGCTGCCACCAACAGACCGGTGATTTCAAGCCGCCTGGAGGTCTGTAGATCTCGAGGGCCTTGGGGATACGCAAGAGGCAGAGGACCATTGGCAAGGTATCACAGAATCAACCAGGCTGGAAGAGACCTCTGGGATCATCGAGTCCAACCGTTGCCCTGACACCACCCTGTCAACTAGACCACGGCATTAAGTGCCATGTCCAGGCTTTTCTTAAACACCTCCAGAGATGGTGACTCCACCACCTCCCTGGGCAGCCCCTTCCAATGGCTAATGATCCTTTCTGAGAAGAAATGCTTCCTAATGTCCAACCTGAACCTCCCCTGGTGAAGCTTGAGGCTGTGTCCTCTTGTCCTATCACTAGTTGCCTGGGAGAAGAGGCCGACTCCCACTGCGCTACAACCTCCCTTCAGGTAGTTGTAGACTGCAATAAGGTCACCTCTGAGCCTCCTCTTCTCCATGCTAAACAACCCCAGCTCCCTCAGCCATTCCTCGGAGGTCAGACCCTCCAGACCCTTCACATTTGCTGCTTCCAAGATAAGGCGGGACAGTCTTGGTTGTTCAGCAGTGTTTGAGTTGTCTGTAGAGGGGAGGCTTCAAAGTGTTTTGATTTTACCCTGTAACAGTGCAGCAGTGTGCGTGGTAGTGGCTCCAGGGTAAGTGTTGGACCTCACTTGAAGCACATGGTGTGTGTCTGTGCATCGGAAGGGCGAGTTTGGGCTTTCCTAGGTACAAATAATTCATCTCGCATCCCATCCATGAATTGATGCAGCCCCTTTGCTTCTCAGTTCATTTGAAGTGGTAATGTTGTCTGGTTTGGGCTCGGCACAGGCACCCTCCTTTTAGGTTTAGGCCCACTATTAACCTCATCTTTCTAAGCGTTTAAATTACTGAGTTATCACTAGACTTGGGGAGCTCGACTTCATTTTTATTGACCTGACTCAGCCTAAGCCAGGCCTGAATCCCCAGAGGATACATTAAATATCAAACTTGGGGTTGTTCAGGAGCAAACCTGTCTTTGCCTCCTGTTTGGTTGGTCTGGCTCAGCCTATCCTAAATCTGTTCCAGTTTGTATAAATATTTGTTAACACCGCGGAGGAGGGAGACAGACCTCCCCTTCCACCCCCTAAAATCCTCTGTCTCGCTAATATGTGTCACCTTCGACTCATTACCGTTGCTGTTGATCCCTGTTGTTTTTTCTGGTATTTAAAAGCTAAGCCTGTGCAGAGTGACCTTCAGCCAGCAGCACGCCAGGGCCCAATCCTGCCCTTGCACGCTCAGCATCATCGATGTATGACTTCCTTTATGCTTTGCTTTCTACTTGCATTGAAAATAAGTCTGTACTTTGAATTTTCTTTTTCAAGTGATCCCTTTCAGGAAGGATTCTGCAAATTACAGTTCTGAAAATTAGATGATCGGGTTTTTTAACAGCAAAGAATTACCTTTAAGTCTGAGAGCTGATAAAATATATGGTCTCTGCTCCGGCCCTCGGTTTTGGTCAGAATTGCGTACGGACCTGCTGCTTTGCAGTCCTCGTGTGAGTGGTATGTCGCAGTGCCTCTGCTTCACAGAATCACAGAATCAATCAGGTTGGAAGAGCCCTCTGGGATCATCGAGTCCAACCATTGCCCTGACACCACCCTGTCAACTAGACCATGGCACTAAGTGCCATGTCCAGGCTTTTCTTAAACACCTCCAGAGATGGTGACTCCACCACCTCCCTGGGCAGCCCCTTCCAATGGCTAATGACCCTTGCTGAGAAGAAATGCTTCCTAATGTCCAACCTGAACCTCCCCTGGCAAAGCTTGAGGCTGTGTCCTCTTGTCCTATCACTAGTTGCCTGGGAGAAGAGGCCAGCTCCCACTGCGCTACAACCTCCCTTCAGGTAGTTGTAGACTGCAGTAAGGTCACCTCTGAGCCTCCTCTTCTCCAGGCTAAACACCCCCAGCTCCCTCAGCCGTTCCTCGGAGGTCAGACCCTCCAGACCCTTCACCAGCTTGGTCGCCCTCCTCTGGACTCGCTCCAACACCTCAGCACCTTTCTTGAAGTGCAGGGCTTCAGGTTGTGCCACGTTTATTTACAGGATTGCAAAGAAACTTTTCTTAGTTGTGTGTTGCTAAATGTCGGGCTTTCAGTGGTAAACTGCTGGTTAAGAAAAACCCCCACACCTTAATCATTATCGTGAAATATTTGAAAAATGTGGGAAAAGTGTAACTCAAGATCAGCACGTGTATGTTTTTCTTTGTGCAGTTAACAGTTTTAGCACTAAGTGACGCTAACAAAGACTTTCAGAGCCCGTTGAAATAAGGAGGAGGGTTTCCTATTGGGTCAGACACAGCGCAGATTAAACATGATGAGCTCTGGTGCCCAAAATTCTCATTTCTATGCCTGCTGTCCTCTTTTCTAAAGAAAAGATCCTGTGTAAGTACAGTATGCTAAAATACACAGCCAGTTTTTTAACATGTTGTCCCTATTTAGGTCTCATTTCCAGCTAAATACGTTTATTCCAAGACATTAAATATTCCCCAAGTGACTCTCGTTCTTAAAATACACTTAAGCAAAGGTCAGTTTGGCCCCTCACAGCACCATTTTAAAGGATAACATGACCAGGCATTTTTCAGCTTGTCCTTTGAAATAAATTTGGAAGCCTCTCCAAGCAGATCATCAGCTTAACATGTGAAAATATGTCCCAAGGTTCCCGGAGGATTTTGACTAATGCATTTTCACTGAAACAGAGAGAAATTTTTGGCTGGGGCCACAGCTGATATAAATCAGCATAACTTCATTGGCTCCAGCCAAGCCTTCTGAATTGATACCAGTTGAGGATCCAGGCTATGCGGAGAAAATTATTTCACGGAATTGACTACTTTGTCAAGAAGATTAACCTGAAACATTTCCCCTGTTTCCGAGCGAATATATGGTGATGGCAATGAAAAGGGTTTCGTTCATCAGGACGTGATTAATGAGGGTTGGCAGCTTTTGACAGGGATCAGTATTTTTTTGTTATAGAGCTGATACAGCGTTAAGTTTCGCTGAGATATTTTACACACGCGTTTTGGTAGCTGAAAACACTTAGAGGAACTAATTCCTTCAATTGTAGATTTCCTCTTTGAATTTATGATCAGGGAGATTTAACTTGAGCGTTTTTATTTATAGCACTGCAGAATGAATAAAAACAAGGTAATAGATTTAAAAAGCAGTGGACCTACAGAATTGGTGAGGGAGCCCTGGGAATACAAATAACCTGGTGATGTTGCGGCAGCGTTTGCACAGGGACGTAGTGCAGATCTAGGTGCCCTTTTAAAACATTGTTTTAAATAAACGCCACGCTGAACAAATTTAACAGCGGTGCTGTTGGGCTAAATCTTCCAGAAGATGCATTGCCCTGGGTCTGAAAATCTTTGAATCAAATATGATGTTGGTATGTCCATGTAAAAGAGTGTAGGAGAAGAGAATGTGAATATCGTTGAAATCAAAAACATTACAATAAAAGAAATACATAATTTGAGTTAAACAAATTCAACTCTTGAATTTTCTTTTCAGTTTTTTAGGGCCAAGTTTTTTCTCTGTAAGGTTTAATGTTTCTGGATGGTTTTCATTCAATAGTAAGTGGAGGGAGAATTGATTTCGCCTTCATTTATGTACCAGTAGTTATTTGTTCATATGATTATTTCATGTGCTTTCTGGCTTACCATATGTGCTGATGGAAGTCAACACCAAATGTGCTTTTTTTAGCAGTATAAAAAAGCTTTGAAGAAATCTCAGCTATAGCTCAGCCCATATAAAGGAGTCGCTTAAATTTACCTTGAATGTAGAGGTTAGAAATGTGTATTTTCTGCCTGTAATTGAATTCCTCTCCATCTATCTCTATCTCCTAGCTGCAACAGAGCATTTTTATTCCTGTTAGCATGCATCAGTCCAGGCTTGATGCTGGCTTTGTCAAGCAGTAAGCTGGAAGGGGAATGGAGACGCAGTTTGTGAAATGTCACCCTAGTGTAAACACACGGTTCTGATCCTTACGCAGAAGAAGAGCTGACGTACGTGTTTTCTTTAGGCAAGGGGAGGCTGTTGTATACTTCTAATAGTCAAAATTATTCAAGGAGAACAATGTTTTCAATCCAGAGGAGTCCAAAATGTACGGCAATCTTTTCTCTTGACTTGTAGGCAGGTCTGGTTTATCTTCCCCAGTCAGCCACAAATTGACCTGCGTGTCGTTACGAGTGTGATGCTGTTGACTTCTGACCCATCGCTAAGAGCTTAATATTCAACTGCTTCTTTTGTTGGCTTCTTCAATCTGGGCCTGTTTTACTTCTTCCCTTGCTCCTATTTTAAATTTTTGAGCTCGCTGGGCCACTTCAGTCTGGTTGCAAGCTCAGAGTATGCCAAGGTGTTAAGTGAGGCTGTTCTAGTTGGTTTATGAAGATACATTATGAAGGGAAGAGCTGCTGGACATTTGTTTTACCTATAGGCAAACAAAATGCAGGTGAAATGCGGAGTGGTCTCAACCTCTGCTCAGAGCTGTAAAACATTTGGCATTTTAAAAGCAAAGACCTTAATTGAGAAGCTGAGCTGGTTTGACCGCAGAATAAAACTGGAAAGCACAGAGGATGGAGCATCAATCAGAAGTTTGACATTCACATCCCAAAGAAAGGCACCAAACAAATTTTGGCACTAAAGTTTTGATTTGTTAAAGGTTGTGTGAGGCTCTGGGAATTGTCCCTCCTTTAAACATTTAATATTCCTCTCAATATCATGTTAATTAAACTGGTAAAGTGCCTGTTTCAAGGCTACTTTTCTTCAGAAGGTCTAAACAACAGTCACCATCTGCTACTAAATTATTGCAGAAAAACAAGACTCCCTCTAGTCTTCATTCCTCTCTGAGTCTTGAGGTCATTGTAGTAATTGCTGACATTTTCTGAGCCTGTGTGTAAATTTTATATGACCAGAATTTCAGCAAAATTTGTCCAAAACCCCATGTCATTAGAAATCGGGAAGGTGCTTGAGGGGAAGCTGTTGGATCTTCATCTTCCAGTGTGCTTAACAGTGGGGTCACAGAGTCCTTTTCTAGAAGGAATTCTGTTTTAAAGCAGAAGTAGAGGAATAAACTGTTAATTTGGGAGCAGGACTTCTCAAGCAGTTGTACAGCTCGGGCATCGTCTGCATCCAAGCATTCATGATGGAGTTAGTTTATCGTTTCCGCGAAGCTGCTCTGCAGTGCCTGGAGAAGGGCACTTTATTTAGATTTTGGTGATGTTAATCTGCTTAGCTCCTGCTTGTGCTTGTGAATATGGGCCTTCCGGCACGTTGAAGCCCATCTCGGCTTGGGTATTTACATTATTTTTCAATATTTCTTTTTTCCTGCTGACCTTCTCAGGGCCGCTTGGAATGAAAAGTCAATCATCTCCCTCTCTGCAAGAAAATGAAATGATTGTTTGCCTTAACTGGCAGAGGTTCGTAGCTGGCATTGAAAGCCTGCCCGACTGTTACCCGCTGCATGCATCTTATTTTTGCTGCTTCTATGCTGGAAAGAGACTGTGTAGCTGTCATCTAGTTCCACTCCTACGTGCTTTTGTGAACTGTTGTGCCAGCTGCCAAACCCTGCCTAGTAATTTTGATTAAATATTATTTACTTGGCATCTGAATTGATACAGAAATAGGGCAGCAACTGAAGCGTCAAAACCCCAGGAACAGTTTCCAAGGAGAGGTGGATGTAGCAGCCAGATGTGCGGAAGGAAAGCTTTGTCCAGCGAGCAGCCTTCAGAAGGTGAAACCAACAGGGTTTATGCTATAAAAAAAACCATTTTGGATGAGACTTTAAACTGTTTTACGAGCAAAACCCAATGCACGCTTCCGTGTCGTAGTTGCGTATTCATAGATAACACAGGAGAGCAACTGGTGTGAGAAGTCTCCTGTTTTAAGAGAGAAAAGGAAATAACTGCGTATGAGACAGCTGTATGCTGGGTGTCTGATATCCCGGTCTGAAGAGTGTAGGGTGAATGCGGGAGGTGTGTTGGGTGATATGACACATGGTTTGCTCTTTCTTAATGATGTTTATTAGTGCTGGAGGAAAGGTAGAGACAAACAGAATCACAGAATCAACCAGGTTGAAAGAGACCTCGGGGATCATCGAGTCCAACCGTTGCCCTGACACCACCATGGCAACTAGACCATGGCACTAAGTGCCATGTCCAGGCTTTTCTTAAACCCCTCCAGAGATGGGGACTCCACCACCTCCCTGGGCAGCCCCTTCCAATGGCTAATGACCCTTGCTGAGAAGAAATGCTTCCTAATGTCCAACCTGAACCTGCCCTGGCGAAGCTTGAGGCTGTGTCCTCTTGTCCTATCGCTAGATGCCCGGGAGAAGAGGCCGACTCCCACTTCACTACAACCTCCCTTCAGGTAGTTGTAGACTGCAATAAGGTCACCTCTGAGCCTCCTCTTCTCCAGGCTAACCAACTCCAGCTCCCTCAGCCGTTCCTCGGAGGTCAGACCCTCCAGACCCTTCACCAGCTTGGTCGCCCTCCTCTGGACTCGCTCCAACACCTCAACATCTTTCTTGAAGTGCGGGGCCCAGAACTGGACACAGGATTCAAGGTGTGGCCTCACCAGTGCCGAGTACAGAGCGACGATCCCTTCCCTAGACCGGCTGGCTACACTGTTCCTAATAGAGGCCAGGATGCCATTGGCCTTCTTGGCCACCTGGGCACACTGCTGGCTCATGTTTAGCCGGCTGTCGATCAGCACCCCCAGGGCTCTTTCCACCAGGCCGCTTTCTAACCACTCTTCCCCCAGAAGCCATGGGAATCTTTGGGCCATCCCTTTCTTGGGTGTGAATGCTGCAAGTCATAGGAGAGGAAATAAACAGTGTTTTGGGGCAATGATAAAGTGCTGGCTGAGCTCAGCTCACAGAAGAAAATCCACAGTAATGTAGAGGTTTTCCTTTTATTTTAAATTTTAGATTCTGCGTATGTATTTCCTGTTCTGAGTTCTCTTTTTTAACATGTCACTTGACAGAACTAAGAGTGAGTCAGAGTAACTGGTGAGTTTAGACTGAATTAAGCTTTAGATAGACATTAAACAATGATGCATGGTTTTTTTTCTGCTATGCTAGCTATGAGATGTCTGCTGTGCAAAACTACTGGGATAGCTGGAGAAAAGGCTATGGCTTCTAATATCTCCAGTGTCTGTCAACTACCCATTCTGGACAAGGGGAAAAGAAAAATGTCTTCTCCTTAATTCCACCATCCCTAGCACTTACCCGGTCACCATGAAGGCACTAATTAGTGGAAAGCAAAATAAGGATTAGCCAAGTAGAAGCGAGGTAAGCTGCTGCAGTGCACTTCCAGCCGTCGCTCACCGGGCTCTTGCTCCAGGCACAACCAAAGCCTTGATGACTACAGAGGCTGTGGACTCTCCATCCTAGGAGTTTCCCAGGGCGTGGCTGCTCAAAGCCAACCAAAGCGAGGTTAGACCAGGGACCAGTTGAGTTCCACGAACATGCTGATGATACTGTGACGGTGGTCATTCCTATAGCACATCTGGTGTCTGTGCCCTGTGGAGAGGGCGGCTCTAAAAAACCTTCCAGTGAGACTTCGTGGGTTTTTGTGTGTGTGATCCATCTAGAAACCCACGTCTGTAGCTTCTTTGTAGCTTTTCATTCTCAAAAGCTTTAAAAACTATTATGTGTTATTTTATATTTCTCCTTAGAGTGAAGGAGACTATGAGAGCGCTGTCTTATTTGGGTAGTTCTTAGGAACAGAAATGGCCTTGCAGAGTGTTTTTACTAAATTATCCTGGGAGATACTCTAAGAGGCTTTTCCCAAGAGACCCACCAACCAACCATCTCTATTTTTCTGTTAATGTCAGCTCAGATTCAGAACATGGTTGGTGTTTGACGTGTTTGTAACCAAGTTCCAGGCTATCTTGGTCTGAGAGGGACAGGGAAACGTCTGGCTTCCAAACCCACTATTTTTATAGAATCGGCAGTATACTTTGCAAAGCTGTTCCCAAGAGAAGAAGATAGTCATCCTTGAGAAGAGCAAGGCCTTGTCAAGCATCACCATGTGCGAAAAGGAGGAGAGTTTTGGAGAAGTGAACAATTTTCAGGGGGAGGCTGATGTGGAGGGAGGTAGGCAAAAGCCCTGAGCTGCTGTCTTGGGAAACACCTGGCAGACGAAGGTCTGCAGTTGCTGCTTTCTGCTTAAAATACTGCAGGCCTGGTCTCCTTTCCAAGCCAGGTATCCAGGCGAGGACTGGGGTAAAGCTTGGTACCCATCACTGGTAAGGTGCTGCACTGGGAGCACTATGGATCCTGGATAACAGCACGGAAATTAAATGTGGATGTATTGTATTTCAAGGTTTCTTGGGAACATATTCATGTGATACAGGAAAAAAATACGTTTAGCAGGGTGGAAGTTTTTTCCATGTCTCATCTGTTGACGTTTCTTCCAAAATTTGGGCACTGCTAATATCAGCTGTTTCCTATGGGAAAAAATTGAAACAAAACATGCCTATTACATAAGAAAGAAAAATAAAGCACCCTTCTGAACAACCTCTTTTATTATTTTTTTACTTAACGTCTATGAAAATGATTAGTAAGTGAGTACAAATCTCCGGAAAATAAGCATTCTGAGGCCTCGAAAATGTAACTTAACTGCACAGTGATTTACTAATTCAACACAGTAGTTTTCATGCCAGAAATCAAATTTTCTACAGGAGTTTTGTCCCTGAACTGGATTTACTGAGCGCAATGTATTACAAAGCTCTAGCCCAAGCATTATCTCACCCTCAGAGGAAAAAAAGCCTTCTGTTCTGTCTCCGTGCCTCCAAGGACCCCTTGCTTCAGTTCATTTTTAAGGTCACTGATACTATTCCATTTGCATTCACAGTCAGAAATGCCATAAATTGTTTGATCAAAACCTTTCTTCTTTTTTCAGTCTTTCCCCTCGTTTTATGTAATCTCAATTTGGTTATTTTTGGAAAGCATGCCTGCCCTGCTGTGTCCTGCACTAAAATTGTCTCACTATGGAAGTCTACAGAGATTCAGGGTCTCAAAAACCTGGACAGATACATTCAGTGCCCCTAAAGAAACAGAGTTTTGTGTGTGGTACGTCCCTATTTACCCAAAGGTTATGAATTTTGATGCTAATTTTGTGTCAGTCTTGGAGAAAGGCATTTATGAATGTTTCTTGTTGATCTTCCTGCAAGCATTAATTTAACAGAAAGATGTGTGCTTTTGTGCAAACCTCGGAGACTAGGATTTAAAAATAATTACTTTAATAAATTGCTTTGCTGAACATTGCCTGAAATATTCTTTTAAAAAAATGTCTTAGGAAAAAACTTCTCAGAGATATGCAGTTAGAACATAATTTCTAATTGAAAAAAATCCCTTTTCTTCCTCTTGTTTTGTAGCCAAAAAGCCTCATCCTGAGACAAATCAATCCCCAGGAACTCCAGTCTAGAAAATAATAGAAAAGCAATTTTAGAGACAGAAAAAAGCAGAACAAAGTTGCATAGCATTGCTACCAGCCAACAGAAACACAGAAAATAATAGAAATCACACAAAGAAAATCAACCCCCTCCTTTTCAGAAAGGTATCACTAGCAGAAATACATGCTGGTTTGGAGCTGACTGAGAGTGGGCATTGCTTCTCCCCCGTCATCTCTCTCTGTATTTATATTTTATATATAATATAATATATTCTTTTATTACTTGTTATTCCTAGTAGAGAGAAAAATCACCATGGCCTTTTCACTGCTAATAAAGGCATGTCTGCATATTCCAGAAGTGACAGCAATCGAAAAGATCCACACCAAAAACGTACACCCACATTTAGTATAATTGTGAAATAAAGAGAATCGCCTGTGGAGGGAGCAAATGACTTTGAGGCAGTGATTTTTGGAAGCGCCCGTAACTTTTACATTCACGGTATCGGGCTTGTTTTACAACTTGTAGACAGAGCTTGGTTCCCCTAGGCCGTCCTTTCACTGTGTGGTATCGTAGCAAATATGACTGATCTGATTGCTAGAATTTAAATTCTTGTTTCTAGATTAAAGTCTAATGTTATTTAAACAGGATTTCAAAATGGATGTCTCCGGTATCCTTCCCTCCTCTGATTTTATATAGAAATTTCTTCTGGCTTGTCCAGGGGTAGAATAGTGTGTTGGTTGGACATTAGGAAGCATTTCTTCTCAGCAAGGGTCATTAGCCATTGGAAGGGGCTGCCCAGGGAGGTGGTGGAGTCACCATCTCTGGAGGGGTTTAAGAAAAGCCTGGACATGGCACTTAGTGCCATGGTCTAGTTGCCATGGTGGTGTCAGGGCACTGGTTGGACTCGATGATCCCAGAGAGCTCTTCCAACCTCATTGATTCTGTGATTCTGTGAAGCGTGAATCGAGAACAATCTTGGAAGACGTCTCTATGAAAAGAGCATTTTAAAATCTCATCCACTGGAAGTCTTTAAGTATGCAGCTATTTAAAGTGTTAGAATAGGTTGAATAAAAGCTTCTACTTGCAAATTTCTTGGCTTAAAAAAGTACAGCTTTTGCAAACTGTTTTGTAGACAATATTTTATTCTTGATTTCACACTTCTTTTTTTATTTCTTTGGAAGAAAGGGTAGAATTTATTGTACTTGTGCCTTCACATTTATCTTGTTGAATGATTTTGTTCGTAGTTCTGAAAGCTGTTTGGTAGGCCGTGTATTTCTAAATCTTGCCTGCCTTCTTATATTAGATATGCAAGAATTCTCAGTTTAAGAAGGAGGACTATATATGGAATATACTTACCAAAAGGAAAATAAACCCAAACTGAAAATCCTTGTATCCCGTTTGGCTCCAAATCATACTTTTAAACTCCGTTAGAGAATGTTAAGGTCTGGATCCAAGTTAAACACAGCAGTTACTCTATGAAGTGACTGCTATACTGTGAAGAATGTACACATCCTGGGGTCACCTGGAGGACTATCCTTTGGTTTGCTGCTGTGGAGGGAAATTAATGACAGACAGATGTTTCACCCAAAGTACTTTTATATCGGGTTCAAAAGCTAAATTTACACTGTTGCTTCTAGTTCCTTGAACCAACAGAAATGTGTTTTATATTGGTGCCAAAACTGGTTTCAAAGGCGCCAGTCAGCTCAACTCGCAGAAATCAGATCGCATATTGCTCATTGCCTTTGGCAATGACCTATAGACTTGCCATAATATTTTTGATTGCGATGAAAGGATTTTCAATATTTTTGATATAATCCACTCATAACCTCCCCTTGATGGGTGTATGAAGTGGAATTTTTTTAAATAAATGTGCTGTGTGGATTTCTTTGTTCACCAGAGCTACAAGATGACATTGTCAGGCTTTCTGAGACTAAGGGTATGAACAGAGAGAACTTGCTTGTTTGTAAAAGTCCCCATGTCTTGCCCTGTAGAAACAAACAGAGAAAATATGTAATGAGTAATTAAAATCCAAGTTCAGCACCATCAGTGGAAAGTCTTCCACCTGGGCTTAACTTGCTTGGAGAAGACACAGGAGGTACAAACTAGCTGTTCTCGTAACTATGGTTTTGAGGCTGCTAATGCAATCTTAAAACTTCAGTGCAAAATCAATTATGAAGAAAAGAAACAGGCACTGAGCAAGCAAAACATTATTACTTTAAAGCTATTTCATTATGTATTGATCGTGCAAAGTCTCTGCTGTCATCATTTTCTTCCTGATACCCTGTTCAGATGAATATGGAGAAATCCAGGAAGATTTCTTCTGCCTAATCACTCTGTTCCTGTCGACAAGCTGAAACTTGTTAGATTAAATCAAGTATCATATTTAGTACTACAGTGTAATTAAAATACATGATTTTCAATTGAGTATTGTCATATATTGTAGTACTTCCCCTCATTCGGTTAAATAACCAAAGCACCATGAGACCTTTATGTAGCTCTTCTTACGTTGTCAGCGAAACAACTCATTTGCAAACGATACGGAGTGTTGGGCTGTGGATGAGCTGGGCAGTGTGTTACATTATCCTCTCTCGGCACAGCCAGCAGCTCCTCTTCATGACCCGTGATGCAGAAAGAGTAACCACGTGTTTGTACCGATGGTGATGGTGTGGCCATGGCCTTTGTGGCACAAATTTTAAGGAGAAGACCAAGGCTGGTTTTATGATGCCTATTGAGCTACTAAGGAGCTTAAATTGCTGTTCCCCTAAACCTGGGGGAAGGAGAGTTTTGTGTCCCACAGAAGAGTTTTATGTCCCACATCTGGGTGTCTTACGTTAATTTGCTTTCATTTTCCTGAATGTCCCTATGACCTTCAGGGACATTCAGGACCAAGCTGGTGAAAGGTCTGGAGGGTCTGACCTACGAGGAACGGCTGAGGGAGCTGGGGGCGTTTAGCCTGGAGAAGAGGAGGCTCAGAGGTGACCTTATTGCAGTCTACAACTACCTGAAGGGAGGTTGTAGTGAAGTGGGAGTCGGCCTCTTCTCCCAGGCAACTAGTGATAGGACAAGAGGACACAGCCTCAAGCTTGGCCAGGGGAGGTTCAGGTTGGACATTAGGAAGAATTTCTTTTCAGAAAGGGTCATTAGACATTGGAAGGGGCTGCCCAGGGAGGTGGTGGAGTCACCATCTCTGGAGGGGTTTAAGAAAAGCCTGGACATGGCACTTAGTGCCATGGTCTAGTTGCCATGGTGGTGTCAGGGCAATGGTTGGACTCGATGATCCCAGAGGGCTCTTCCAACCTGGTTGATTCTGTGATTCTGTGACCTTAATGGGTTTTTTTTGACAGCGAGAGGAAGATTTAAGCAAGTATAACTGTATTTCTCTTGAAGCCTATCTGAGGATAGGGGAATCGATACCATCCAGGTAGGAGGTTGTATAGACTTCACCCATTGCCTGGAAGTCTTCAAGTAAAGGACGAGTGTTTTGGCATGTTATGTTCAGAAGTTTGCTTTGAAGCAGCCCACTCGCATGCTGGATTTGGCTTTTATTTCATTGGGGATCTCTAATAAACAACGATTTCACTAAGAAACTTCAAGCTATGTAACACAGGCTCAAGTTTTCATAAATGCCTATTGATCTTTTAGATGTCTGAAAAGAGAATTGATTATCAAAGGCGCCGCAGCGATCCTTTGAATACTAGATGTTTTTAAGAAGTCTCCTCTTGGGCATTTTCAGAAAGTGACATATTGAAAGTCAGATATTAATTTGGAAGGTCTTGACCAGGTCCTGGCAGAAGCGGAGCATGGTGAACCCAGTCCAGTGGGATAGCAGAGTACCTTGGGACTTGCATGGTTTTGTCTAACGCTTGATGGTTTTGAAAGCTTTTAGTACTTTATTCTGAATTCTAATACAATCACTGTCTTCTAGCCTGTTTTTTGTTCAATTTCATGCCATACTGAAATGTCTTGTTGGTTTAATAAATTGCCTAAGCGCAAAAGAAAGCCCTGTTTGGATATTTATGTTATCATTTCTCTATGCTTGAGCAAACACTTGCTTCAGTCCAAAAATATGTGGTAATTGGCAAATATACTCGAGAAGTGTTCTATAGAAAAACAGTGTGTGTTTATTTGTGTGATAGATATGAATGTTTTCTACAGTTTGCTGGTTCCTCATTCTGTGCTTGCGTTGGTAGGAAATTATATCCTCTCATCTTATTAAAATAATTAAATACAGTTTGCAAAAGGAACCGCTGATTGAGTCTATACTGTGTACCTATAGAGGTTTTTAATGTGCCTTGCAGGTCGTAAGAATGGTGCATTGAAAGTAAACAGGTAGAAATATCATATCTTTGGTGCCTTTAGCATTACGTGTAGGTAATTTAAAGAGCTTGAAAACTCTGTTTTTCATTAGAAGGAAAAGAAATTCCAATTTATTGAATCATTTTTGTTTGCAGGTTATGAAATAGCTTATTTGTTCTATTAAATACCAAGAGGCATCTGCAGTCCTGATGACCCAAGACGTTAACTCTGCTCAGACATTTATTTTTGCTTACAGTCAGGAGAATAGAAGTTTGACAGGCAAATAATGTGCTTTAATGAAGCATTCATCACTTCTCCCCATTTTTCAGCATTAAAACATCCATTTCAATTTAGAAATGGACCTGAAAAGTCATGAAATCTGCCATGCAGAACAGATGGTTTTCACTGCAGAAGGAAAAAAATTCAAGCTGTTCCTGAACAGCAGTCTATGTATTTTAAGCAATTAACTGCTTTTCTGGAGGTATAATAGGTCAATTGCTTATTTTTTTAGATGGCAGCGGTTAGTTGCCCATAGCGATTAACTTCAAATTTTGTTTTTAAACCAACTAAATGAAGTTCATATTTAAAATACTACGTTTGATTAAACACAAGGTATACCTTTTTGGTAGAGTTTGGGGTAGGTAAGAAGACTGTCTTGATATTTTTGTGGTTTTATGCAGATACCTTCTGTGTTCTGAATGAAGAAAAGACACTTTTTTAAATCAAAAAAATCCTTTTCTTACAACCAGCAATTGAATTTCAATATGGGATTTGTAGTCTCTGAAGTTCCTGGCTGCCTGCAGCCATTCGTTTTGAGCCGACTGGGGCATGAATGTGTGTGATGCCTTCGATGTATAATGCGGATTTGTCTGGGACCAGTTCCTTCCTGATGCCTGACCTGTCAGTCTGAAAAGAGTTTTCCCTTTGGCAGCTCTGGCAGCAAGCCACTCTGTCTGGTCCTTCCCACCTCTTTTTGGATATCATTTTGGTTGCTTCATCACCTGAAGCTTCCTCCTAACTAGTGAGGACTTCAGGAGACTCCTGTTCTCTTGTCATAGTTTAATTTTCTGTCCAAGTCCCCCATTTCTCTGGATGAGATTCTCCTGCTGGTTTCCTACTCCTTTTTCTGGAGGTGGGAGGACTGGTTGCAATTACTCAGTGTTTCTGTAAGATTAGCTTTAATTAGTACGTTGTTTATTTGTTGTGATGCTCATTGCGGTTGCATTTACCATATGGTTGTATTTATCAGGAGCATGACCTGCAGGAGATGGTATATATATTGCTTTTCTTTTTATCTGTCTCTTACGACAAAGCATTTGAGGGTCATTAATGAGATTTCATGAGATGAAATTCAGCCAGGCAGATTGTAGAAAATGGGGCGGGCTGGTATCTGATCTGGACTGATGAATGGGTCTGAGAGCTGGAGGCATGAAGGGATCCTATTGCTCATGCTTGGGCTCTGTCCCTCTGGTAAAGGTTGTTCAGGCAGGACCGATCCATACTACAGGCTGTGGGAGGTCTCACATTTGCAATGCCAACGTCTGCATAGCTCTCACAGCAAGGACTGCTTACACAAAGTGTATTTTTATTGAATTGTAGCCTTTTGTTAGAAACTGAGCTGGTGTCAGTGGTTTGCTGTGGACTAGAGCTTTTAGAAGTGGAGATTCCCTCTTCTGTTTGCGTGCTTGCCATGGTACAACGCGCTCAATGGGCAACACTTTGCGTTGCATTTTATTCTCCAAGATAATCCTTTCAGGAGCATTCCCAAACTTTTCTGTGAGGTTTTAGAGCTTCCTACTAACATGCCTGGGATCTGCTGTGGCTCTTTTAAATGTGTGCGATCTGGGGGCACGCTCGTGTGCTCTTGCCACACTGCAACAGTAGTTAACCTGATGTGTCAGTGAGACTGCATCATCACAACCAAGACGGGATTTGGCCCAAGGTGGTTTTACGCAAGACAAAATCCTTTCAGTTTTGTGAGAGCTACAGATCAGCTTCTAGCTTAGAAAGATTTAAGCAGTGGATGCTGCGGCCAGAGTGATTTCAAAGGTTCCAACTCTGGTTATTTTTGAATTGAGAATCCACAGAGGCACTTTATATTCCATGTTCATCAGCTCCCAGAAGATTAAATATGTTTTTGTCGTGTTCCAGACAGTGTGACCCCACTGGATTGTAAAATCCAGCTCAGGCACAATATTTAACACAGCGATGCCTTCATTGCGGGCCAGGCACATTTTTCGATTTATAAATACTGCTGTTTTGTTCTCCCATTGTTTCTGCAATATCAGCCGTGCTCCAGCCACGTTTGGGGAGCAGACGCGTAGCGGTAGCTAATAAAGAAAGTTGACTTGACATCTAACTCTTTCAATAGAGCCGAAGCAGCTCTCTGTGAAATCTGGGGACGTGTTTCATTTGCATTTTTAGGCAAGGCTGGCATCTATTTAACCTATTAAAACCAACTTTTCAAATGGTTTATTAGACTTCTGTTTCCTTCCAGCAGCACTCCTGTCTGACAGGCTCCAAATCCAAGAGACTTCAAAGGATTTTTGCACAGCTCTGCCACCTCCTCCTGCAGCAATGCCTCCCTGGCATGGTTGTGCTTATGAAAGCTCACGGCAGGGTGAGGACTGGGGGCTTTGAGGGAGGCTGCTCCTTGTGCTGCCCTCCTTGCTCCTCAAGACCCGAAACATTTCCATTGCTGCTTTTAGGATGGAGGTTTTAGGGGCAGAAGGAGGGATTTGGTAATGTTTGGAGGAGAGGTGTGAAGGCTGCTGGTTTTGCTTTGGACCTTGTACTTGGTGCTGATCCTACCATTTGATTAATGAAACTACAGATGGAGAAAACTGAGATTTGGGCATCTGTGCTCCGAGGCGGATAAGCCAGTGCTGCCACTGTGGTCTTCTGCCCTCACCGTGTGCTTGCTGAGACAGGAAAAGTTAATCTGATCTGTAACAGAGAAGTGAATTTTTGTGAAGCATAGAACTTTTCCGTTCAAGACATGCCATTTAATACCAGTAGAAGTCCTACTTAAAATATAAGAATAAGCAGTTTAATAGGTTAATAAGTCTAAAAGTGCAGATTAGATGAGGTTTTGGGTGTGGTCCAGAGCTGTGGTAGCTCTACTGGATTAAAGTTAAAAACAATAAGGCGCTCTAACCACAATAGATGGTCTTATGGTGGTATGTGATATCCCAGAGAACAAATTGCAATCCAATTCTTTTCCACTGTACACAGAAATGTAAGTATTGGTTAAGTGTCAGATCAGACATTCCCATTCTGCTGGCAGTGGTAAGGAGCCCTTAAGTTACTACGGACTTTGCTTCTGATATAAACAATAGATCAGTGGTCAGAAAAAAATGTGGGGAGTGCCAGTAACTCTTAATGAAAAGCAAATTCAGCTTAACCTTGAATTTTCAACTTCCTGAATGCCAGTGAGGCTTATATGCAAGAAAATGAGAGAGCAGTTCTCCAGTTTACGTGTTGCTGGGATTATTTCAGGTGATTTGCTGGGAAGGTGACATTTCTTTGTTTTGCTTCAAGCATTTTGCTGCATTCCTGGACTGCAAATTGCAGTTGATGCAAGAAGAGCTACAGCTGAAAGAAGAGCTGAAAATACATCTCTTATTGAGGGAAAAAGAATACCATGCTTGCCTAATCCTGGAAAGCTTTAGGCTTTCCATGTTTTTCTCCTTCCCGTTTTTTGGAGGTGTGTGTCAGTGCAAGGTGGATGCTGTTCCTGGGACACGTCTCTACAGATAGTCCTAGAGAGTGATGTCAGACAGCAGTGGGTAAATATATTACTTTTGCACAGGGAGTTTCCATTTCTGCATTTTCCCACAGGCTCTTCTCTACTAATAGTTGTTGTGTCCACAGACATTTGTTTGATTTTTGTTATTTATCCACTTGAATAGTTAATAGGCTCCTGCAACACGGTGCCACGGAGTGACCAGGTATGTGAGTTTTCCTCCTCACTGTGCACACAGATTGGACGCACTAGCATAACATCTTGGCAATTAGTCACGACTCTGAAATAAATACAAAATCTAAAACACTCATAAAGAGGTGCCAGGTAAACGCTCCATTCAGATTCAGTTTACATTTTTTAAATGGCTCCAAGAGGATTAATAAAATCCTGCGAACATTAAGTGTAAGGGCCGTAAAGAGGCTGGAATCTCACATAATTTTGGTTTTTTTTTTTTTTTCATCTTATGCTAATAAACCAATAGCTTTCATAACTGAACTATTTATACCGGTATGTCAAATATCTGTTTTCAAGCTAATGAAACAAAAGCCATCTGCACCTCTTGACTGCTTGCAAGTTTTGATAAACAGATGTAGAACAATTACCACCAAACAAAGCGCAAGCACTAAACCTCCTTCTCAATTTACTACACTCACTCAACATTTCCTAACATATTTTAATTATATAAACAATATTTAAATAAATGAACTAGGTGGGCCTATTTATTCCCCTAGTAGCTTCTTTGCAGTTGTGTTCAATATTTTCACCTGTAAACCTAAAGTGTTTCCACATTTTTCTTGCAAACTTACAAAAATAACTAGGAATTACGAAATCACCGGACTTGCAAAAACCATTTGTTTTTTGAAGTTTAAAGTTTACTAAATAATTCCCACAAGTGCATTTTGTGAGTGTAGGGCCCGTATTTAATACAGAGGCACTGAGCCTTGCTGGAGGCAGAGCAGCCCTCCATCTCTTCTCCACAAGATTCTGGGTTGTACCTCAAGAGGTTGGATGTTCCTCCAAGGACTGGATTTTGCACTGCCCCTCTTTACCCCAGGATCTCAGTCTCAGACTGCATTATTTAATAACTGGACATGGGTGTTAAATCTCAAGACATTAAATATAGTCGTAAAACTGTTTGTTTTGCTGATGCGTCTCATTGATTGCAATGGAGGACATGGACCATCAGGTGGGAGAAGGTCCATCCTGATCAGGGTCATGGTTTTGTGGGCTCCGGGAGGTTATTGCCGTAGCTTTCTGCTCCTTTGTAATTAAACATTCTGGCTGGCCAAAAATGTTTCTAGACTCGCTGAAGTGCTTCAAGCCTAAGGGAGCTTGAGACAACAGGAGCTTTCATCTGTGAATAAGAAGGTTTGACATAAGAGCTTGCAATTGAGGGAGGGAAATGGTGCTCTCCCTCAGCTCTGTGTTCATGAGTACCAATGCCAGCGAGCAGCCTCAGACACACCAATACTGAGAGAAAATAAGGTGATTTTTTTTTTTTTAACTTTGATGCAGTTCAGTGACAGTTCACCAAAGATGAGGTAAAATCCATCTTCCTCAGTAGAGTGAAAACATTTCACAGCAACGAGGGGTTTATTAAATCATCGGCCTTCTGAGGGAACAGTGTTTATACATCATGTATGAAATAAAAGCAAAAAAAAAAAAAGCCTTCGCCCTTCTCCAGGAGGCCTCTAAGATGCTCATCTCGGGGCCGCCTGCCCCTCAAAATGGCGCCGGGGGGTCGGGAGCGGGGGGAATCCCGGGGCGCCATCTTGTGGGGCAGGCGGCCATTACCCGCTATAACGCCCCTCACTCACCGGCTGCTCCTTTAAGGCGGGGCCGGGCCGACGCGCTAAGGCGGGACTGGGACGTCACCGCGGCCTATAAAAGCCCGCGGCTGCGCGCCCCGCCCGGCACTCGGGGCCGAGATGTGGTGGCTGAAGGGTGGTGGTTCCCCGGGGGGATGGATCCCTCCACCGCCTGCGGCTCCCTCTGAGGCTGAGTGAGTTGGGTGCGGGCGCGTCGAGCTCGAGTTGTGTTTTGTGTGTTAAGAGGACGGGGCTGCTCTGTGAGAGGCACCAAAATGAGTGTTTTTGGATCGTAGGAGGTTGCAGGTTGTTTCTCACGACCATACCTTGGTTCGGTGTTTCCTTGAACTGTAACTTTCTGCTGTTGTTTTAAACAAAGAGTGAACTTTCCTGGGTGGCACCACAGTGCAAGGTTAAAAAGTCATTATTTAAGGTGCATCTGAGCATCCTGCTGTAAACACCTTCCTAATTAAACCACAGCCCTGGGAAGCCCAGAAGAAGGGCAGTGCTCTTGGGCTGTAGAAAAGCAACAGAGATAATGGTTTACTGATAATTGGGTACCTGGTGGCTGTATCTCTGTGAGGGAGCAGTTTCCCCCAGGCTGGCTCACCTTGGCGTGCCCTTTGCTGGAGGGCACCCAGTAACACCCACCAGCTCAGACCTCTCCCATTCCCCGTGCATTAACCCACAGTGAGTATATAAGTATAATAGTCACAGAATCGTTTTGGTTGGAAAAGACCTTTAAGATCATCAAGGAAAATGATAAAAAGTGTGTTTTATATATACCTGAAATTAGCACTTTCCTCTATGTTGTCATTTCGTGTTCCTCCAAGACAGCACTTAGCCTAAGAGCATTGTTTCCTGGCAGGGTCAGGGTTGGGTTTCCTCATTCAAGATACACCTGATGGTTATTGAGTCTTCTGTGTGCAAATGAATGTTAAAAGCAGGGCTCAAGGCCCACACCCTCCCTTCCCCTTGCTAATAACTTTAGTGAAGTACATTGTTTGGGCTGTGTGGGGTGTGCCTGAGCATGTCAATGAAGCAGGGCACAAGTTTGGCTGGTGTCTGATATCCTCAGCCGTACAGATATGCTGATTGCTCATACAAAGCTCATCCTCCTGTCTGGGGAGATAATTGGATTGCCTTCTCCCTTCCCAGAGAGCAAGACTTGTGATAGGAATTTCCTCTGTGCTTTGTGCTTTGAAACAGCTTGTAGCTTTTCCATTGTTAAAAAACAAAAAGGAGAAGTATTGGTGCAGTATTGCAGAGAGTCCTGCAACCCCAAGCATGTTTCTGATCTTCCAAGACCATGGATGGCATTGATAAAACATGGTTTGGCGTTTGGGTCCCCCCTTTCCCCTTCCATTAGGTTCAGAGGGTTGGTTGCTGCAGTGTCTCACTGGAGAATCAGTGGGTCCTTTTGCACTGTTGCTTGTTACTGGGAGCACTTCGTTGAGGTAGCATGTGTTGGGATGGGGTGATAGAAGCCTGGCAGCAGAACTCTGGTGCTTCAAAGCAAGCATCAGAGAAAATTTCTCTAATTTTCAGTCCTTTTCTGTAAAGTAGAGGAAAAGAGACTGACGCACAAAATCTTGGCTTAACCCGTTGTGGCAGTGAAATGCAGCAGCAGGCTCTAGGTTAGCATCCAGGGTTGAAGGACCTGAGGGTGCTTTGGGCTTGATATCAAATACTTAGTTATCACTCCTGTTTGATCTGCAGATGTGGTCAGAGTCCTCTGTTTGGGCTGAGAAGATCTGTGTGCTGTTGGATCCTTTAATTTGGGAGGCTCAATCCTATTTTTTTGCCAGCTTTTTCTCTAAGATAGAGCAATCCGATGCAAACAATAGCCACGTTGTTCAGTGACCACCACCTCAAATTTTTAATGAGCCAACACCAGTTTCTGACTCTGAGAAACTCTTGTAACCATCAGTCCTCCCAGGAGATTTTCCTGCGTAGTTGTGTAGGTGCAAGCTGATCTCTCCATTGAATTGCTTCCTTTGAATTGCTGGTGTCTCTCGTTTGCAGCTAAGCTGGAAGTAAAAACACTGAAGTGCTGTGAAAAAGGAATAAGCTATTTCCACCTTGGCAAAAATTTAGGATTACAGGAAATCTTGCAAGAGAGCTTTTTCTCCTAGGATTTCCAGCCTGGTGTGTAGATCAAAGGAGCCTCCATACACACTTGAACCCTTGGATGCTTATCTGTACAAAACTGAACTTCTAAACCTGTTGAGATTTTCAAAACACTCATTCACAGGAAATATTTATTGTTGTAAGGGGAAAAAAATCCTCCGGAGTTTACTTTTAAGTGATTATTTTCCAAAATAAATGTTCCACAGCTGAAAGTGGGGCATGGAAACGACTTTCACACTAAAGCACAACTTTCTTGGTTTTTCCCATCTTCTCTTTAACTCCACAGAGACCTTATAAGACAATTACATGCATATTTTTCCTTCCTTTAAAAGCTTTGTTAAACCCCAGAATAACATAGAGCTGGGTAAGAGAATTGCACAATGGAGTTGACTACTGATTGTGAAAATGTGGCCACTTTGGCTCGTTATCTTTGAGAGCACACAGAGGGCAGCAAATAGCGAGTTGGCTCTTGTCCTGTTCTACTCCCTGTAAGTACGTGATGGTCATAGGTCTCACTGTACATTGCCTGACTTTAGGATGAGGGGGCACAGCGTGTGTCTGTGCTGTAGTTTGTGGATGGCTCTTGGAAGCATCATGAATTTGAGATATTAACTGGCATAGCAGAGTGGATGCAGTACAGCTTTCAGCTGCCTGTGTGAACCGCGTGAAATTCAGCAAGGCCAAGTGCAAGGTCCTGCACGTGGGTCGGGGCAATCCCAAGCACAGACACAGGCTGGGCGGAGAATGGATTGAGGGCAGCCCTGAGGAGAAGGACTTGGGGGTGATGGGTGACGAGAAGCTCACCATGAGCTGGCAACGTGCGCTGGCAGCCCAGAAAGCCAACCGTGTCCTGGGCTGCATCCCCAGCAGCGTGGCCAGCAGGGCGAGGGAGGGGATTCTGCCCCTCTGCTCCGCTCTCGTGAGACCCCCCCTGCAGTGCTGCGTCCAGCTCTGGGGGCACCAACATAAGAAGGACATGGAGCTGTTGGAGCGAGGCCAGAGGCCACGAAGATGCTCAGAGGGCTGGAGCCCCTCTGCTATGGAGACAGGCTGAGAGAGTTGTGGCTCTTCAGCCTGGAGAAGAGAAGGCTCCGGGGAGACCTTCTACCACCTTCCAGTACCTGAAGGGGCTACAGGAAAGCGGGAGAGGGACTTTTTACAAGGGCATGGAGTGACAGGACGAGGGGGAACGGTTTTAAACTGACAGAGGGGAGATTGAGATGAGATATGAGGAAGAAATTCTTTGCTGTGAGGGTGGTGAGACCCTGGCCCAGGTTGCCCAGAGAAGCTGTGGCTGCCCCCTCCCTAGCAGTGTTCAAGGCCAGGTTGGATGGGGCTTGGAGCAATGTGGTCTGGTGGAAGGTGTCCCTGCCCGTGGCAGGGGGGTTGGAACTGGTTGATCTTTAAGGTCCCTTCCAACCCAAACCATTCTATAAGTCTGTGATTCTGTGTCCTTTGCTTTGTAGTCCCAGGACAATAGTGCAAATTCTTGAGGACTTTTTGGCATTGACTGGGGGGAGCTGCAATACGGTCCGTCTGCTCAGCCGTGGTCTGCAACACTGATTAAGCTGTAAACTCACGGAGGCAGGAAACTGAAAGGTGTTTAGATGTGATTTACACTTCCCCTGGTGAATTCTCTGCCCCGTGGCAAACCCGGCAGCCTTTCCGTGACATCCTTCGAGAGAAGCAGCTCCCTCCCACGCAGATCTGCAGAGCAGGGCGTTTGCTCCCCAGCTAGCGCCTTCGGGCCAAGCCGCCGGCGGGGACTGCGCATGTGGAATTCTTAATTTCCCTTCTACTCCCCCAAAAACAAGAACCAGAAGCAAAGACCGGGCCTTGGACTGCTTAGGGATTTGAAGATATTAAATGGGATATGAATTTCACGCAGGCAGTTTGCTGGAAGCCGGTGGAAAGCGAAACAGTGTTAAATGCTGCAGCTCAGCTCCTTCTCTGGCGACCTCTGCTCTGTGTTTAAAATTAGTCCCTAGAAACACGTCTGTATTTATGTATATCGGAGATGAAGACTTGAGGTCAGTGTTTTAAAAATGTGCAAATGGTTTGGGAGCATGGGGGCCTTTATAAAGAGTGATTATGTGTGCTAATCATCTTCAAGGGTGTTTGGGTTGGTAAGAGGCAGCCATTCATGGGGTTTGTCTCAGCTGCTCGTGCCCAGCAAACACGCAAATCCTTTCTTGCTAGAGGACAGTTGTTTGCTTTTGCTGTTAGTGCTGGCTCACTTAGGGTTTTTATGTGATGAAGACTTCTCGATGGGCAGCAAAATGCAACCTGGTTTGTTCTCAAATGAAGTTGGCTGCCTTGTGACCCTGTGAGATCTTGGATTACAACCCTGGGTTGACTCAAGCCTTGGGCTTTCAGTACCCTGACCTAATGTGTGTGTCTTTTTCTTCTCAGCAAGGGTCATTAGACATTGGAAGGGGCTGCCCAGGGAGGTGGTGGAGTCACCATCTCTGGAGGTGTTTAGGAAAAGCCTGGACATGGCACTTAGTGCCCTGGTCTAGTTGCCATGGTGGTGTCAGGGCAATGGTTGGACTCGATGATCCCAGAGGGCTCTTCCAACCTGGTTCATTCTGTGATTCTGTGAGGTTGGGTTTGTCTTTCAAGATACGCATAACAGGACTATATACTATGAGTTATTGGTGAAGCTTGTTCAGGCTCAAACCACTTGTTGGACGAGGCTCACTGTTGATGGGAGCAAATAGGTCCATCAGAAATTTTGTCCGTGGAGCTTAATACGTTTTATGCTTATTGGTCTTTCAGCTCTTTAAAAGCTGTGTGAGGAAACACCAGGCTGAGAACTAGTGTAGGTTTTTTAGTAGAGCAGTAGAGTTTGGATCAAGTTTAGTTGCATGAATATGCGTGGTGTCCCTTAAAGAAGGATACTTTAGGTTGACCTAGACAGACACATCTCTTATTTGCTTGTAGAAGTTCTCAAATAAGCATCTAATTTTGCCCAGGGAGGTGGTGGAGTCACCATCTCTGGAGGGGTTTAAGAAAAGACTGGACATGGCACTTAGTGCCATGGTCTAGTTGACATGGTGGTGTCAGGGCAATGGTTGGACTCGATGATTCCAGAGGGCTCTTCCAACCTGATTGATTCTGTGATCTATAAGAAATATCTGGAAACGCTGCAAGAACGGTAGGGCATGAAGTGAGCAAAGAGGGTTGAAGCAACCTTTATTTTAAATAACCTTTCTTTTGAATAAGCTTAACACAAAAGTAATGGCAAACACCTCAGACATAAGCATGTATAACTGAATAAATATTTGAAAGCTACATGGGGAGCGTCCCTTGGAACAGATCTGGCTTTCTTGTGATAAACTTTTGAAGGCTTATTAATGCACTCTGGGTAGGAGTGTCCCAGGAGGAGCGTGTTTATGTGGATTCAGCTTTCTGTTGCCATGAATATGTATTATCATGAAGTCACCTCTGTCGTGAGGTCCACCTGTAGGCAGCTCCCCAGAGACTGCGGTCTCCGTGTCTGCTTGAATTATGCCTTTTGGTGTGTGCTCCATGGAGCTGCTGCGTACAGCAGTACTCCCTTGCTCAGATCTTGGTAAGGGAAAGAAAACAGAGCAGGTAGCTGCTAAAAGGGTGAAGGGTTTTTCGGTGCCATTATGCTTTTGTTGTCCATTTTTGCCATGACTTTCCTGGTGCGTTGCCACTGTGCAAGTCCGTAGGGGTGAAATCTAGACCTAGTGTTCCTTTGCACCTCAGGAGCTACAGGACTGGTTCAGGCCAAGGTTTGCAGTGCTGTTACTGCCTGGATTCAGTTCAGTTGTCCAGTACCTACGTGTAGATGTGCATCACAAATTGCAGAACAGCTTCCCAATTTGCCACATGTTATCGCTTCCCAAGCTCATTAAAGCAATTCTCTTAGCTTGAAATCTACCCAGATATATCATGCCAGCAGGCTTTGTTTCTACCCTTGGAAACTTTACCAGCAACGTGGGAAAAAAGCGTGTCAGAGGAGCTTGGAAGGGTTGCTAGCAACTGGTAACTGCACCAACAGCCTGTGCAGGTGCGGCTGGCAGCGGCATGGTGATGCCAGCTCTAGAGGTGCTCCAGCTCAGTGCCAGACACAGTCTCATCATTGCCAGGTTACAGGTTTCCTGGAAAGGTGTACTGACATTTTTTTTTAATGTGCCTTTTTTTTTATTATAAAAGGTAGAGCCAATTGTCTCTTGGCATGTAAATACTTGGAAGAACTGTAGCAAGGCGGAGCAGTTTTCTTCCTTCCCTAGGCCAGCTGGTGTAGGGAAGTGATCGTCCCTCTGTACTCGGCACTGGTGAGGCCGCACCTTGGATCCTGTGTCCAGTTCTGGGCCCCGCACTTCAAGAGAGATGTTGAGGTGTTGGAGCGAGTGCAGAGGAGGGCGACCAAGCTGGTGAAGGGTCTGGAGGGTCTGACCTCCGAGGAACGGCTGAGGGAGCTGGGGGTGTTTAGCCTGGAGAAGAGGAGGCTCAGAGGTGACCTTAGTGCAGTCTACAACTACCTGAAGGGAGGTTGTAGTGAAGTGGGAGTCGGCCTCTTCTCCCAGGCAACTAGCGATAGGACAAGAGGACACAGCCTCAAGCTTCACCAGGGGAGGTTCAGGTTGGACATCAGGAAGCATTTCTTCTCAGCAAAGGTCATTAGCCATTGGAAGGGGCTGCCCAGGGAGGTGGTGGAGTCACCATCTCTGGAGGTGTTTAAGAAAAGCCTGGACATGGCACTTAGTGCCCTGGTCTAGTTGCCATGGTGGTGTCAGGGCAATGGTTGGACTCGATGATCCCAGAGGGCTCTTCCAACCTGATTCATTCTGTGATTCCTCTGATGTGTAACCGTAGAGAAATCCAGTGGCTGCTGAGACTGTGCCAGCTGATTGCATGTAAAAGAGAACAGTCTGTGCAGGTAGTTTCCAGGTCTTTGCATGTAGCTGTGTTTATTTCTCAGTTCAGCAAAGTAGAATAATAATTATATCTGTAGCTTTTCTGCGTCTCTGAAGAAGCCAGGTCACCAGCAATGCTCTCTAAGCATCAGACTGGAGCATGATGTCAACTGCCGTGTGTTGCTGGTGATTAGAGCAAAATACTCCCGCACTGTGCTACGTATAGGAGATGACAACGTGAATATTTATTGCACCTCCGTTCGCATCTATGTGGAAATGCGCATATAGGCTGTGCGATAGTGTCGGCAGGGAATTGTGTTTCATATTTCTCCGAGCTCTTCTCTTTCGCTGCAGGAAATAGTTTATTGCAATGCAAATGGCTTTTCAATTGATTCTCAGCCAAATCAATTTCTGAAGGGGATTTTGTTATTCTAACAGTCCCTAATACACAGCCAGTGTTAAAGGGTAAGAACTGGAGGGGAAAAAACTATAAAAATTGAGACCAGAGCTCCATTACCAAGATATATCCCTTCTTACCATGCATTAAAAGCACAAGTCCTAATGCCATTCATTAAGAAGCTGTTCATTTGTGATTTCCAGTAGATCGGCTTGTAATTAAATCAGTTTTCTATTAATGTGTTTTAAATGTTAAGAAAAGCTAATTAGTAAGCTTCTTATCACGTGTCAATGTAGTAGCATCTCTTCTGGTATAAGGACCTGTATTACTGAGGAGTCAGGGTTTACAATCTATGACAATGTTATAATTCTCATATAATCCAGCTTTAAGATGTATTAAGTATTTATTTAAGTATTCATAAGTATTATTTAAGTATTCTTTAAGTATTCATTTGGAAAAAAAAACAAACCCAGAACATTTAGAGTGATTAAAACAATGAATATTTTTTCCAGAGTGAGGCATTTGTCTGGAGTTCCAGGAACAGGAGTTTTTTTAGAGGAAAAAAAAAAAAAACCAACAAAATAACCCACATAGCTTGCCTGAATACTAGGAATTCCAGGAACAGGATTTATTCAGGGGAAAAAAAAAAAACCAAAAACCCCCACATAGTCTGCCTGAATATAGAAATTGTGTGTTACACCTTTTACTTCCAGCTGGGATAACCTATGAAGAGGCTTCTCTTCCATTAGAAGAAGCACAGGATGTCCCAAAACCCATCCTTAATTTTTTTTTCTGCTGATGAGGGGAGGAACGAGCAAAGACAAACCTGCTCTGGCACGTGGACCAGGGCATCTCTCTCTCTGCAGGGTGATTGATGGCACCTATCTTCAGCCTGCATTTTCCTTCCCCACAGAATTAGTGAGGATGGCTCGATTTTTTGAGGCGCTGTATGAAAAGGTGGTGTCAGTTGTAAACAGTATTGGATGTAATTGCTGAAACAGAGCTGGTATTTACCTAAATGAGCTCCCCGGGCTTGTTCCTAGTGTCAGACCTGCCGCAGCTCATCTGCCTCAATGAGCCTCACCAATATTTTTTGGCTGCTGGCAAGACCGTGTGTGACTTGCTGTATCGGCGAGGCACCTCGTGAGTGTGATGTGGGACTGTTGTACTGTGCACTGGGAGCAAAAACAGCCTTTTTTTTCTGAAATATTTCTTTCCTTTAACGTGCAGAAAGGGTCATTAGCCATTGGAAGGGGCTGCCCAGGGAGGTGGTGGAGTCACCATCTCTGGAGGGGTTTAAGAAAAGCCTGGACATGGCACTTAGTGCCCTGGTCTAGTTGCCATGGTGGTGTCAGGGCAATGGTTGGACTCGATGATCCCAGAGGGCTCTTCCAACCTGATTGATTCTATGTCAGTGCAGGAGGACTACCAGCAACAGGAGAGGGGGGACTTTAGGTAGAGTTTTGGTCCTGCTGTAGAAGGAGGATGCTCAATTGATTAAAATTAGAGATAATAAGCCAAGAGAGAATTTTTTCATCTCTCCTTACCTCAGAAAGTATTCTCAGCTGTTTGCATTTGTAGGGGAGTTTCAAATTAGAAAAGGGGCAGATGAACTGTTAGTTCATATTCCTTAGAAATGAAGTCACTGAGAACTCTCTATTCAGGAAAAAAAGGAGGGGACAGGGCAGAAGAAAATGCAAAGAGCTATTTCAACAAGCGCAATCTCATTTAAGCAGGGCAGCCAAGGGAGAATCAAAGCTGTGTGTGTCCCGGCAGAGGTGCCAGAAATCCGAAGAACAGGGCAGTTGGACAGGCGTGTCTGGTTGTCACCCCGGACCTTGGTGTATAAAAGGGCTCTCCAAGCTCGGTGAGAGGTCGTGGGCTAATAGGAGAGCTGGTGTTACACAGGACCGATGGAGCTAATTGTGTTGGCTGCACGGTGGCACGGTGAAAAAGTACGTGAGTTGTATTGGCAAGTCTTGCTGACTCCTAGATTTAAAAAAAAAAAGAAAAGTATGAGGACTTCCAGTCTCTTAAGGGGCTACAGGAAAGCTGGAGAGGGGCTTTTTACATGGGCGTGGAGTGACAGGACAAGGGGGAACGATTTTAAACTGAAAGAGGGGAGATTGAGATGAGATATGAGGAAGAAATTCTTTGCTGTGAGGGTGGTGAGACCCTGGCCCAGGTTGCCCAGAGAAGCTGTGGCTGCCCCCTCCCTGGCAGTGTTCAAGGCGAGGTTGGATGGGGCTTGGAGCAACCTGGTCTGGTGGAAGGTGTCCCTGCCTGTGGCAGGGGGGTTGGAACTGGATGATCTTTAAGGTCCCTTCCAACCCAAACCAGTCTGTGATTTTATGGTTCTATGAATTTCTGGTGCACCATTCAACTGTTGCATGTTACAGTGGTCGTGATATGCTGAGCGAGATAGGAGCAGTCATAAGGGCAGAGAACAAAATAATAATAGCGGGAGGTTTTAATTACCCTCTGTGTACTCTGGGTAAATGTCTCATTAGGTGCTAATCATAGTATAACAGAATAATATAGGTTGGAAAGGGACCTCTGGAGCTCTCTAGGCTGGAGGCTGCTGCTCAAAGCAGGGACGACGTCCACATGAGGTCAAGTTACTCCCCACTCTGTTGAATTTTGAATATCTCCAAGGAAAGAGATCGCTGGCAGGTTCCCTGAAGGATGGACCTTCCCTACTCGCTCCACGTGGTCAGTGATGCCCTTCATGAGATCTCTGCTCAACCATGTGCTCTTAGCACAACGATGTGGAAAAAGGGGTGGGCAGGATGTGGTCAGACGGTGTAGTGGCAACTTTGCAACTGAAATTTGATGTCAGTCGGTGCAAAACAGTATACGTGGAGCAAACAAACCTGGAGTTGTACAACTGTAGGCTCTAAATTAGCTTTGCCACAAAGGGGTTTTGGCATCGCTGTGGATAATGTTGCAGAAAACCATCAAACCTGGGCACGTTTGGTGATGGAGGAGAGGATGCTACAGGACGCCTGCGTGCAGGATGTGCTGCTGCTGCAGCCTTTGGGCTTCACACAGACCCCGAAAGGTGCCGGTGGGGAGGAGCCGGCATGACGCAAGCTTGGGTCAGGGCACGCAGCTGAAGCCACGTAACTGTGATTTATGCCAGCACTGCTGAAGCACCTGTGGCTTTGAATACCAAACCTGCAACTGGGTGGGTGTTTGCAGCAGCCCAGCGACCGCAGGTCCCTGTGGGCATTAAGCATTCAAAGGGATGGCTTTTCTCAGGCGCTGTGCTCCTTCTTCGGTGTTGGGTATTTACTAACAAGCAGCAAATTTTATGCATTGCTCACTGAAGCTTTTCCAAGAGATTTTCTTGTTGTTTTCTATTTTACCGAAACCTACTATTTTATAACAACATCTGTGTCATGCTTTAAAGCTGGGCCAGCTATTAAGCCTGTTGCAGACGCTCTCTGTTAATTCTCCCCCCACCGCAAAGGGAAAGGGAAAAGGGAGAGAGACTTCCGGGTTGGAAAGTTAAAACAGTTTTAATAAACTATAATAATGAAAAAGAGTATAATAATAATATTGGAATAATCAAATATATACAAATATATATACAAAACCAAGACTGAGCTCCCCTGATGTCGGTCACGTCACCACCGGCACTGCAGCGCAGGCTCCGGGAAGGCCCAGGCTGGGCCTAGCGACGGTGGAGAGCTGGATTCAGGGATGCACGGATCGGGATCGGGGGCAGCAGGAAAACGGACAGAGTCCTCTTTGGACACCGGCCGTAGCAGAAAGAGAGCGAGACCCTTGTGATCCCCCTGCTTTATACTGAGAATGACGTGTATGGGATGGAATACCCTCGTTGGTCAATTTTGGGTCACCTGCTCTGTCCGCTCCTCCCTGCAGGTGCGACCCCCCTGCAGCTCTTCACTCGTAAGCAGTGAGGAATTTAGCAGTGACCTTGGTTTCTCTAAGCCTAAGTACAGCAAGAACCTTACTGCACAACATCCCTACCGGTGCCTCAGTGATGACTACAAACTTCGAGTGTTACCAGTCCTGGAAGCAGACACTGTCTGCAAAACATGCAGTTAGTTTCAGAAAGTGCAGTTACTTAGCTGAAAGTAAAAATCACTGAAAGGAAGATTGGCCTGGTTTAGGCCAAACCAGGACAGCCTATGAGACCGTTTTGTTAAATATCTGCTGAGAACTAATGCAAAACCAGTTGCTTTTTCTTAAACTGGGTGCACTGTATGAGTTTTATGAGGTATAAAAGTGAAACAGCCTTTTGCAGCCTGCAAAGCTGTACTTTTTGAAAACTAGGCGCTTTGTGGGACCGAAAGCATCAGTATGTCCTTTTATTTTCCCTGCTGTAGTTCTGTGGGCTGTTTGTCTTTCGTAGCCAAGCTCCAAAATGCCTGTGGGATGGATGGGAGTGCGCTTTGGTTTTTTTGGACTTGAAAAGAGTTGGAGTTTCACTTGCAGTTTTGAGCACAGGTTGTGCCTGTGTCCTCTGCCTATATGGGAATACGTAGTGATTTCTGAGAGTGAGTTTTTCTCCCTCTTGGAGGTACCTGAGTTTGGTTCCCAAGTTTGCCAAGCAAGGCAGTTGCAGCGGTGTTTTAGTTTATGAAATTAAATTAATTTTACTCCTGGCTTGGGTCTGGCATTTCCACAGACTGCACCGCAGGACTCCGGCTCTGCAAACACCGATTACAGGGCACAGTGATTGTATGAATACTCTAAAAAACATTCGGCTCGGATGTTTATGACTTGCAGGCTTGTTGCTGCCTCCTGTACCCTGCAGACAATGCTGCGTGTGGCTATTTAAATTCAGCAAGCAGAAGTGCAACAGGTTGTGATGTTACCGGCTCATTAAAATGAAGTTTCCCTGTTTCATATATTTCTGTTTTGCCTGTCTCCAGGCTCTGTTTCACCTTCCCCAGCAGCTGCCCCAACCTCTCTGTTCTTCTGTGCTTTCCCGTGAAGGCTCACTTAAAAAACCAATCACACAGCCCCCCCCAGCGCAGTATTTTGCACCGTAACATTTTTGCCCCCAAAGGCTAACAGCTTCATTTTCACTACACCCCCATGACTCTGTGTGCAGGGTCAAGATGTGTTTGACTGGGATTATTAGAGACAGGCTCAGTGCTACAGCATCCCGACCCTGAATTTCCAGCACAGCAGAGCTGAGAAGCAAAGATCCCCAGGTTTTGCTTTCTTTTTTCAGGAGGAGATCTGTGGCCATCCTTTGCCAGACCTTTCTTGTCACTACCAGCAGAAGCAGTAACGAGATGCTCATCCATATTTTAGCTATACAAGCATGTTTGAAACGCTTCTGTGAGCATCTCGAGGGCTGGTGGAAGAGATCTCAAAGCCCAGCTTGAGCTGCTGCTAAACTGCAAGGCAGGCTTGGCGGTTTGGCCAACGTTTCGTGTGACTACGTTCAGTAAGAGCAAAATGATATTAAAATAATAACAGCATTTATATGAATTAAATAAGAATTTTAAATCTTTCAAACTCACAGAACGTACGAGTTGAATTAGACTTTCTGATGTTGTTTAGTGATTTCCATGGGCGTTCGTGGTCGAACACTCTGACAGAGGGATGCTGCTACTTCTCTTTCAAACATTGCATGGAAAACAGTTCATATAATATAATATAACACTGATTCTGTTTTGCTTTCATGGTATTAGCACTGATGCAAATACTAAAGCAATAAAAAGTGCTTGATAGTATTTAATATACTTATAATATTAAAAGAGATGCAGTAGAAAAGGCTGCTGCAATCTGTAGAGCTCTCAGTCTTGTTACGTACGGCTTCAAAGCGTTGTGTTATATCTTAACTAAGATGTGGGGTAGAACAATCGTGAACATATTGCAGAGACAGGTATAAGCCTTTTTTTCATTCAGGTAGTTTAAAAGAAAGGATGCTGTGAAGAAAATGTCAGGTTAATTGCCATACATAATTGTATTATGGTAGAGAAAAGAATTGTAACAAGCCTGTGAATTAAAGCTTACCATTTAGCTGGAGGAAGGTCTGATTTCTGTGATTTGTTGAATTAATTTAACATGGTGTAAAATTTTATTCACCCTGTAAGACCCCTCATACTCAGAAAATTTTCTTTCGTGGGAAGTGTAAGAAAGACTGAGATATTTCCAGCTTAGACAATGGAGATGGTAATTTGTGTGCTGCTCAAGGAGAGCAGCTTGACAGCTTTTTAGTTGCAATAAAAGTAGAGAAGATCCAGCTGGTACTGCTAATAATAGCAATTTTTTTTTAAGGAAGCCAACCCTGTCTCTTTGTTTCACTAATGATCTATGCTGCTTAAATACAGTGATGGGAATGAGCACAGAGGGCACATGCTGCGTGTCTTTCCCATCTGCCGAAGCTGATCTACTCGCTGCTGCACCACCACCCTCCTTGCTTGTCCACACACAGTCCTACTCTCCTCCTTACACCACCTCTTCCTCTCCTGAGATCCTTTTTAGGTTCTTAGGAAGACTGAGACATTACAGGGAAAAAAAAAACCCAAACAACCAAAACAGGGCATAGCTTGGCAAAACCAGAAATGACTCCAGGCTGGGGACAAAGAGATGTTTCAGGTCAAGCAAAGTTGTAGCTACTTCTCAATAATTTTCACATGTACAAATGTTTTATTAGTGCACCAAAACCCACGATGTATTATGACATGGTTCAATATTGTGGGGTTGTTTATTTTTTTTTTCATGATTAGGGTTATGTCATGTAAAAAGGAAAAATGGGGATGGCAACGGAGTGCTGTGCAGGGCTCATGGGCTGGTCCAGCAGTGTTAGTTCCTGGCGGTGGTAGGGGCTGCTGTGGATCATGAGCTTTTCTTGTTGTCTTTCCTGAGCTCTGGCTTTTGGGAGGTTTTGCAGGTGCTGCCAGCCCAGGTGAGGAGCAGCTGTGAAAACAACAAAGCTAATGGAGTCACCATCTCTGGAGATGTTTAAGAAAAGCCTGGACAAGGCACTTAGTGCCATGGTCTAGTTGCCAGGGTGGTGTCAGGGCAACGGTTGGACTCGATGATCCCAGAGGTCTCTTCCAACCTGGTTGATTCTGTGATTCTGTAATAATTTTCCTGTGAAAGAGCGCAGGAGTACTTCACAGTAACCAAACCAGAGTAAAGCGTAGGAGAACAGTCCCTTTCATGGTGTTTTCAGAACCATCGTATCCTCTGGGGTTGTCAAATAGTTGGGCAGTTTTATTTTCCAGGGTTATGGGTTTCAGGGGGCAGTTGTCACTTCCTTCGCTCCAAGTATTTTGCAGAGAGCTTTCCAAAAAGCCCCTAATGGTGTTGCTTATGTCCACCCCGTGCGGACGATGCTGCTCCCAGGAGGCACTGGTGTTCCCTCCATCATGCACTGCCATTTCCATGGACCCTGCCGTGTTGAGACTGATGGCTCTTTGCTCTGTAAGGCCTTTCTAAAGGGTTCTCTTGGGTGTCCTCTGTTCCTGCTTGCCTGACAAGGTGTGTTGATATGAAGGGTGTGTGCTCTGTGTCCCGTGCTTCCTGCAGGTACCAACGAGGACCAAATTCTTGAAAATCTCAGGTGGTGATGAAGTCCTTTCCATTTGACATCCCATATCTTTTGCAGATGGACAGTCAAGCAGGTTGAGAGAGGTTCTCCTCCCCCTCTACTCTGCCCTGGTGAGGCCGCATCTGGAATATTGTGTCCAGTTCTGGGCCCCTCAGTTCAAGAAGGACAGGGAACTGCTAGAGAGAGTCCAGCGCAGAGCCACGAAGATGATTAAGGGAGTGGAACATCTCCCTTCTGAGGAGAGGCTGAGGGAGCTGGGTCTCTTTAGCTTAGAGCAGACTGAGGGGTGACCTCATTAATGTTTATAAATATGTAAAGGGCAAGTGTCATGAGGATGGAGCCAGGCTCTTCTCAGTGACATCCCTTGACAGGACAAGGGGCAATGGGTGCAAGCTGGAACACAGGAGGTTCCACATAAATATGAAGAAAAACTTCTTTATGGTGAGGGTGACCGAACACTGGCACAGGCTGCCCAGAGAGGTTGTGGAGTCTCCTTCTCTGGAGACATTCAAAACCTGCCCGGACACGTTCCTGTGTGATATGATCTAGGTGGTCCTGCTCCGGCAGGGGGATTGGACTAGATGATCTTTCGAGGTCCCTTCCGATCCCTAACATTCTGTGATTCTGTGAACCTGCTTAAGGCCGTGGCAGAGCTCTCTTAGAGCCAAGTGGCTGGCAACAAAGTTGGATTTGTTTTGAAAATCCTTTGTTTTGTCCTATCCACCTTAAATTTGGATACTCTTGAGTTTAGGAAGTGCAGAGGCCACCCCTTCTCTCCTTGCTGTGACTTTCCACCTTCCCACTGCTTCTGGGTTGCGTGGCTTGGGACAGGAGCCCTTCTGCTTTCTTGATGGTTGCTTTGATGACACCACTTGACAGCCAGGTTTCAAGGACAGTCGTTTTGCTATAGTGGACTTTGAGGGCTATTGAGCTTTTTTATTTTGGGGACAGTCTGGCAGAGGAGATGGAGAGTGGGACCTCCCTCTCCTGGCCATGGAGGTAGGTTCAGCTCAGCTATGAAGTTCACCTTTCCTCTCTTTGGCGTGGTGTCATCAGCCCAAATAAAGCCTTTGTGGCTTTGCCACCTGTTTATGCTAGGACAAGATTTATGCTATCCGTAAACTTCTTCAGACCACAGCAAAATAGCGATGGAGAGAATCAGCTCTGTTTCATACCATCACGATGAAACGCTGTTTTCTTGGGAGGAGATCCCACAATACCTACGCTTGAAATTGTTGCCCTCTTGTGCCTTCCACTTTTCCCCTCCCAAGTAACTTTGGTACGTTTGCATTTTATGTGCTCTTCAGAGTGTTAGATCTGGATCCAGGTCTGTTTCTCTCCTTGTCCCTGTGAAATGTAGAGAAAATATTTTATATTCCCAGTAAGATGTACCCTCTGTTGCTGAATTTGTGACAGTATCTTTCAAGGACCTGGTATTTTCACTTGATGAATATTTCTCTCTTTGTTTCAGTCCTCCTTCACCGTGTAGTATATTTCTCCCTTTTCTGATGTCCTGCTGAACAGTCACATCTCTCTTTTACTTAATCACTGTCTTTGCTTGAAAGCAACAACATAATCATCTCCTCTTTCAGCTTGTTTTTTTATTTTCCTCCTGTTTTTCCTTTCTTCTCAGATAAATAACCTTTTCCCTTGGTTCTGTTCTGTTTGTCCTTGACATTTGCTTTTCTTCCTTTCTAGTACTTCTCCCATTTGTGCTTATTAGTGGTCAGCAACTCTTGGACCAGCGCTGGAATATTTTGTGATAGTAAACAGATTTTTGCATCATGGCCACGGAAGTGATACGTAGAATCACAGAATCAATCAGGTTGGAAGAGCTCTCTGGGATCATCGAGTCCAGCTGTTGCCCTGACACCACCATGGCAACTAGACCATGGCACTAAGTGCCATGCCCAGTCTTTTCTTAAACCCCTCCAGAGATGGTGACTCCACCACCTCCCTGGGCAGCCCCTTCCAATGTCTCATGACCCTTGCTGAGAAGAAATGCTTCAGTGTGTCATGACTGTCAAAAGCACGGTTGGTTTGTTTTCAACCCCAGTGTCTCTGGGTGCGTCATAAAGTTGTGGTGCAATGTGCTGCCCCTTTTACTTAGTGTACATGATCCCAGTTAACGTGTTGCTATTTCAAGGAAGACGTGTAGGTGCATCTTGCATCATCTTTCCGTCACCTGCCGTACTTAATTTGACCTGTGTGTGAATTGCAATGTTTGTAAGTTCTCTGCTATTGCATATGAATGTACCGTATAATCTCACTTCTAAATGCCTTTGGTTGCGTATGTGTCTGATATACTGAAAGCCTCGGTGTCCTTTCACAGAATCACAGAATGGTTAAGGGTTGGAAGGGACCTCTGGAGATCATCCAGTCCAACCCCCTGCCAAAGCAGGGTCACCCAGAGCACGTTGCACAAGGTCACGTCCAGGCGGGTTTGAATATCTCCAGAGAAGGAGACTCCCCACCCTCCCTGGGCAGCCTGTGCCAGGGCTCTGGCACACTCACACTAAAGAAGTTCCTCCTCATATTCAGATGGAACTTCCCATGTTTCAGCTTGTGCCCATTGCCCCTTGTCCTGTCACTGGGCACCACTGAGAAGAGTCTGGTCCCCTCCTCTTGACATCCACCCCTAAGGTATTTGGAAGTGTTGATAAGATCCCCTCTCAGTCTTCTCTTCTCCAAGCTGAACAGCCCCAGCTCTCTCAGCCTCTCCTCATAAGAGAGATGCTCCAGTCCTCTGATCATCTCTGTAGCCCTTTGCTGGACTCTCTCCAGTAGTTCCTTGTCTGTCTTGAACTGGGGGGCCCAGAACTGCACACAGTTACTCCAGGTGTGGCCTCACCAGGGCCGTGTAGAGGGGCAGGAGAACCTCCCTTGACCTGCTGGCCACACTCTTCCTCACGCATCCCAGGACACCATTGGCCTTCCTGGCCCCAAGGGCACATTGCTGGCTCATGGGGAACTTGTCCACCAGAACACCCAGGTCCTTCTCTGCAGAGCTGCTCTCCAGTAGATCAGCCCCCAACCTGTACCAGCGCATGGGGTTATGCCTCCCGAGGTGCAGGCCTCTACACTTGCCTTTGTTGAACTTCATGAGGTTCCTCTCTGCCCAGCTCTCCAGCCTGGCCAGGTCTCGCTGAACGGCAGCACAGCCTTCTTATTTTTGATGTTGAACTCTTTGCCTGCCTTGCTTTAAAGTCACCAGGCTGTGATGGTCTGTTACGAGGAGACTTCGGTATCGGAGCGAATTATATTGGTATATCAGTTCTGCAGCGTAGTTAAAGCACTTAGTGAGCAGTATCTCCGTAGACTACTTTAATTTTATCCATAATGAAAATAATGGAGCAGTTCTGCTGGTCTGGGACTAGAGCACGGGGCGAGAAATTGGAGTCTACTGGTATTTTGGCCTTGACTATGCAAAAGTTTCACCGAAGAACTGTTAAAAATTTCATCATGCTCATATGGGCTTGAATGCTAATAAGGAGACGGTGGATGGCAAGATGCTGAAAGAAGATGTTACTGCCTAGTAACAGCAATTGGCTTTAGGGAGGAAGGAAAACAGCAGCATAGAAAATTGCCCACTGGCTTTCAGCAGTAAAGGTTGCATGTGTTGAGAATTTTTCACACTGCGCTTATTTGAGGGGTGTTACGTGCCTTTAGCCTCAATTTTGGTGTGAATACAAACCTTACTTCGGAAATACCCATTAAAGGGCATTTCCCCCTGCTGATTTGTTCTGCAGAAGGAGCTGTGACCATTTTCATAATGCTAAGGAAAATAATAATTCTGAAAGGAGATTGTGCAAGGAAGGGCAAACAGAAAACCCCAGAGATGGGGAGAAGAACTTGCTCCTTTTTACAGTGGCAATACCCAGGTTCCCCCGTTGGCAAGCAAGAGCAATATATTTGGGCAAGATTTTATGGGTAGGGCTACCTATGGCTTATAGAATCATAGAATTGTTAAGGTTGGAAAAGACCTAAAAGATCATCAAGTCCAACCATCGACCCAATGCCACCATGCCCGCTAAACCGTGTCCTGAAGCGCCACATCTAGATGTTTTTTGAACACCTCCAGAGATGGTGACTCCACAATGACTTTGGATAAGATTCATCCATGTTGGTGTGTTTATCCCCTTTGTTTAATTTGTATTGTTTATAGACAAAGCCCTTCCTCTAGCCTTGGTTCTTTCTTCTGCCCTCCTTTCGGGGCAGGAGGAGATGCCTGGCACTAACTTTTGCTCCTCACTCTCTTTTCCCAAACGCAAGGGAACCACTGTGCTGACCTGACCCTACTAATACCATGGTGGTTGGGGCAAACAACCCCCTTTTTCCTCTCCTTCCATCCACAGGAACATTTCTGCCCTTACTCCTTTGCTGGGGCAGAGCCGACAGGATGATTTTCACTCCAGAGTGCAGAACTTTGAGCTGAGCTGAGCCACGGCACTTGGTGAGGACACAGAGGCTGATGTAATTTTGAATTTCAGCAGCGTTGTTTCAGCTGGTGTGAGCAAATGGGTTTTGCAACACCAGGCACGGAGTCCCGAGCAGCACGTGTGCTGCGTGGGGGCATCCAGGAGGACTGATCCCTGCGGAAAGGGGTGAAGGATGAGTTACACCCCACAGGGATATCCTTGTTGGGATTTAACGTCTCCCTGGCTCGGTTTGGCGTGACTCACCTGCAATGCCAATGAAGCAAACCACAGGAAAGCTGCGCTCGGAAGAAGAAGAGCCTGTGCAGAGGCTCGAGGATAAACAACTATTCAATATTAATCTGGATTAATTTTTCCGAGCGATCCCCTGTAGGAAACCTGAGCTGGGGTTTGAGGCGAAGGGTTGAAATCCCTGAGGTCTGTGTACTTCTGCAGTGTGATTACTGAGATAAGACTATACTAGAAAAAAAATAGCTGCATCACTGATATGCTTTTTTTTTTTGCCCTTTAACTTGTCTGTCTCGTTCAGCCAGAACTCGCTTTAATTTATCAAGCCAAAGCATTTCAGACTGTAACTGCTGTGTAGGGATCAGAAGCTGGGGAGATTTTTTCTGGAGTCAGGGCAGTCGAGATGAGTGGAGGAGCTTTTCTGTTCCTAGGGAGGCTGTGGCTCCTGAGCTCATCTGACTTCTGCGGTGGACTAGTATCAGCAGGCTTTGTAGTATGCCACAGGTTGGATTTTCTGAGTGGCTTTTTGTGCATCAAAGCTGATACCGTGGGATGTGAGGGGGGTGTGCTGACCACGGTCCTTCAAAAGCAGGCAGATGCTTTTTGCTTCTTGGCCATGCTGTTTCGTGGAAGTCCTCCTGGCACAGGTGTTATGTGGATTTTAGTGACATTGTGTTGTGTTTAATCTGGAGCTGGAAGCTGTGCCGTTATTTTTGGGTGGCGTTTGCAGGTGGGTGCATGCTTCTTCAGGAGAGATCTGATCATGGGTCACTGGCTTGGGGAAAACCTAGATGTTAGCTTATCAATGCTTACAAGCACCTTAGGGGCGGGTGTCAAGGGGATGGGGACAGACTCTTCTCAGTGGTGCCCAGTGACAGGACAAGGGGCAATGGGCACAAGCTGAAACATGGGAAGTTCCATCTAAATATGAGGAGGAACTTCTTTAGTGTGAGGGTGCCAGAGCCCTGGCACAGGCTGCCCAGGGAGGGTGGGGAGTCTCCTTCTCTGGAGATATCCAACACCCACCTGGGTGCAACCCTGTGCAACGTGCTCTGGGTGACCCTGCTTTGGCAGAGGGTTGGACTGGGTGATCTCCAGAGGGCCCTTCCAACCCCAACCAGTCTGTGATTCTGTGTGATTCTTTCACTGGAAATCATAAGAGAAGTATTTTCCCCCCGTGCTGCTACTGTTGGTGATGTGATGTGTCTTTGATTCCAGTCTGGGTCTAATTTAGATGCCTCTTGCTCCAGCTGTTAATAGGCTCTTCAGCACCCTTTTCCCTGCGTGTTCTCGGCCTCTCCATGGCAGGATGAAGATGTTGATATCACCTGTCATTGCGCCAGCTGGTCTGTCACTCATTTGTGTTGCTCTGCTGAGTGGAGGAAGCAGCTTTCCTACATCGTGGGAAATCCACGTTAGTAACGGGAGGAAGGAAAAGCTCATCTCAAAGATGTGTTTTTCTGTTGTCGGGGAATCTTCTTATTTTTTTGCATGGGCTTGCAAAATAAAAAGTCTTTGGGTAGTGATGATAGTGACTGCTGTTATAAACCATTTATTTTCATCTTTTGCTTTGTGTGGCCTCATCTCCGAAGAGAAACAAGCTGATGTTATTACTGTTGTCCCTTTGTTGTTAAAGAATCACAGAATCACAGAATGTCAGGGATTGGAAGGGACCTCGAAAGATCATCTAGTCCAATCCCCTGCCGGAGCAGGATTGCCTAGACCATATCACACAGGAACGCGTCCAGGCGGGTTTTGAATGTCTCCAGAGAAGGAGACTCCACACCCTCTCTGGGCAGCCTGTGCCAGTGTTCAGTTACCCTCACTGTAAAGAAGATTTTCCTCATATTTATGTGGAACCTCCTGTGTTCCAGCTTGCACCCATTGCCCCTTGTCCTGTCAAGGGATGTCACTGAGAAGAGCCTGGCTCCATCCTCTTGACACTTGCCCTTTACATATTTATAAACATTACTGAGGTCACCCCTCAGTCTCCTCTAAGCTAAAGAGACCCAGCTCCCTCAGCCTCTCCTCAGAAGGGAGATGTTCCACTCCCTTAATCATCTTCGTGGCTCTGCGCTGGACTCTCTCTAGCAGTTCCCTGTCCTTCTTGAACTGAGGGGCCCAGAACTGGACACAATATTCCAGATGCGGCCTCACCAGGGCAGAGTAGAGGGGGAGGAGAACCTCTCTCGACCTGCTAACCACACCCCTTCTAATACACCCCAGGATGCCATTGGCCTTCTTGGCCACAAGGGCACACTGCTGGCTCATGGTCATCCTGTTGCCCACTAGGACCCCCAGGTCCCTTTCCTCTGTGCTGCTCTCCAACAGGTCTGTCCCCAACTTGTACTGGTACATGGGGTTATGTTACAGTATGGCTTTCCCCCTCCTTCAGACTGCTCTGCTGCCCACCCGCTCTTCAAATATCGAAATATTCCTTCAGGCACTTAAATATGGGGAAGATTTACAGGGATCCAAACTAGCTGTTGGATGCCGAGGTACTTGCACTGTAATTGCAAGCAGAAAAGAGGTTTCACTTGTCCCCGTGAAGCACATACACAGAGGGAACGTGTCATCTTGTGGAACCTTGCACCCACCCACCTGCTTCAACACAGAGAAGATGGGGGATGTCAGGGCTCTTGTCTAGAGTCTCTCCCTCTCACTTTTCCCAAAAATACTCACTTCTTGCTTTGGCCTCTGTATGGGGCAGAGCTGCATCTTTGCTGGTGGCTGATTTATGTCCGTACACAAGCTCTATATTGCAACGTTTGTGTGTGTATATGCCCTGATGTAGCTTAAAAGCTCCTTTTCTGCTCCTTCCCTGCAGAAATCTTTGTTTATAAATCTTGTTCACTGATGTAATTTGGTGTAACTCATGGGGGTGTGATATGTGGGAGGTGGGTGTTAGACCCCCTACAATACTTACGCTGAACCTAGGATTTCTACTGGAAATCTCATCTTTCCTGGAGATCATCCGCTCTTTTCTACTATATCTACAGTGCTGCAGGTGACAAATACCGTATGACATTGGCATGCAAAAATTCAGAGGTGTTCCAAGGTGGTAGTGGGGACAGTCCCAGTTTGATAGTTGGCTGTAGTCTATTTGTAAGGTTTAGTTGTGGATGTGCATTGACATATAACTGTTCCTACAGAACCCCAGAGGAGGCTCCTGTAGCTCTTGCCCACTCTCTTTGCTCGTGGAGGCCTTGGGAAGGACGAGCGGCTTCACCTGCCTGGGCTTTGCTCTAGTGAGGGGTATATTTAATGCAGTTGTTGATATAAGGGAGTTTCTCTGCTCTCTCTAGGACTAAAGCCTCCCAGCAATGTCCCATGCAGTGACCTGTCACTGCCAAGCCCCTCCTTATCCATGCAGCTGCCTCTCTCCAGCCCTCTCTGCTAGAAGAACCCGTTGGATGGGATCTGGCATGAAATACTAACACTGTAACGTATTTTGATTAGCTCTGCTGCTGTGGAGCTGCATGAAAACTGCTTTAGAAAAATGAACTTGCATAAAAGACATTCTGGATCCTGGATAGTGGTGTTTACATGAGGTGTTCTCAGTTTTGGAGAATGACTGCTTAATTTTTGAATAAGCAAACATGACTTTGCAAAGTTCATCTTGGCTGATGCTTTCCCATTGGTTTTCTGGTTTTCCAGCAGAGAGTCATAGAATCATAGAATGGTTTGGGTTGGAAGGACCTTAAAGACCATCTAGTTCCAACCCCACTGCCACAGGCAGGGACACCTTCCACCAGACCAGGTTGCTCCAAGCCCCATCCAACCTGGCCTTGACCACTGCCAGGGAGGGGGCAACCACAGCTTCTCTGGGCAACCTGGGCCAGGGTCTCACCACCCTCACAGCAAAGAATTTCTTCCTCATATCTCATCTCAATCTCCCCTCTTTCAGTTTAAAACCGTTCCCCCTCGTCCTGTCACTCCATGCCCCTGTAAAAAGTCCCTCTCCAGCTTTTCTGTAGCCCCTTCAGGTACTGGAAGGTGCTAGAAGGTCTCCCCAGAGCCTTCTCTTCTCCAGGCTGAACAGCCCCAACTCTCTCAGCCTGTCTCCAGAGCAGAGGGGCTCCAGCCCTCTGAGCATCTTCGTGGCCTCCTCTGGACTCGCTCCAACAGCTCCGTGTCCATCTTCTGTTGATGACCCCAGAGCTGGACGCAGCACTGCAGGGGGGTCTCACGAGAGCGGAGCAGAGGGACAGAATCCCCTCCCTCGCCCTGCTGGCCACGCTGCTGGGGATGCAGCCCAGGGCACGGTTGGCTTTCTGGGCTGCCAGCACACATTGCCGGCTCATGGTGAGCTTCTTGTCACCCATCACCCCCAAGTCCTTCTCCTCAGGGCTGCTCTCAATCCATTCTCCGCCCAGCCTGTATTTGTGCTTGGGATTGCCCCGACCCACATGCAGGACCTTGCACTTGGCCGTGTTGAACTTCATGTTGTTCGCACAGGCCCAGCTCTCCAGCCTGTCCAGGTCCCTCTGGATGGCATCCCTTCCCTCCAGCGTGTTGACCACACCGCACAGCTTGGTGTTGTCCCCAAACTCGCTGAGGGTGCACTCAATCCCACTGTCCATGTCACCGGCAAAGATGTTAAACAGGAGTGGTCCCAGTACTGACCCCTGAGAAACGCCACTTGTCACTGGTGTCCCCAATTTGTATAGTCCTTCCCCATCCCTTTGCCTGTTTCCCAGGGGATGGCTGTGGGCGAGTACCCCTGTGCACGTGTGTCCACATCGAGCAGATAACAGCAGGGCTCTGGTTTGGGGATGTTTCCTTCCACCTGTATTAAATACATTTATTCACCAAGGAAATTAAATAAGCCAGTCCTTAGAAAGGTATCTAAATATACAGTGCATCCCGAGGGAGAAAGTAATCACATCTCCTGCCTGCACAATAATCAAGTCTTCGCACAGAAATACATCACTTGAGCAAGTCTGTTGGGCTGCTCTGTGCCAAGCAGTAGCACAGTAATGTATGTTTGAGGCAGATTAAAACAGAAAAAAATTAAGCTCTTTATCTAAACTAGGTGTTTATTCCACAGAAATCCAGAGAAAGCCTTCAGAAATGTTGGTCTTTCTTCAGCGCCAAATTTTCCAGTTCTGAATAGAAACAATAGCTTTTTTGTTATTTAAGAAAACAAAACAAAACCCTCCAGTAAAAAGTTGATTTTTTTTTTAAAATAATAGAAACCAGTAATAATTTCTGCAGCTTTGCACACGTGTGATGGGTGGCTTTGTTGACCTCCCAGGCAAAGATCCTTCCATAGCTCATGTATGATGAGCTGCGCTTGTATTCACGCCAGCTCTGTGGAAAGGCAAAGTTTGTGTTCCTTGTTATAATACTCCTTTTGTCTAATTAAATAGTGATTAAATGACATAACATAAATGACATTCAGCCTGGAGAAGAGAAGGCTCTGGGGAGACCTTCTAGCACCTTCCAGTGCCTGAAGGGCCTACAGGAAAGCTGGAGAGGGACTTTTTACAAGGGCATGGAGTGATAGGATGAGGGGGAACAGTTTTAAACTGCAAGAGGGGAGATTGAGATGAGATATGAGGAAGAAATTCTTTGCTGTGAGGGTGGTGAGACCCTGGCCCAGGTTGCCCAGAGCAGCTGTGGCTGCCCCCTCCCTGGCAGTGTTCAAGGCCAGGTTGGATGGGGCTTGGAGCAACCTGGTCTGGTGGAAGGTGTCCCTGCCCATGGCAGGGGGGTTGGAACTAGATGGTCTTTAAGGTCCCTTCCACCCCAAACCAGTCTGTGATTCTGTGAACATGAGAACCATGACTTTTTGAAAAGGTTGTTGAAAAAGGAGCTGGCAAAAGTAGTTTGCTTAAGCAGCAGCTGAGGCAGGAGTTACTTGCTGTGTTTTCCATCGGCGAGCATCGCCGGCTGTGCAGAGTGAGCACTGTGCCTTCAGCCTTTCCTGACATCCCATTTTCAGAGGTGTTAAGTGGTCTGTGGTTGTAGACGGCTTCTAGTTGCACATCTCAGAGGACCTAGGAGCCTTTTTCCCACCGGGGTTTTTTAAACCATCTGGATTTCTAGTTCAGGATCGTTTTGCGGCTCAAGGCACCTCAGCTTCTGGTGTACTTGAGGAAGATGAGCCTACAAGGGATTAGACAGGAAGCTCAAATATATGTTAATTTTCAAATTTCAAATATATATTAGTTTTCCCCACGTTTTGGAGAAAAAAAAATATATTGCTTCCCTTTTCTCCCTGGAGGAGAGTGGAAACCAAATTCCATCATGCAGAAGCCAGTTGTTTTTCTCTGTTGCTCGAAGGTCCCGGTGAAGGGAGAGTGTTTTTCTTGTCTCTCAACTGTTCGATTGAGGATGTAGGGAGACTGTGGTCTCTAGCTGTTGGGGCCATCACAGAATCACACAGAATCACAGAATCAACCAGGTTGGAAGAGCCCTCTGGGATCATTGAGTCCAACCATTGCCCTGACACCACCATGGCAACTAGACCATGGCACTAAGTGCCATGTCCAGGCTTTTCTTAAACACATCCAGAGATGGTGACTCCACCACCTCCCTGGGCAGCCCCTTCCAATGGCTAATGACCCTTGCTGAGAAGAAATGCTTCCTAATGTCCAACCTGAACCTCCCCTGGTGCAGCCTGAGGCTGTGTCCTCTTGTCCTATCGCTAGTTGCCTGGGAGAAGAGGCCAACTCCCACTTCACTACAACCTCCTTCAGGTAGTTGTAGACTGCATCTGATGTGTCCTTACACTCAATGCTTGCTTACTCTTCATCTTCCTCCTCCAAAGGTGGTCCAGGCTAGCAGAGAGGGAAGCGGAGAAGCTGCTGTTTCAGAGAAAATAAAAAAATACTGTTTTCTGGTGCTCCTCATCACATCTGCATGTGACTCTATCTTCTCCCTTCCATTTTTTTGCAGTATTTACTGTCTGCCCTCTGATTTCTCCCTGGACGTGTCATCCCCTTTGAGACCTGTCAACTTGATCCTTTAAGTTCAAGGGGATCAAAGACAGCAGGATTTGCTCTGTCCTTACTGTCAAAATGAGAGGCTATGTCAGACATTTCCTCGTGATGTTTAATCTGCATAAATGTACTTTACGTTTAATTGATCTCTGGTTTGTTTTTGGTAATACCTTTATGCTGTTGTGCCTACGATCGAGGAAGCTGCTGTTGTCTCGGCGCGTCTGTCCTACCACTGTCAATAATGTTGCTCTCAGTCTGCAGGCAGGAGATGTTTGCAGTCATCCTGGTCCTTGAACAGAAGGCAATGAGATAGCGAAAGCAACTCGCTTCATTAGCAGCTGGTATTTGTTGATCCTTCTCAAACCGTTCTCTGAGGAGTTTTTTCACTGTTTTGTTTTTGTCAGCAAAAAAGCACAGGGAGAAAAATCTTTTACTTTGCTAGTTCCTCCTGGTTTGTCTCTGCTCTGTTTAGTTAGTTGGGGAAGTGTGCAGGTGTTGGAAAAGCAACTTTAAAGCAGAATGTGGCTCAGTTTTGGCCACTGTGAGCCCCTTGAGAAGATGTACCGTCAGCCTGAGGTGGGGTTTGCATTGGATGTGTAGGAATCCTCCGAGTGATTTGGACATCATCTTTATTCGATAGGATCTCACAATACATTATTCAGGACTAGGGGTGTCCTCCTGGCCGTAAACTTCTCTGTATGTATCTACAGAATCACAGAATCAACCAGGTTGGAAGAGCCCTCTGGGATCATCGAGTCCAACCATTGCCCTGACACCACCATGGCAACTAGACCAGGGCACTAAGTGCCATGTCCAGTCTTTTCTTAAACCCCTCCAGAGGTGGTGACTCCAGCAGCTCCCTGGGCAGCCCCTTCCAATGGCTAATGACCCTTGCTGAGAAGAAATGCTTCCTAATGTCCAACCTGAACCTCCCCTGGCGAAGCTTGTCCTATCGCTAGTTGCCTGGGAGAAGAGGCCAACTCCCACTGCGCTACAACCTCCCTTCAGGCAGTTGTAGACTACTTCGCATGACATCTTCCCCTTCCCTAAAAAGTTTGAGTGTGGTCAAAAGAGGGTGATGAAAATGTCCAGTGTTGTCCCCTCTTGTCTCTCTCTGTCCCCTGTGGTTACAGGGACATACCGAGAGGGTGCCTGCTTTCAGGGGCGTGAATTCAGCATAAAACAAGCTACAAAAAGGACAAATTTCTGTTGTATAGTTGTATGAAGTGCAGTTTCTGCAACAATTACAGCTTTTAACTGCCCTCCTTTTCCAGGTAGTCTGGAGCACGTGAGTAGCAAGAGTAGCAGAAATCTGTTGTTACCTCACTTGCTGATCACCTAGATGCAGTAGAGCAAAATATTTTTCCATTTCTGCTTTTTTTGCTTTTGTTTTTAAATATTTCAGGCAGGAATATTACATCCTTAGCTTCTGTCTGAGGGTAAGAAAAATAAACGTGAAGAGGAGCGTGAGGAGAAGGAAGGCCCTACAGAGGGATCTGGACAGGTTGGATAGATGGGCCGAGACCAACGGCATGAGGGTCAACAAGAACAAGTGCCGGGTCTTACACTTGGGCCACAACAACCCCCTGCAGCGCTACAGGCTGGGGGAAGTGTGGTTAGAGAGAGGCCCGGTGGAAAGAGCCCTGGGGGTGCTGATGGACAGCCGGCTAAACGTGAGCCAGCAGTGTGCCCAGGTGGCCGAGAAGGCCAATGGCATCCTGGCCTCTATTAGGAATAGTGTAGCCAGCCGGTCTAGGGAAGGGATCGTCCCTCTGTACTCGGCACTGGTGAGGCCGCACCTTGAATCCTGTGTCCAGTTGTGGGCCCCGCACTTCAAGAAAGACGTTGAGGTGTTGGAGCGAGTGCAGAGGAGGGCGACCAAGCTGGGGAAGGGTCTGGAGGGTCTGACCTACTAGGAACGGCTGAGGGAGCTGGGGGTGTTTAGCCTGGAGAAGAGGAGGCTCAGAGGTGACCTTATTGCAGCCTACAACTCCCTGAAGGGAGGTTGTAGCGCAGTGGGAGTCGGCCTCTTCTCCCAGGCAACCAGCGATAGGACAAGAGGACACAACCTCAAGCTTTGCCAGGGGAGGTTCAGGTTGGACATTAGGAAGCATTTCTTCTCAGCAAGGGTCATTAGCCATGGGAAGGGGCTGCCCAGGGAGGTGGTGGAGTCACCATCTCTGAAGGGGTTTAAGAAAAGCCTGGACATGGCACTTAGTGCCCTGGTCTAGTTGCCATGGTGGTGTCAGGGCAATGGTTGGACTCGATGATCCCAGAGGGCTCTTCCAACCTGGTTGATTCTGTGATATTCTGTAATACACTTTTTATGCTGTAAAATGTTTTTGTAGCTCTGCCGTTGCCTTTATGAAAACTGAATAGGTGACACGTCTGGGGCTGATAATGGCAATTCAGACAGAGCAGGAGACATCATCACCCTTGTCCAGGGGATGCAGGAGCCGAGCATCTGCTGAAGGTGTGTGAGATCGTGGGCCAGTTTCTGAGAGGCATTTGCCACAGATCCCCTGAAAGCTGAGGGATTGTCCCTGTTTATATCAGGCTGCCTCTATTCACATTTAGTTTGATAGGTCATTTCTGTACTTGCTGTTCAGATTTATTTAAAATACACTCCTGTTTTAAACTTCAAATATACGTGCCAGAGAGACGTCGGCGTGTGTTTATAAAAGAAGTAGGCTATAGATGAATTCAGGTGTGATGTGCATGAAAAATGACAGGCTGGATTCAAAATGAATCAGGAATATATAGTTTATTAATGAGATGTGTATATATATATAGAGTTTATTAATGAGCTGAATACTATTAAGTAGTATTTTCTTTATAGATTTGTGTAAAACCACATATGCTTCTATAATATACCCAGGAAAAGTGGGTGCAATGTGAAATTATTGTAGTTATTTATACATTAACTGCCTCATGCAACCATATAGTTACTTGATCCTTTTGACAAAGGAAAATATTCTTTATGAAATCATCTGGAGATGGAAACATGACGTTTTCTAGTCATCTGAGATAAATGGATCATCATCTTATTTCTATACGAGCTTTTGGTATAGGTGCTGTGTAGCCTGGAAAAAAACAAACCCAGTCAGCTCAGATCCTTTCCTTTTACAGAGCTGATTTCTTCAAGTGTCAGCGCAAAGATTTTCTTTCTTCTTTTCATCTGTTCTCTTGAAAATCTGTGGTAGCGAAACCTTTGTCGCCTGTTGTGTTTGTCTGCAGAGCGGAGTGTTATTGAATCAGTCTGAATGTCTTTCCCTGCACTTGTAGACAAAGAATGAAGGAAAGGCCAGATCTCTGCAGGAATTCAATCTGAAAAACAGCTACAATACATGAATTGTTCCAAGATCAAAACCTTCCCATATCTATAAATAATAAACAACTAAAAAAGAAAGAGTTGCTCCTATAGGATCCTTTAGTATCCTTACAAAAGTCCCTGGCAACTTTCCTAATATAATGCCTCTCTTTTCTAGTTTTAAATAAAGAAATACATTTTACTTGCATATTAGCAAATACAGTGCCAAAACTGTACAAAAATGTGAAGAGAAACATGATCACAGCTTTCTTTTTGTTGTAGGTTCTTAATTCATATGACATGAAGTGATGAATTCCATTGAATGTGTGTTACTAGTAGAGACTTCCAAGATAACTCGTGTTTTTGATTCAATTAATATACAGTGAAGGCGGTTAAAGCTTTGCTAATAAATAGATAGCAAAAAAATACACAAATACCCATCTGCCTTTTAACTGTAATTGTAACAGAATCACAGAATCAATGAGGTTGGAAGAGCCCTCTGGGATCATCGAGTCCAACCATTGCCCTGACACCACCCTGTCAACTAGACCATGGCACTAAGTGCCATGTCCAGTCTTTTCTTAAACCCCTCCAGAGATGGTGACTCCACCACCTCCCTGGGCAGCCCCTTCCAATGGCTAATGACCCTTGCTGAGAAGAAATGCTTCCTGATGTCCAACCTGAACCTCCCCTGGTGAAGCTTGAGGCTCTGTCCTCTTGTCCTATCACTAGTTGCCTGGGAGAAGAGGCCAACTCCCACTTCACTACAACCTCCCTTCAGGTAGTTGTAGACTGCACTAAGGTCACCTCTGAGCCTCCTCTTCTCCAGGCTAAACACCCCCAGCTCCCTCAGCCGCTCCTCGGAGGTCAGACCCTCCAGACCCTTCACCAGCTTGGTCGCCCTCCTCTGCACTCGCTCCAACACCTCAACATCTTTCTTGAAGTGCGGGGCCCAGAACTGGACACAGGATTCAAGGTGCGGCCTCACCAGTGCTGAGTAGAGAGGGACGATCCCTTCCCCAGACTGGCTGGCTACACTATTCCTAATAGAGGCCAGGATGCCATTGGCCTTCTTGGCCACCTGGGCACACTGCTGGCTCATGTTTAGCCGGCTGTCAATCCCATAACTAGATTAGCTGTATAATTGTAACATCACATAGACGAAGCTGAGGAATTGGAGGTGTTTCCAGTGTTGGCTCTCAAAGTAAGAATGAATCATCTCTCTTTTTTTATCATGAGCCTGAGCTGGATGAAATAGTAACAGTCAGAAGGCCAGAAATATTATCTAGATGCCATGGGGAGGAAGCTGATCCAATTTGTATCCAGAAGAAAGAAGATACCTAGAAAGGCTGTAGTTGGTTATCGATAGCTAGAGATGCTGCTCATGTGGCTGCTTTTGTCAGGCTTCCACAGTGTTGTCCAGGTGAACATCCTCACTGTGTAATATTTTCATCCTAATAAATTATGTGCCCTTATTCCAAGGGAGCTCCACAGTCGGTTTCTGTGGAGGAGCAGGCGTGCAGATAAATGCTTCTTGGAACCTGAAACCACGTCTGGCTCAGAGGGGTTCAAATCACTGGTGGCCACCCAGTTTTTCTGCCAAAGCTTTGGAATCCTCATGGCCGTGGTTCAGGAGTGGGTTGGCGTGTACGGGGGGGTGCTCAAAGCAGATCAGTGCGGGATTTCAAACCTTTTGCTGTATATGGGCTCTCCCAGAGGTTGCTGTGATCATCAAGTTATGTGCTTGCCTTGAAAACCATCAGCCCTAGAGTAGGACTTCACTGTTTTGGGGCAGGTTTGATTGCTATTTTTTTTTTTTATTTAGTACCGAGCCACTGCTAGAAAAATGGCCAATTAATGCAAAAAAAATCACTTCTGCTGCATGTTCTGTGTAAGCCAGCTGTGCCCTGATGTAGCTGTGTCCAGATCACGTAGATCCCCTTTACCCTTCACAGAATCACAGAATGGTTAAGGGTTGGAAGGGACCTCTGGAGATCATCTAGTCCAGCCCCCTGCCAAAGCAGGGTCACCCAGAGCATGTTGCACAGGGTCATGTCCAGGCAGGTTTTGAATATCTCCAGAGAAGGAGACTCCCCACCCTCCCTGGGCAGCCTGTGAGGCAGCTCTGCCACCCTCACAGTAAAGAAGTTCCTCCTCATATTCAGATGGAACTTCCCATGTTTCAGCTTGTGCCCATTGCCCCTTGTCCTGTCACTGGGCATCACTGAGAAGAGTCTGGCCCCATCCCCTTGACACCCACCCCTAAGGTATTTGGAAGTGTTGATAAGATCCCCCCTCCGTCTTCTCCAGGCTGAACAGCCCCAGCTCTCTCAGCCTCTCCTCGTGAGAGAGATGCTCCAGTACTATGACCATCTTTGTAGCCCTTCGCTGGACTCTCTCCAGTAATTCCTTATCTTTCTTGAATTGGAGGGCCCAGAACTGCACACAGTTACTCCAGGTGTGGCCTCACCAGGGCCGTGTAGAGGGGCAGGAGAACCTCCCTTGACCTGTTGGCCACACTCTTCCTATTGCACCCCAGGACACCAGTGGTGATGTTTGAGAGAAAGAGAGTCACGGGGTGAATTTGTTGCCTGCAGAAACCAGCTTTCAGTATTTTTGGCTTCTGTCAGCTTAATCCATTGTCTTAAACTCATTGCCATTTAATAGATTTGTTTTAATTTGGTCTTAATAAACCACACAATTTCCCAGCCAAGGCACAAGGACGGTGTGTGGCAGGTGCCTTCAGTCCTGCAGAGACCTCAAGCCCATTCTTCCCATGTGCAGCTGTGGTGTCTCCATCATTAATAATTTGCATATCATGAGTCAAGCCCCCAAAATGCATTTAATTGTTTTAAAAGGACAGTAAATCAACTTTAATAGGTTGTATGATTTTTTATATTCTTCTTTTTTTCTGTCCTGTCATGCAAGAGCCTGCCTGGTGTATCCAGTGAGGAGTTAAAGTGATCAGAAAATGCAGCCTCTGTATGGTCTTTGGCCATTTTTTGTGTTTGTTGTTGTGTTGTTGTTAATTTGCTTTATATCCCCTCTATTTTCACCCAGAATAATATGAAAACATCACTAGAAAGTGCAATGGCCCTTGTGATTAAAGCAGAGTAGAAGTTTATAGTGGATCGCTGTGACCCTTGGAAAATTCTCCAGTGGTTTCTTCTTCAACCGATGCTGCTTTATCAGTTAAAAAAGAAATAAAATATGAGTTAAAAAAGAAATAAAATCCAAACACGTCAACAAGGTCAATAGTTTCTAACAGAAAGGATCAACAAGAACAAGTGCCAGGTCTTACACTTCGGCCACAACAACCCCCTGCAGCGCTACAGGCTGGGGGAAGAGTGGTTAGAGAGCGGCCCGGCGGAAAGAGCCCTGGGGGTGCTGATGGACAGCCGGCTAAACATGAGCCAGGAGTGTGCCCAGGTAGCCAAGAAGGCCAATGGCATCCTGGCCTCTATTAGGAATAGTGTAGCCAGCCGGTCTGGGGAAGGGATCGTCCCTCTGTACTCGGCACTGGTGAGGCCACACCTTGAATCCTGTGTCCAGTTCTGGGCCCTGCACTTCAAGAAAGATGTTGAGGTGTTGGAGCGAGTGCAGAGGAGGGCGACGAAGCTGGTGAAGGGTCTGGAGGGTCTGACCTCCGAGGAACGGCTGAGGGAGCTGGGGGTGTTTAGCCTGGAGAAGAGGAGGCTCAGAGGTGACCTTAGTGCAGTCTACAACTACCTGAAGGGAGGTTGTAGCAGAGTGGGAGTTGGCCTCTTCTCCCAGGCAACTAGTGATAGGACAAGAGGACACAGCCTCAAGCTTCGCCAGGGGAGGTTCAGGTTGGACATTAGGAAGCATTTCTTCTCAGCAAGGGTCATTAGCCATTGGAAGGGGCTGCCCAGGGAGGTGGTGGAGTCACCATCTCTGGAGGGGTTTAAGAAAAGCCTGGACATGGCACTTAGTGCCATGGTCTAGTTGCCATGGTGGTGTCAGGGCAACGGTTGGACTCGATGATCCCAGAGGTCTCTTCCAATCTGGTTGATTCTGTGATTCTGTGATCGATTGTGGTGAAATCTCAGTTTCCAAACCCTCTCTGAGAGTACATACATCCCAAAAGCTTCCTTCCTTCCGCAGCAGGGGGTTTGGGAGCTTTATTTTTGGCTGTGCTTGAAGTGTCTTTCCTTGGACAGCTTTTCTTTTCCTCTCTTTTATAGGGTGCGGTATTTCACGTGGTAAATTAGTCAACACCCACTAGCAAGAGCATCTCCTACCAGTATCTGATGGGTTTCCCCGGTAGCCAGTGGATGAGGGCAGTCACTGCTGCATCCCAACAACATCGTTTCTTAAAACACAGCAGCAGAGCAAGAAGCGCAAACAATAGTATTTCTTTTTTGAACCAAACTGTTCTTTATCTCGGTGTTCTTCAAAGCTGGCGTTTGATGGAGCATTACGGGAAAGTCATCTGTTGCCAGTGGATCATTTGCCATCTGCACAGGCACAAAAAACCCGAGTTTGCCTCTTCTCTGCATGAGAGGTGAAATCTTGGTGCGAGCAACAGATTCTGCAGTTTCACTTGTTCATTTTTTTTTTTTTTTCCCTTTGCTCAAAGAGGACATTTAGGAATTAATTGGAAGTCAAAATTTTTTGCTGAGAGCTAAAGCATGATTAGGTTCTTAATTATGATTTTTCCCCTTCATTTTGCTATTTAACGGTCTTCGCTGCTTCTACCCATTACTGTTAAGTGGGTTTAAAAGACGTCTTTTCCACTTCCATTTACAGAGACAGATCGTTTTGTTCGACTCGGAAGGTGTCTGTGATTTATTTTTAACAGCCTATAATTTTGTGGGAGCGAACTGGATTACCGCTGTGTTGTTCTAACGTCGCTCTTGCTGGCTATTCTGTCACGAAAAATGGACAGAAAATATGAATATTCTCCTCTGTTCATTTTCTTAAATCATTTGTGGGTTGTACAGAGAGCCGGGGGCAGATCTGCCGTGGAAGTGTGATGTCCAGTGAAATATTTCTGGTGTCATCAAGGTGGAAATTGTGGTCTCAACGTTTGTCTCTGCTTTTTTTGTTTATGGTAGCCCTGTAAGAGTAAAGTTTTACAACTCACACACAGAATCAATGAGGTTGGAAGAGCCCTCTGGGATCACCGAGTCCAACCATTGCCCTGACACCACCATGGCAACTAGACCAGATTTGTTCTGTTTGCGTTGAGCATGTTAGCAGGAGTTGGGCTAATACAGCGAAGCAAAAATGGCAGGTGAGCTGAGGAGGTACGTTAGGGGGGGCAAAATAGCTGAAATATTCTGCTGCTTCTGCGGTTGATTTTCAGAACTCGGTGAAAATGGATCTCCAGCCTTCCCTCCCCTCAGCAGAAGCCAAGCCAGTAGCGTGCTCAACCCAAAACCTGCTTCTTAACCAGCATTTTGAAGCATTTTGTGTTTCACTGGGCTGTCCAAAACCTTTCACTTAAGCTTAGATATTCTGTTTCCCCCTCTATTCCTTCTGATTTTCTTTTGGAAGTCTTCATGCTGTCACTTGACATAAGAGAAGGGATTGTAGCTTTGTAGGTAGTAACACATAGCAACTGTTTCCACATTGTTTGATACCACCAAAGCACCGCTGTTAATTTTAGTCCAAGTATGTTCCTTGTTGAACGCCTCCTTGCTGCCGCTAAGGAGCACAGAAGTTGTTAGTTTATTGCAAAATAAGAATTTAAAATTACTTCTCGCCGGTAAAGCTCCAGAGCAGAGTTACATGCTGGTTTTACATAATGGAATTATTCTGATTTACAGTGCTGTGATTGAAATCAGGATCAAACGTTGTTTTACGTTCAGGGAGTGGAACTGAAAATTAGCTGTCGGCTCCTGCTGTGGGGTTTTTTCAGTTGGTCAAATGCAGAGAGAAGTTTTTAATCCCACTGAGTCCTGAAAATACGCTAAAATACCCACATGTTTTTGGGCTACCTCTTCACAGGAACACCTGAGAGCACATAAGACTTGATCTGATTTTTACCTTTCAGATGTCATTTACGCATCAAATACTGTGAGGTTCCACTAAATAAAACTGATGTGAAGGTTTATATAAGGCCTCAGAGCTTTGCACTGTGACAAGCTACTCTCATTACAACTAAATATCAATCCAGATGCCTTGGTGAGCTTGAAATTTTGTTGCAGTGTGCAGAAATTAAGCATAGATGAAAACCCGTTCTGCCTTTTAAAATCAGATAGATTCAGCTCTCTAAGGTGACCATTTCATTAATATCCAAGTCTTGGAGCCTCTGCTGAGTACTGGTGTGCTCAGTCCTGCTGCTTGGCCACGGCTTTGCCTTGTTTGTACAAGAGCACTGAGGACTTTTGCTCCCAGTTCCTGCTAATGTGTTCCCTTATCGACACACACAGAATCACAGAATCACTCAGGTTCGAAGAGCCCTCTGGGATCATCGAGTCCAACCATTGCCCTGACACCACCATGGCAACTAGACCAGGGCACTAAGTGCCATGTCCAGGCTTTTCTTAAACCCCTCCAGAGATGGTGACTCCACCACCTCCCTGGGCAGCCCCTTCCAATGGCTAATGACCCTTGCTGAGAAGAAATGCTTCCTAATGTCCAACCTGAACCTCCCCTGGCGAAGCTTGAGGCTGTGTCCTCTTGTCCTATCACTAGTTGCCTGGGAGAAGAGGCCGACTCCCACTCCGCTACAGCCTCCCTTCAGGTAGTTGTAGACTGCACTAAGGTCACCTCTGAGCCTCCTCTTCTCCAGGCAAAGGAAGGAGGAAAAGAGACACACACACACAAGGAGAAGAAATCAGATCATTTTCTCTTCCTGCATCTTTGGCAACTGTCAGTGCAAACCGTGGATCCTTTCTGCCTTCAGGAACTGCTGGAGCAACTTTTTGCTTCCTTTGCCGTGGGAATACTGATTTTTCCCAAAGATGACTGGTGTGTTTTGGGCTCATGCCACGTGGACATCCGTCTGCGGGAGGTCCTGCTGATTTTCACTGCATGAAATAGCTACAGCAGCCAGGGATGTGAAAGGGGTTTTGGTTGCAAAGTCCTACAGTAGCTGCAGTGTTAAAATATGTTTCTGGCTGCTGAATCAGCTCTCCCCAACCCTTGCTCAGGAAAGGTTGCAGCAGTCTCCTGGACAACCTGAATAAAAACCTTATTGATTTACTGTAAAATAAACAGGGCAAATTTTAGAAATGCCTTTCAGTCCTGTTTGTTTTTATTATAAAGCTTATTTAGGTATATACAGAGCAGAGCTTATACAATTCATTTGCTAAAAGAAACCCACGATGCAAACCTCTTGGAAGGCTTTCGTGGTTATGTGACTGTCTTAGTGTAGGTGGAAAAAAGTCTGGACTCAAATATGTAATTAGTTAAAGAAGAATAAATGATTATTTCTGGCAAGAGGTATACAACGTACTTGTTATTTCAAGGTATCTTTCTTTTGAGGAAATAATGATGCTATTTTTAATTTCTTTTTGAATAAATGCAGTGATGAATTTTTTGGAGATGTTTGGGGTTTTTTTTCCAGCTGCTCTTTCAAAGAGAGCGGGCATGGTCTGAGGCAGAGACATCTGAGCAGGCAGAGCCCCTCTGCTCTGGAGACAGGCTGAGAAGGCTGGGGCTGTTCAGCCTGGAGAAGAGAAGGCTCCGGGGAGACCTTCTAGCACCTTCCAGTACCTGATGGGGCTACAGGAAAGCTGGAGAGGGACTTTTTACAAGGGCATGGAGTGATAGGATGAGGGGGAACGGTTTTAAACTGACAGAGGGGAGATGGAGATGAGATATGAGGAAGAAATTCTTTGCTGTGAGGGTGGTGAGACCCTGGCCCAGGTTGCCCAGAGAAGCTGTGGCTGCCCCCTCCCTGGCAGTGTTCAAGGCCAAGTTGGATGGGGCTTGGAGCAACCTGGTCTGGTGGAAGGTGTCCCTGCCTGTGGCAGGGGGGTTGGAACTGGATGGTCTTTAAGGTTCCTTCCAACCCAAACCAGTCTGTGATTCTGTGATAGTTGATACTGGAAAGGATCACTATCTAATGCAACGTAACCTCTCAGAGGTGTTATAAAATAGTGTCGTTGCTCTTCTCTGTGTGTGTGTGTTTTATATCTCTACATCCTCTTAAAAGACTCCATGTCCATGGGGCTGACAGTGCTGTTGCGAATTGTTTGCAGCCCACACCTGATGAAAATACAAGCAGTTTAAACCTATTAATCAGCATGATAAGGTGAACAATCTTGAGAGCAGGATATTCCTTTCCTTCTCTTCTGAAGGCAGTAGGTGGTTTACCTGCAGTATCCCGCTGTACCGCCCGCGTTTCTCACGTGTCTCCTGGGTGCTGTCGATGCTCCCGGGAGCTGTGGAGGTAAATCACACACAGCTCTGTGAAAGGAGGTAAAATAAAAACCCTATTCTGTCTTCTCAGCTGCACCGAGACCTTTCTTCTTTTCTTCTTTAGAAATAAAAAGGCAGTTACACTTATAATAGCAAGAAAAGGGTCTTGCTTTGATCTTAAAGGGGTCTCACTTTGATCTTCCTTTCCCTGTTCCTACTGGCAGAAAGCGATCATCGCAGAGCGATGCCACCTCCACAGCTTGTGCTCTGCTCCCGTTCTGCAGCTGCACTTCTAAACCACGAGCTTCACAACTGTCACTGAAGTCCATCTGAAGCTTGCCGTGCTCCCTGCCTCTTGTAGGCTTCCCTCATCTTACAGAAGACCGTCCCCCAAAGAGTAAATTTAGGAGTCTGCTGCCAAGCGCTTGAGTGTGAGTCAGGTCAGGTAATGGAGTAAACGTGTTTGAGACTCGTGAGGTGAACAGGGTGTAAAGTGCACGAGCTGCACAGGCAGGAACCCAAGAATTGGCAGGTTTTTGTCCCCATTTCGGACTGTGAGAATGTTAGTTGGTGTTTTTTGTAAGCTGTAGTAAGCACAGAGGAGGGTAACGAAAGATATACAGTGACATCTCAAGGCAACGTCTTTAAGTCACTTCACAGTCTGAAATATCCTGGCAAGGCAAGATAGTATTTTGAGAGAGTTTTCCAGATGTGCAGTATCAGAAAGATGCCAACATATTTTTGTCTGTGAGAAGAGAGATAATTGTAACACGGGAAAAGCGTTTGATGGGAAATTTCAACTTGAAGCACAGCAGAATGCTCCATAAAAATGAGAGACAGGACAGACATTTTTAAGTATTTTGTTTTCTTTGTTCTAAAACCCATTAGACAGCGAAGCTTCCCCTTCCGAGAGATTTCCTTTTCCTTCTCTCTCAGGTTATTAGGACCTTAGTGCAGTCTACAACTACCTGAAGGGAGGTTGTAGCAGAGTGGGAGTCGGCCTCTTCTCCCAGGCAACTAGCGCTAGGACAAGAGGACACAGCCTCAAGCTTCGCCAGGGGAGGTTCAGGTTGGACATTGGAAGCATTTCTTCTCAGCAAGGGTCATTAGCCATTGGAAGGGGCTGCCCAGGGAGGTGGTGGAGTCACCATCTCTGGAGGGGTTTAAGAAAAGCCTGGACATGGCACTTAGTGCCATGGTCTAGTTGACAGGGTGGTGTCAGGGCAATAGTTGGACTCGATGAGCCCAGGGGGCTCTTCCAACCTGATTGATTCTGTGATTCTGTGTGACTCTGACAAGAAGAAATGCACGTCCCTTTTGCTGGTTTGTACGTATGTGGCATGTCGCTGGTTAAGCTTGCAACAAAAGAGGCAGCAGATGCAGTTTGCTCCATGGTTGTGATGGTCGACTTGTTTAGGTCTTTAAAATAAGCTTAGCTTTACTTTACAAGCCTTTGTTTTGGGGTAATTCAGTCGTTCCAGCCTTCCTGGCTATGGAGAAGCGCAATATTCCTGCGCGTGGATGTCTAGGAGTCGAGGCAAATAGCTGTCTGCAGTCTGCAACTTCAATTACACAGGCTTTAATTAGCAGTGCTGCTCCAGGAGGGCTTTTTTTCCTATGTAAATCTTCTAAAGGAAACTAAGGAAGTTTTAATTTCGATGCAGAACTTTCTCCCACTTTCGTGGGCACCTGTGGCTGAGCAGGACATTTCCACAGACCATATCTGCTGCTGGGGACAGTATTTATCCCCTAACAGCCGCTAGCAGAAATGGAGTAGGAAATGCTGAACAGCTTTTTAGCAATTACCACTTCCGAGGCGGCCAAGAAATGAGACTTAACACCATCTATATTTCAAAAAATACCAAGGGACTTCTAATGAGACATTAGGCTCTTCTCTCATCCTGGAAACAGCTCTTCCCAGCAGTGCTGCTGGTTCCCAGCTGCTGCTGGGGCAAATTCAAAGGGACAAATCCAATTTGCTGATTTACAAATACCGTGCCCTGCAGAACAGGAGATGTTTGGAAGGCACTATCTCCTTAGCTCGTGTGATGAATTGTGTTTGTCAGATCTTCGGTTTGCAGGGGCAAAGATAGAAGATAAGTTGGCAGTGGGAAGTACCAATAGTCCCTCTGCAAAAAGCGTAATATTGGGCTGTCTGGGTTATTTGTTGCGTTACTGTCACGGTTTAAAGCTGGGCTGGCGATTAAACCTGCGGCAGATGCCCTCTGTTATCCCCCCCCCCTCCCCCCAGAGGGAAAGGGAAAGGGAAAAGGGAGAGAGACTTCTGGGTTGGAAAATTAAAACAGTTTTAATAAACTATAATAATGAAAAAAAAAAGTATAATAATAATAATAGAAATAATCAAATATATACAAATATATATACAAAACCAAGATTGAGCTCCCCTGAAGTCAGCCACGTCACCACCGGCACTGCAGGGCAGGCTCCGGGAAGGCCCAGCCTGGGCCTAGCGACGGTCGAGAGCTGGATTCAGGAACGCACGGATCGGGATCGGGGGCAGCAGGAAAACAGACGGAGTCCTCCTTGGACACCGGCCATAGCAGAAAGAGAGCGAGACCCTCGTGATCCCCCCACTTTATACCGAGAATGACGTGTATGGGATGGAATACCCTCGTTGGTCAATTTTGGGTCACCTGCCCTGTCTGCTTCCCACTGCAGCTGCGACCCCCCTTCGGCTCTTCACTCGTAAGCAATGAGGAATTCAGCAGTGACCTTGGTTTCTCTCAAGAATAAGTACAGCAAGAGCCTTTCTGCACAACATCCCTACCGGTGCCTCAGTGATAACTACAAACTTCGAGCGTTATCAGTCCTGGAAGCAGACACTGTCTGCAAAAACATGCAGTTAGTTAGAGGAGACTTAGCTGAAAGTAAAAATCACTGAAAGGAAAATCGGCCTGGTTTAGGCCAAACCAGGACATTCCACCCCTTATTCCATACCATTCACGTCATACTCAGATCACCACTAACTTTTCATTTTAAAATATATACAGATAACATTAGTTTATGATTCATCTCTATACAAAAAAAAAAAGTTCATCAAGTTCATTTAGTTCAGGATTGTGGGTTTCCATCTGGCTAGGAGTCTCCCAGGGTAGGAGAGATGATATGAGCTTTGTCACAGTTCGTGCCCACGGGTTGCAGGTTAAAGATGTCAGTCTCGAGGAGGTTACTGGACTCCACTTGCAGCTAGCTCCGGTCTCATCACCACTGCTTCAACCTGAAAGACACTTATGAACACTGTTAGTATTATGCAGCAATTAACATCATGCAGTTCAGAATTAAGTATTCTCACCCAAGATCAGATCACCTTCAGGGACACATCGGACTCCACCATCCTGCAGCATCACCCACCAAGTACATCCAGGTCCTTGAGCAAAAGCAATCCCATGAATGGGTTTACCTTTGCCCGTAGCAGGAAGAACCCAGACAGTTTTTCCCAACAGATTCCTTTCATGCACCACAGGGACTTTATCCCCTTCTATTGTATGTAAAAGGTCTGACTGAGCAGGGCCAGCTCGGTTGATAGATCCTCTGGTGTTAACTAGCCAGGTAGCTTGTGCCAAATGCTTATCCCAGTTTTTAAAGGTTCCACCCCCCATTGCTTTTAGGGTAGTTTTTAACAGCCCATTATACCGTTCAACTTTCCCAGAGGCTGGTGCATGATAGGGGATGTGATATACCCATTCGATGCCATGCTCTTTGGCCCAGTTATCTATGAGACTGTTTTTGAAATGAGTACCGTTATCCGACTCAATTCTCTCTGGTGTGCCGTGTCGCCACAAGATTTGCTTTTCGAGGCCCAGGATAGTGTTCCGGGCAGTGGCATGGGGCACAGAGTATGTTTCCAACCATCCGGTGGTCGCCTCCACCATGGTAAGTACATAACGTTTACCCTGGCGGGTCTGAGGGAGTGTGATGTAGTCAATTTGCCAGGCCTCCCCATATTTATATTTCAACCACCGCCCCCCATACCACAAAGGTTTTAACCGTTTGGCTTGCTTAATTGCGGCGCATGTTTCACAATCATGGATAACCTGTGCAATAGAGTCCATAGTTAAGTCCACCCCTCGGTCACGAGCCCATCTGTATGTTGCATCTCTCCCTTGATGACCTGAAGTGTCATGAGCCCACCGAGCTAAAAATAGTTCACCTTTATGTTCCCAGTCCAAATCTATTTGGAACACTTTAGCAGCCTGATCTGCTTGTTGGTTGTTTCGATGTTCCTCAGTTGCCCGACTTTTAGGTACGTGAGCATCTACATGACGTACCTTCACGACTAGTTTCTCTAGCCGAGCAGCAATATCTTGCCACAGTTCAACAGCCCAAATAGGTTTACCTTTACGCTGCCAGTTGCTTCGCTTCCACTGCTTTAACCACCCCCACAAGGCATTTGCCACCATCCATGAGTCAGTATAAAGATACAGCCTTGGCCACTTTTCTCGTTCAGCAATGTCTAAAGCCAGCTGGATGGCTTTTACCTCTGCAAATTGACTTGATTCACCTTGTCCTTCTGTGGCTTCTGTGACTCGTCGTATGGGACTCCATACAGCAGCTTTCCACTTCCGATGCTTTCCTACAAGACGGCAGGATCCATCGGTGAACAGGGCATACTGCTTCTCATCCTCTGGTAGTTCATTATATGGTGGGGCTTCTTCAGCACGTGTCACCTCCTTTTCTGGTGGCATTCCGAAGTCTTTGCCTTCTGGCCAGTCCATGATCACTTCTAAGATTCCTGGGCGATTAGGGTTTCCTATTCGAGCCCTCTGTGTAATTAATGCAATCCATTTACTCCATGTAGCATCAGTTGCATGATGAGTAGTAGGAACCTTACCCTTGAACATCCAGCCTAGTACTGGTAATCGGGGTGCCAGGAGAAGCTGTGCTTCAGTACCGATTACCTCTGAGGCAGCTCTAACTCCTTCATATGCTGCCAGTATCTCTTTTTCAGTTGGGGTGTAATTGGCCTCAGAGCCCTTGTATCCTCGACTCCAAAATCCTAGGGGTCGACCTCGAGTCTCCCCTGGCACTTTCTGCCAGAGGCTCCAGGTAGGACCATTGTCCCCAGCTGAGGTGTAGAGCACATTTTTAACATCTTGTCCCATACGGACTGGCCCAAGGGCTACTGCATGCACAATTTCTTGTTTAATCTGTTCAAAAGCCTGTTGTTGTTCAGGGCCCCACTGAAAATCATTTTTCTTTCTGGTCACCTGATAAAGAGGGCGTACAATCTGGCTGTAATCTGGAATATGCATTCTCCAGAAACCCACAACGCCTAAGAAGGCTTGTGTTTCCTTTTTGTTAGTTGGTGGGAACATAGCTGTTATTTTGTTGATCACCTCTATCGGGATCTGGCGACGCCCATCTTGCCATTTAATCCCTAAAAACTGGATCTCCCGGGCAGGCCCCTTGACCTTGCCTCTTTTTATGGCAAAACCAGCTTGCAGAAGAATTTGAATTATTTTCTCCCCTTTGTCAAAAACTTCTGCTGCTGTATCACCCCATACAATGATGTCATCAATATATTGCAAATGTTCTGGAGCTCCACCCTCTTCTAGTGCAGTCTGGATCAGTCCGTGGCAAATAGTAGGACTGTGTTTCCACCCCTGGGGCAGTCGATTCCAGGTGTACTGGATACCTCTCCAGGTAAAAGCAAACTGTGGCCTGCACTTTGGTGCCAAGGGAATAGAGAAAAATGCATTAGCAATGTCTATAGTGGCGTACCACTTGGCTGCCTTTGACTCCAGTTCGTATTGAAGTTCTAGCATGTCTGGCACAGCAGCACTCAGAGGTGGTGTAACTTCATTTAGGCCACGATAGTCCACAGTTAATCTCCATTCTCCATTAGACTTTCGCACTGGCCATATAGGACTATTAAAGGGTGAGCGAGTCTTGCTAATCACTCCTTGATTTTCTAATTGTCTAATCAGTTTATGAATGGGGATCAGGGAGTCTCGATTGGTGCGATATTGTCGTCGGTGCACCGTGGCAGTAGCAATTGGCACCTGTTGTTCTTCAACTTTCAGCAACCCCACAACAGAAGGATCCTCTGAGAGGCCAGGCAAGGTAGACAGCTGTTTAATGTCCTCAGTCTCTACAGCTGCTACACCAAAGGCCCATCTATATCCTTTTGGGTCCTTAAAATACCCTTTCTTAAGGTAGTCTATGCCAAGGATGCACGGAGCATCTGGGCCAGTCACAATGGGGTGCTTTTTCCATTCATTTTCAGTTAGGCTCACTTCGGCCTCCAATACAGATAACTCTTGAGATCCCCCTGTTATTCCCGAGATACTGACAGATTCTGTCCCTTTATGATTCGATGGCATGAGGGTGCACTGTGCACCAGTGTCTACCAGGGCTCGATACTTTTGTGGTTCTAATGTGCCAGGCCATCGAATCCACACAGTCCAATAAACTCGGTTGTCCCTCTCCTCCTCCTGGCTAGAGGCAGGGCCCCTCTAATTAAAGATTGGATTCGTGCTGCTCACGGGGATTGGACCTTCATTTCCTCTATTCACTCTTGGAAAAAAAGGATTTGAGGCCCATCTACCCTGACTGGAGTCCTGCTCATTGGTAACTGGAGCAGCCATCCTCCTAGAAAAATTCTCTCTGGTATTTCTGTTAGCTTGCAACTCACGTACTCGTGCCTGTAGGGTACTGGTAGGTTGTCCATGCCATCTGTTCATGTCCTCCCCATAATCACGCAGGGTAAACCACAGGATACCTCGTGACGTGTTCCGTTTCCTTTGAGCCGGTCCAGTAGGAGGGCGTTGCCTCCTAAAGGCTGCAACGCGGGCCTGTGTAGGTAGAGAGTCAAGTTTATTCTCGATCCTGGACAGTTTGTCTGACAGTTGTTTCAATGTGTCTTTGTTTTCCTTAGTCAGTTTTTCCACAGCCGAGACACGGGCCTGCAGTGGGGAAGAAATACTATCTTCATACTGTCGCATATAGTTAGCCATTTCGCCCACACTAGGTCGTGCCATAGCATCTTCTCCCCAGACTAATATTGACAATGTAGGGGCATGTGTTGGTGGAGCACTCTTCACAACCTTCCGGAACATGGATCGGTTGCATTCCACTTCATCAGGATTTACAGGATCTACAATGTCCTGAGGGTGTTTATAAATGATCTCTTGCACAGCTAGTTCTCTAAGGTAGTTAATACCTTTTTCTATAGTGGTCCATTTGCTTAGGTGGCTCATAACATCATCTTTATAGGGATACCTGCTCTTTACAGCTGACAAGAGTCGCCTCCAGAGACTGATACTGTTCGACCTTCTTGGAAGCATCTTATCAATACCACCATCTCTGGACAGGGATCCCAACTGTCTGGCTTCTCTGCCATCCAATTCTATGCTCTCTGCCCCATTATCCCAGCATCGGAGCAACCAGGTAATTATTGGCTCACCGTCATAACGACTAAAATCTTTTCTTATATTTCGCAGTTCTTTCAGGGATAAGGAGTGGTAGGTTATCTCTACTTCCGAGTCCGAGTCCTCCTGTGATTGTTCTGCTTTAGAAGGACCTTTCTTGTCCTTCTTGTGTAATGGGCCTTCTTTAAAAAGACGATCAAGGAAACCCCCCTCTGTGTCAGGCCCTGACTCTGACTGAGAAGGGCCCTCACCTGGGTCCCGTGCTGGCTCTGCCTTAGAAGCCTCTGAATCATCATCCTTCACTTTACTAGTTGATTTCTTTCGGTGTTTTCTCCTGGTTACAGGGGCAGCATGATACCTCCCGCTGTTGCTGCACCGACATCTAATCACATAGCACACCAGTAATGCATTCAGGACACACGAAAATAACGACATGCCCTGTTCGAATTTTGCAGGAATCAGCTTGGCAAAAAAGGAGCAGATACTATCAAAATCAGTTAAAAGACGCCCGGTGTGCGCAGCTACGGATTCGCGATCAAAGCTGCCCATCATTGTATCATAGAGATAAGAGATCGGAATAATAACTGCCCGGTTTATCATGACATAAATCAGTATCAAAACCCATACCAAAAAGACACATTTCGACCAGCACGCCCTGTTAAACCACATGAAAGCACTAACACACAGCGCATACGGCAAGTAAGGTATCATTACACATAACTCTAAAACAAGCTTTATAAAGAAAAGAGGTAACACAAGGCTCACAAATAACATTATCATCTTAGCTATCTGTTTTAATTTCCAACCCCTCGTAAATCTCAAAGGAAGAAATCTGATACTCTCTTGGCTGAGCTCTCCGGGTCTCCTCCCACGGGAGCTGGGATTCGACTTATCAGAGCAACCTGTCGGAGCTTCTCTCGAGCCCCACGTTGGGCGCCAATAAATCTGTCACGGTTTAAAGCTGGGCTGGCGATTAAACCTGCGGCAGATGCCCTCTGTTATCCCCCCCCCCTCCCCCCAGAGGGAAAGGGAAAGGGAAAAGGGAGAGAGACTTCTGGGTTGGAAAATTAAAACAGTTTTAATAAACTATAATAATGAAAAAAAAAAGTATAATAATAATAATAGAAATAATCAAATATATACAAATATATATACAAAACCAAGATTGAGCTCCCCTGAAGTCAGCCACGTCACCACCGGCACTGCAGGGCAGGCTCCGGGAAGGCCCAGCCTGGGCCTAGCGATGGTCGAGAGCTGGATTCAGGAACGCACGGATCGGGATCGGGGGCAGCAGGAAAACAGACGGAGTCCTTCTTGGACACCGGCCATAGCAGAAAGAGAGCGAGACCCTCGTGATCCCCCCACTTTATACCGAGAATGACGTGTATGGGATGGAATACCCTCGTTGGTCAATTTTGGGTCACCTGCCCTGTCTGCTTCCCACTGCAGCTGCGACCCCCCTTCGGCTCTTCACTCGTAAGCAATGAGGAATTCAGCAGTGACCTTGGTTTCTCTCAAGAATAAGTACAGCAAGAGCCTTTCTGCACAACATCCCTACCGGTGCCTCAGTGATAACTACAAACTTCGAGCGTTATCAGTCCTGGAAGCAGACACTGTCTGCAAAAACATGCAGTTAGTTAGAGGAGACTTAGCTGAAAGTAAAAATCACTGAAAGGAAAATCGGCCTGGTTTAGGCCAAACCAGGACAGTTACCAAAATAGAATCCCAAGCTGATTGGGGTTGGAAGGGACCTCTGGAGATCATCCAGTCCAACCCCCTGCCAAAGCAGGGTCACCCAGAGCACGTTGCACAGGGTCATGTCCAGGCGGGGTTTGAATATCTCCAGAGAAGGAGACTCCCCACCCTCCCTGGGCAGCCTGTGCCAGGGCTCTGGCACCCTCACAGTAAAGTTGTTCCTCCTCATATTCAGATGGAACTTCCCATGTTTCAGTTTGTGCCCGTTGCCCCTTTTCCTGTCACTGGGCACCACTGAGAAGAGTCTGGTCCCCTCCTCTTGACACCCACCCCTAAGGTATTTGTAAGCATTGATAAGATCCCCTCTCAGTCTTCTCTTCTTCAGGCTAAACAGCCCCAGCTCCCTCAGCCTCTCCTCATGAGAGGTGCTCCAGACCTCTGACCATCTCCATACCCCTCCGCTGGACTCTTTCCACTATTTCCTTATGTTTCTTGAACTGGGGGGCCCAGAACTGCACACAGTTATTCCAGGTGTGGCCTCACCAGGGCAGTGTAGAGGGGGAGGAGAACCTCCCTCGACCTGCTGGTCACACTCTTCCTAATGCACCCCAGGACACCGTTGGCCTTCTTGGCCACAACATTGTTGGCTCATGGGGAACTTGGTGTCCACCAGAACTGCCAAGTCCTTCTCTGCAGAGCTGCTTTCCAGGAGGTCAACCCCCAGCCTGTACTGGTGTGTGGGGTTATTCCTTCCTAAGTGCAGGACCCTACACTTGCCTTTGTTGAACTTCATGAGGTTCCTCTCCAGCGTCTCCAGGTCTCGCTGAATGGCAGCATGGCCTGCTGGGGTATCAGCCACCCCTCCCAGTTTTGTGTCACCAGCAAACTTGCTGAGGGTACACTCTGTCCCTCTGTCCAGGACATTGATGAATAAGTTAAACAGGACTGGACACAGTACTGACCCCTGGGGGACACCTCTAGTGACAGGCCTCCAACTAGACTCTGCGCCGCTGACCACAACCCTCTGAGCTCTGCCATTCAGCCAGTTCTCGATCCACCTCACTGTCCCCTCATCCAACCCACACTGCCTGAGCTTTCCTCTGAGGGTGTTATGGGAGACAGTGTCAAAAGCCTTGCTGAAGTCAAGGTAGACAACATCCACTGCTCTCCCCTCATCTACCCAGCTGGTCATGTCCTCAAACCATTTTGTAGGTAACCTATTTCAGCATAAAAAGCTGTGATGTTTGAACCTGATGGGTTTCAGATGAGGTTTTAAGTGACATTAAGCTTGACAGCAACGCCGAGTTTCTATTTACTTCTCCACCTCTCGTCCTTTCAAGCAGTGCTTGATGTGAAAACTCAGCAGGCTTCCTTGTTCTTGCAGGCATCAGCATTAGCTGGAGGTTTTTATGGTAATATCCAGGCATCCCACTGCCTGTTTATCTAAAATCTGATATAAAAGCACACGGGAGAGACTGCCCACTTCTTACTCATGGGAGTGGGTTGGCTATCTTCAGTTCCCAAGCCTCCAGCGTGGCTGATTTAATGCCTTTCCAGCACTGCTGTAGGATGTCAGGAGAGATACAAGGGAAAAATGAATTTTTCATAGCACTTATGCTCTGGGAGATACATTGCAGGTGCCATCATTCTTTTCTCCTTTTCTGTCACTCTTTGCCTTCATAATAATTTTCTTTGTTGGTGGACGGGGCAGAACAGAGGAGATATTTCCCCTCCGACCTGTACAGCTGAGGAGGAGTTTGTCACAGAAGGAGTGAAATCTTTGGTGCGCTTGGCATGTGCTGCAGGATCAAAGTGGCATGGAGGAAATCCAAGATTTGATAGCACAACTTTGAAAAGAATGAGGATATAAAAGGTAATAATTTTCTGTTCCTTGTGTGATATCTGTCAGTTGATCTCTCTGTTTGTTTGCTGAGATGTCACTGAGTGCAGGGCGCATCAGAGCCTGGGATGGACTCTTGATAACCAAAACCAACGGTATTGTAGGCAGGTTTTTCCCCTCAATGTGATTTTTCTTTTTTCCCCTCTGTTTTTCAAAGAGCAAATGGATACCCTCAGCCATAATTAATTTCAATTTAGATCAGAATGAAAGTAGAATAATATAAAGCTATCTGATGAAGCCTGGAGTGTGCCCAGGTGGCCAAGAAGGCCAATGGCATCCTGGCCTCTATTAGGAATAGTGTAGCCAGCCGGTCTGGGGAAGGGATCGTCCCTCTGTACTGGGCACTGGTGAGGCCGCACCTTGAATCCTGTGTCCAGTTCTGGGCCCCGCACTTCAAGAGAGATGTTGAGGTGTTGGAGTGAGTGCAGAGGAGGGCGACGAAGCTGGTGAAGGGTCTGGAGGGTCTGACCTGTGAGGAACGGCTGAGGGAGCTGGGGGTGTTTAGCCTGGAGAAGAGGAGGCTCAGAGGTGACCTTATTGCAGTCTACAACTACCTGAAGGGAGGTTGTAGTGAAGTGGGAGTCGGCCTCTTCTCCCAGGCATCTAGCGATAGGACAAGAGGACACAGCCTCAAGCTTGGCCAGGGGAGGTTCAGGTTGGCCATTAGGAAGCATTTCTTCTCAGCAAGGGTCATTAGCCATTGGAAGGTGCTGCCCAGGGAGGTGGTGGAGTCACCATCTCTGGAGGGGTTTGAGAAAAGCCTGGACATGGCACTTAGTGCCCTGGTCTAGTTGCCATGGTGGTGTCAGGGCAATGGTTGGACTCGATGATCCCAGAGGTCTCTTCCAACCTGGTTGCTTCTGTGATTCTGTGTTTGCTTCATCTGGCTGGCTAAGAGGCATTACAGTAAAATAGTGGCTGAAAACAGGTAAAAACTCTCAGATGCAATAGAGAAAAACACGACATATGGTCTTTGATTCACCTTCTCTACCATACACGTGTTGCAAGTCAAAGTCCTTTGTGTTTGCAGTTGTTTCCAACAGCGATACGGAAATTTTGGAAGAAACCTGGCAGATTACAAGTATTTTAAAGAAAATTTATGTATTCCTGCAGTACTGTTCTCATGGGTTTCATTTTGATGAACTCTGGAGCCTTTAAATTTAGTGGACTGCCCAGGGTGATTATATGGTTTGCAGGAACCAGCCTCTAACTTGTTTCTTCATTGAATCAAAACCCACCTATAAATGTTCTTGGCAAAAAGTGGAGGAGCAGGAAGCACGAAGGAAGCATCAATGGTTGGACTTGATGATCCCAGCGGTCTCTTCCAACCTGATTGACTCTGATTCTGTGTTCATTTTGATCACCCGAACATGAGACCTTCTGAATAGGCAGCGGGGTTTTGTGTGGTGTAAATGGTTGTTCTAGGCTGTCGTGATTTGGGGAGGGGGAACAGGAGGGCTTGTCCTACACAAGGTGAGGGAGGCAGGGGAGAGCTGCCCGTGGCGCCAGCACCCAAGTGCAAAACAAGGCTGATGGTTCCTTGTAAGGGTACCCACTCCAGGAGTAATGTCTGAGAATTTATGGGAATGTTTTACCCTTAAAATATATCAAATACGTAAGGATAATTGCTTGGCACCGCCTCAAAAAGAAGGGGTAGTTGAAGGCTTCTTCACGAGCCCCTGCAAAAAGCACTGAGCAAAATACTCAGAGTGTTGTAGAAGTTATTGCATAAAATTTAAGGAAGAAGAAGAGTGTTTGTTCTAAGTACTGGATAAGCTACATAAAGCTTGTGAAGGCTGTGTGTATCCCTGGGGAGGACAGGTAAAGCTCCCTGTCTAATGATCTGATGCAGTAAATTAAAGGGAAGATGCTAGAAGAGATCTGAAAAGGAGAGAGGTGGCTTGGGTGATGCTGAGCTTCTGTGCGAGTATCTAGAGCACTGGAGAAGTAGATCTCTAGTATCAAAATAAACACATGAAGAGCTGTTTTTTCAACACGCTTGATGACAGTTTTTCCTTTCATTTAACTTCTGAAAGCTTTTCCATGGAGGTTATCTATGGCAGAATAACAATTCATGTTGTGATGTACTATTTAGTCCTTGCTTAAATTAATAGTAGCTCGTTGACACACCAGTTAATTACATTTTAAACCATTATTAACATCCACTGAAGAGAAACATCTCGTCTGCATTAAAGTTGTCTGAAATTCCTGCTACTGGTTGGTTGGTTGGTTTGGGCTCTTTCCCGAAGTCGAGATATGGTTTTGGTATACTTTAAAATGTGAAAATACGTGTGCTTGTAATTTTGTTGTTTCCTGATGGTTTTTTTTTAACATGTTTACCATTAGCATACAGTGGATGTTTCGATTGCTGTGGTTTTAGCAATCTGGCAATTTTTGTCGTGACCTGCTGGGCCCCGCACTTCAAGGAAGATGTTGAGGTGTTGGAGTGAGTCCAGAGGAGGGCGACCAAGCTGGTGAAGGGTCTGGAGGGTCTGACCTCCGAGGAACGACTGAGGGAGCTGGGGGTGTTTAGCCTGGAGAAGAGGAGGCTTAGAGGTGACCTTAGTGCAGTCTACAACTACCTGAAGGGAGGTTGTAGTGAAGTGGGAGTTGGCCTCTTCTCCCAGGCAAGTAGTGATAGGACAAGAGGCCACAGCCTCAAGCTTGGCCAGGGGAGGTTCAGGTTGGACATTAGGAAGCATTTCTTCTCAGCAAGGGCCATTAGCCATTGGAAGGGGCTGCCCAGGGAGGTGGTGGAGTCACCATCTCTGGAGGTGTTTAAGAAAAGCCTGGACATGGCACTTAGTGCCCTGGTCTAGTTGCCATGGTGGTGTCAGGGCAACGGTTGGACTCGATGATCTCAGAGGGCTCTTCCAACCTGATTCATTCTGTGATACTGTTTTTTGTTCAAATTTCAACCACTATGTGTCCTTTTAAAACCAGTTTGTTACCGGCATGTGATAAATAAGATAAGGAAGAACCTGCCAGGTTTTAGTATCTTCTCCCATTTTCTGCTCAGACATGACTGATACACTTTTCTTTCCTTGTTTTTCCCCTTTTCTCCACTGTCCCTTGGTAAATTACTATAATCCAATTTTGAGCTTTATTGAATCATCTCCTTTTAAGGAACTAGGTAAGCCAGATGTTGAGAGGGATACTTGGGCTTGCAGTGCAAAGCTTATAAATATCTGGGGGGAAAAAGGTTGCTGAGCTTCAGTGAATAATGTTTTTGTTTGCTTTAACAGAGTAAAATTGCATGGAAAAACACAAGGGAAGGCACAGCTCTTAGGTAAAGAGTCTGTTTGGAGTTCTTCCTTGATTTTAGCATAAAACAGGATTCCTCAGTCCTCCTGAAGCATCTCAGACTCGTCTACTCCCCGGAGTATAACGGCTCTAACAAATGAGTCTCATGAATTTCATTGCCGATGCATGTGTTCCTTCACCTCTGCGTTTTAGTATCTGCCATCTGTCACTATGTTTTGCTCTGATTTCTCTTAGAAAAAGGCAATAACCAAAAAGATCAGTGGCTTTTATTGTTATTAATCACATATATTAAGTCAAACCCAACAGAGCAGATGCCCTGTGGTTTACCTACAGGCAACCCCATACCGCGTGTCTTGCAGCAAGACAGCACTTCACAGAATCACTGAATCAACCAGGTTGGAAGAGCCCTCGGGGATCATCAAGTCCAACCATTGCCCTGACACCACCATGGCAACTAGACCATGGCACTAAGTGCCATGTCGAGTCTTTTCTTAAACCCCTCCAGAGATGGTGACTCCACCACCTCCCTGGGCAGCCCCTTCCAATGGCTAATGGCCCTTGCTGAGAAGAAATGCTTCCTAATGTCCAACCTGAACCTCCCCTGGCCAAGCTTGAGGCTGTGGCCTCTTGTCCTATCGCTAGTTGCCTGGGAGAAGAGGCCAACTCCCACTTCACTACAACCTCCCTTCAGGTAGTTGTAGACTGCACTAAGGTCACCTCTGAGCCTCCTCTTCTCCAGGCTAAACACCCCCAGCTCCCTCAGCCGTTCCTCGGAGGTCAGACCCTCCAGACCCTTCACCATCTTGGTCGCCCTCCTCTGGACTCACTCCAACACCTCAGCATCTCTCTTGAAGTGCGGGGCCCAGAACTGGACACAGGATTCAAGGTGCGGCCTCACCAGTGCCGAGTACAGAGGGACGATCACTTCCCCAGACCGGCTGGCTACACCATTCTTAATAGAGGCCAGGATGCCATTGGCCTTCTTGGCCACCTGGGCACACTGCTGGCTCATGTGTAGCCGGCTGTCACTTAGCCACTTAAGTGAGAGAGTGAAGGTAGAACTTGTTTGCTCTGGAAGTTTGGGCATAAAATTATACGTAAAGGCTACAGATATTATTATTGTTGGCCACCCCTAGTCTGTTGGGGGGGGAATAGTGCCAAGGGGGACAACGTATGGAGTCAACCCATAACAGCAACGGGGGACGTGGCGTCTATCATCTCGCACGTGTGCGTGCGTACAGTGGTCTCAATATTCTGGCATGTTAAATAGCGTGAGGAGAGGATTTTTTTTCTCTGTTACAAACTCTGGCCAACGTACCCGGTGTAATTCCCCCCTCCGGCCGTTTCCCAGGCAACCGGCACACGGCCACAGCAATCACCGGCAAAATACCTGTGCCCTGTCCCTCCTTGAAATGCTAAAAATGTTATAAAATCCGACAGGAACCTATGTGAGAAATGCTAGAGCATAAATAGCTTATTAAGCAGATGGGCTCCTCTGACTCACGTGGCAGGGAGGAGTTGACGTGATGTCCCTTTGCCGTTGGGACGAGGGGTGGGATGTCAGCCTTGAGAGTGCACTGATCTCTGTCCTCCTGGCCATGTTTGGGTTTTGCTGGTTTCACTAGAGAAGGAGTGTTTGTGGGTGTATGTTCATTATATATTTAAGGTAAAGTAAAAAATAGTCTTAAGCAGTGTAGAAGCTGGAGGTACAACAGATGGCAGGAGCTTTTTTGGGTCTTATTTCATGGCTCTTGCAAAATGGCTAATACAACCCCTTGTCAGCAGCTTCTGCTGAGGGCATTTTCACGTAGGAGTGGTGTTGCCATGCCTGCAACTTGGAAGGGGACGTTTCTCACAGAATCACAGAATCAACCATGTTGGAAGAGCCCTCTGGGATCATCGAGTCCAACCGTTGCCCTGACACCACCATGGCAACTAGACCAGGGCACTAAGTGCCACGTCCAGTCTTTTCTTAAACACATCCGGAGATGGTGACTCCACCACCTCCCTGGGCAGCCCATTCTCCTTAGCCTCCTTCCTCTGGAGCTCGTTGCCGAGCCGGCTGCATGAGTTGGGGATGTCAAGTGTGGGCCCAATAGTGGCATCTCTAGTTTGGTCCATCAGAATCTTACTGCCTTATGGGTAAGAAAGAGCCAGCTCTTGTTTTCATCGTAGAATCACAGAATGGTTGGATTGGAAGGGACCTTAAAGCCCATCTAGTTCCAACCCCCTGCCACGGGCAGGGACACCTTCCACCAGACCAGGTTGCTCCAAGCCCCATCCAACCTGGCCTTGAACACTGCCATGGAGGGGGCAGCCACAGCTTCTCTTGGCAACCTGGGCCAGGGTCTCACCACCCTCACATCATGCTCACGTTTGGATTTTATTTCTACGGTAGCAGTGGATGTTGGAATTAACTCCCTTATTTCAAAGGTAACATTTCTTCCATGAGCAAATTAAGCCTCGTCTCATGGGCTCTTCATCTTTGTCACAGGGCAAGGTCCTGACTTGATGACCTGCGCAGTAAGGCTGATGAATCACTTCAGTTCGAGCAGCAGCTAAGGGATGTTAGTGCACGTCTGCTGGAACCCTCTGTTTCTGCCGTGGTGAATATAAGAGTCATTAATCCGCGGCCATTGACAGCCGGAAACCTCTGTGGCCACTGCTCTGCGTGGTTTTCACAGGCCACCATGCAACTAATGAAGTGACAAGGAAGGAGGACGGCGTGGTGGTAGCAGAAAATGTACTGCAGGTCGGATTGATTACAGCACGGGGAATTTGTATGTGCCAGACCTGCGAGTGTGACAGAGAGAAAAAGTGTTTCTCCTTGTGCTGCAACTCAGGAGGAGACACCACCGGCAGAAGAGTTTGGGGTGATGGACATCTGGTAAAGTCCAGCTCCTCAGGACCATTGCCTTTTCTCATTGCCAGCTTTTCTGTTGCCCTAGAGAAAAAGCTTGCTCAGATCCACCTGGGAGGAGGAACACTCTAGAAGAGGTCCCAGAGGAGATGGGTCATGTGATGGCTTGTACCAAGAAACTTTGGGCTTTGTAATGGCTGCTTTTTATATGTGAGCTTTCTGCTTGGCCAGCGGGTGGTGGATTGCCTTTAAACAGATGATCAATCAATTTAAGGAGCCTCCTTGACATTATCTTCATTATTTTTTGTCAGTCAAACCATATTCTGTTATTAAAAAGAAGAGTAGCAAGACGTTTTGGAAGAAACCTTTACTCATATCTCCTTTTTGAAGAATTTCTTGTACGTTTTCTGCTTTAAACAGCAAATAATAACGCTTTCTGGGGTTTGTTGGTCGATGGTGGTCTAGTACCTGTGTTAGCATCTCTGATATTCGTTAGCTAATGAATGTGTATTCTCTTTCCATTAGTTTTCCCCAAATTTCCTATGAGCCCACTTAAGAGGGTCATAAAGTTCTTGCCTATAGCTGTGTGCTCACGAGTTCATCCATGTGGGTGAGAAGGTGGAGGATTGAGATTCCTGTCTATGAGATGCTGTTGGCCGTGAAGAGAGCAAGGATAAGTGCAGTGGAAGGGCTGTGGACGTCAGAGCTGGTTCCCTTCATGTAGTGTCCTGTCAAGAGTGGAATAATTTGTTTTATTTTCAGAGAAGGGTGCAGACTGGAGGGGAAGACTCAACTTTGAGGTGTTTTTTTTTCTCTTCCCAGATAAGAACATGGAGTAATGTATGTAGACATTCGTATCAGACTTCTGAGGCTTTCGTTCTCCCCAAGCGTGAATGTCTCCTTTAGGTCAGATCTGTAGCCCCGTGTTTCTTGTCCCCAGCGAGGAAGATGCCGTCTCAGAGCGGTGATATTCTGAGGCTGAGCCCCTCGCTCTTCAGCTGTGCCCATCCCTGGGGTTTCTCCAAACGCAGGAGGACCCTGCAGCCTTTTGTCAGTGGGAGGGGGTGTGTTTGCATCAGGGACTCTCTTATAGAGATCTGCCATTTCATTCAGCCTCACCCAGTGGTACAGAATCACAGAATCAATCAGGTTGGAAGAGACCTCTGGGATCATTGACTCCAACCATTGCCCTGACACCACCATGGCAAGTAGACCATGGCACTAAGTGCCATGTCCAGGCTTTTCTTAAACCCCTCCAGAGATGGTGACTCCACCACCTCCCTGGGCAGCCCCTTCCAATGGCTAATGACCCTTGCTGAGAAGAAATGCTTCCTAATGTCCAACCTGAACCTCCCCTGGCGAAGCTTGAGGCTGTGTCCTCTTGTCCTATCGCTGGTTGCCTGGGAGAAGAGGCCAACTCCCACTCTGCTACAACCTCCCTTCAGGTAGAAGGGAGGTACATCAGCCTTAGGACAAGTTTAAGTAGCAGATATGTGATTTGGGGGTCAGATTCAGGGGGAAGAATGACTGGAGGAACTCAAGAACCAAAGTTAAAGCAGTCTTCCAGTGGAGTAAGGAGAGGAATGCTACCACCGGCATTTTTGTTTGCGTAGTGTAACTTTTTCATTTCCAGTTTCACTTTAAGGATTTGTTGGTGTTCTCCTTGGGCTTCCCCGGCCTTTGGCTTCAGTTGCACAAGCCTCTGGCTGGCTCTTGCCATCCTTCCCTGCACTGTCTGGCAGGCAGTGGCACGGCTTTCCTTTGGAAAGCTGAAGTCAGTGTGCCACCAAACCCTGTGCCTAACTTGGAGCTTGAGATCTTTGCTTGCTTATGTCCTTGAAAGCTTGGTTTGACTTAAGGGCAAGGATTGGCATGTTTATTTTCTTGAAGGTGAAGGGTAGCTATTGAATTTTAAGAACGCTTTTTATAAATGCAAAGGACCCTGGTGCCAGCTGAAGAACATCAGTTTCTAGGTAAATTATTTCTGCTCCCTAAGTCTTCACAGTGGCCATTTGGCAGGCAATTAACCTTACAATAGAATATGTGAGATAACTGGCGTAGTGGGTGAGAATTGAAAATTGTGAAGATTTTTAAATTGCTTTTCAAATCAATGTCGTCGGCGCCTTCCCTGTTACCTTCTTCTGCAACGGCTCCTCAGCCGTTCTCATACAGCGGCCAGTAAAGGGGATGCTTGACACCCCCTCACCCCCCCAAAAAGACGTTGAGGTACTTGTCTTCTCCTTTTAAGCCCCGCTCAGTCAGGCGAAGAGGATCCTGCACTGTATCAAAGCGTGTAATGTGCCAGCTGTCAGGGCTCGGGTGGAGAGACCTTCCTGCTGCAAGCGACACCCGGGATTTTGGATTTCTTCCAATTCAAGTGTGAAATGGTTGGTTTGAAACAGTGGGTGATTTTTCATGTGCTTACCTACTGTTATTACATGCTGCAGAAGACTTTTGGAGCAATTAACTCCATTATCATTTGTAGAGATGAGTCATTCATGTAAAACACTGCTAGGAAAGAGCATGGGCTTTATCTGCTGGAACACGCTCTGTTCGTTGCCGTACCAGGGATCAGGACCAAGAGTCAGGGAGTACCAGGTAGATCTGACCTCTTCATTTTTGTCCTATCATTCCACGTTTCGTTCCTGGGCAGTGTGCCCAGGTGGCCAAGAAGGCCAATGGCATCCTGGCCTCTATGAGGAATAGTGTGGCCAGCCGGTCTGGGGAAGTGATCGTCCCTCTGTACTCGGCACTGGTGAGACCGCACCTTGAATCCTGTGTCCAGTTCTGGGCCCCGCACTTCAAGAGAGATGTTGAGGTGTTGGAGCGAGTGCAGAGGAGGGCGACCAAGCTGGTGAAGGGTCTGGAGGGTCTGACCTCCGAGGAACGGCTGAGGGAGCTGGGAGTGTTTAGCCTGGAGAAGAGGAGGCTCAGAGGTGACCTTAGTGCAGTCTACAACTACCTGAAGGGAGGCTGTAGTGAAGTGGGAGTCGGCCTCTTCTCCCAGGCAACCGGTACTAGGACAAGAGGACACAGCCTCAAGCTTGGCCAGGGGAGGTCCAGGTTGGCCATTAGGAAGCATTTCTTCTGAGCAAGGGTCATTAGCCATTGGAAGGGGCTGCCCAGGGAGGTGGTGGAGTCACCATCTCTGGAGGGGTTTAAGGAAAGCCTGGACATGGCACTTAGTGCCCTGGTCTAGTTGCCATGGTGGTGTCAGGGCAATGGTTGGACTCGATGATCCCAGAGGGCTCTTCCAACCTGGTTGATTCAGTGATTCTGTGTGATTCTGTTTTGAGTTGTCTCCTTGCTCTGTAGCATCCTTGCAAAGGGATGGGATTAGCAGAGAGGGATTTACACACACCACATGCCCGCAGCATCTTCAGCTGCTGCTGCTTTGATTATATATTGTGGTGGCGTATTGTGTTACTTTGTTTTGTTGTTTTTAAGTCGAGAAGCTGACAAGGCAGGCAGATCTGGGACTGGAAAACCTCTAACCTTGTTCTTGCGGTCAAAAATTGGAGAGGCAACTTAGCCTTAGGGATTTGGGTTTGAATCTGAACGCTTTTGTTCCGAGCCTTGCAAAAATCAAAGGTTTTAGACAAGAGAGTCAGGTTCAAGCCCAATTTAAGTTCAAAGCAATGAGTGAGAGTTGTGCATACTATAAAATCCTGTGAATATAGAATGCATATGCTTAATGAGGAGTGCTTTGACAGCTTATTCCTTATGTCCTAAAGGAAATTCACGTATTTATTGGTAACCTTTTTTCGCCTAAGTTGTAAGTATTGAGTGCAACACCTGTAGTATGTGTGACACTAAATAAAAGTGTTGAAAATCCAGATTAGACAGATAGATATTAAGGATCCAAATGGCTTATTGATGCGGTGACTTGAGAGCCCTTGTCAACGTGGCGAGAACTTTCTAATGTGGTCTTAGGTGAAGCTTGGTGTATGGAAGAGAAGATGGTCAATAGGTTTTGTTTCCATTCCTCCTGCTGCTTTTTCTCTGGTTTGACCTATCTGCCACTGCTGGCCCATGGCCCTGTGTGACTGTGAGTACATTCTGTGTCCATCAAAAGCCAGCGTTGGGTCTAGCTGCAGAGTACATTCGTCATGCTGGAGTGCTCTGGGTTTGCGTTCAGTAGGCGTCCCTGCAGGACAGTGTTTTAGTCTTGTCTTCTTGTTGATCTAAATGTCATCTTTTCCCAAAGAGTTCTTAAACAGATGATGAGTAAGTCATGACAGCAATAATGGAAGAGCTGTGCACGGAAATGAAAGGGTTTTCCCCAGCTACCTTGGAGGTTCAGAAGTGGTTGGCACTGGATTAATGAACTGATGAAGTCCAAGACACGTGAGAAGCTGCCTATCTACTGCTGGGCTAAGTTTGGATGAGACTTTGCTGAAGCTGGTAACACCAAATGGCATTGGGATGGGCTGGGGGTTGTCTGCAGCGAGATACCTGGGAGAATAATAGTGTCCAGACCAGATTTGTTGGGAGTCATGTCCTGAGGAGGTTTCACTGGGCTCTGTATCAAAATGCAAGGGGTGAGATCACAGAATCACAGAATCAATCAGGTTGGAAGAGCCCTCTGGGATCATCGAGTCTAGCCATTGCCCTGACACCACCATGGCAACTAGACCAGGGCACTAAGTGCCATGTCCAGGCTTTTCTTAAACCCCTCCAGAGATGGTGACTCCACCACCTCCCTGGGCAGCCCCTTCCAATGGCTAATGACCCTTGCTGAGAAGAAATGCTTCCTAATGTCTAACCTGAACCTCCCCTGGCCAAGCTTGAGGCTGTGTCCTCTTGTCCTATCGCTAGTTGCCTGGGAGAAGAGGCCGACTCCCACTCACTACAACCTCCCTTCAGGTAGTTGTAGACTGCACTAAGGTCACCTCTGAGCCTCCTCTTCTCCAGGCTAAACACCCCCAGCTCCCTCAGCCGTTCCTCGTAGGTCAGACCCTCCAGACCCTTCAGCCGCTTGGTCGCCCTCCTCTGGACTCCTCTGGAGATATTAAATCAGAGCTGGGGACTGTGAAAGGCAGCAAAGAAATGGGATCACCTGAAGGTAAAAATGGAAAAGCACTGAGTCTGCCCAAGGAAAATGCAGCGAGAGCTTTTAGTAACATCATGGTGCACAGAGCTCTTAGAAACACGAGTGAAGTAACCTCGTAGTGCAAGGGAACAGGCATCGTTTCTGATGGTAAAATTCAGTTTTGAAGTGAAGAGTTTCTTTTCTGATTCCATTTCACTAGCCTCTTATGTAGAAACCATAGTTTTAATTTTTCTTTCTTCTGAATTTGTAGTCTCTCTTCAGTCCATGACCTTGTTCTCTGCCTGAAGCCCATCTGTATGTTGAGTATGGCTAGTCTTTGTAATGTGACCTGTTTGAAATCAAAAGGTTATTAAAACATAGGGATCATCACTTAAAACATTTTGTTTGATGTAGTCAGATTAAAGTGTTTGCTGTATCACCGGCCTTAGTTGTGTAGGGAAAAAAAAGCTGGAAGATGTTGCTCCTCTCAGCTCTGGCTGAATCTGTTGGCTTAAGAGTTGTGGTTATAAGGACATCTGGGTCATAAGTATTACTGTGTAATGGGAACATTGGAAAAATGTGTTTGCTGTGCAGTAATAAAAGAAGCTGGTGAGGAATTACTCCAGTCAGAGAGAGAATGAGTAATTTTCAGGTAATTTGAACACTCTTTAATTTTCTTTTCCCTTTATTATGTGTTTTGAGGTTGGAGTACCCATTCCTGTTCAGAGCACTAGACATCAGCTTTTATGTGAAGTGTTGGGCTGCTGCTGTCCCCTCTGAAACACAGGGATGATGCGGGGGTGGGCTCATTTATCAGTACCAAAATATTGCTTTTGGCTTATTGTGTCTACCTGTGGCTTTCTAAGGCACGAGTCTCCATGGGCACATTTCAGATGGCTTTTATTTGGGAGTGTTATTATCAGGTACGTGTATTCTTCTGTTTAGATTGCTTTGATTTTACTTTGGAAATGATTTCCTTATGTCTTCTGTTTGAGCGTTTGGAAAGATACCAGTCATCACCACCGCCAGCAGTAAGAATGTTTGTTGAAGGTGAAGAAAATAAATCACAGAATCAATGAGGTTGGAAGAGCCCCCTGGGATCATCGAGTCCAACCATTGCCCTGACACCACCATGGCAACTAGACCAGGGCACTAAGTGCCATGTCCAGGCTTTTCTTAACCCCCTCCAGAGATGGTGACTCCACCACCTCCCTGGGCAGCCCCTTCCAATGGCTAATGACCCTTGCTGAGAAGAAAGAAATCAAGGAATTGCTAATGATATGCTGAGTTAAAGCAGCTTTTATTACAAAAAAACCTTATCCTGTTCAAGCAACACATCAATATATTCATCAAGTGAAATCCATTTCAAAGTTTAGCATTTTTATTTTCCGCTTCTCTTCAAAGAACAAGGCAAGGAGGTAGGGTTGCTCTGAATGAAGCCTTTCCTGTATATCAGGTTGCTCCAAGTTGGCTTTATTGCTCACTTTTATAAAAAAGAATATGGCTGCTTAAAAAAATAGAATTGTAACAATGCAACCACAGTGCAAGAAGATAAGCTTGAGAAATGCATTACAAAGGGTATTCTTAGAAATAAACCCCTTTGTTACTCTGTTCCTCATCTGGGTTAGTTTCTGCCTCTTCATTTAAGCTGGGCTCTCCCTCTTTTATGTCATTTAGTCTAGAGGGAGGAGAGTGGCACTGAGTGAAAATGCATCCTTCCTAATCTGGGCTCCTCCAGTCTGCAGTCACCTGCTCCTCCTGACTCCGTGACAAAAGCCTTTATCCCGTGGGTCTGGGTTTTATGACAGCGAGCCCAGACAAGGCAGTGGTGCCCACGGTTTTCCTTGTTCCCCTCGCTTGGGAGAAGAGTGATTAGAAAGCGGCCCGGCGGAAAGAGCCCTGGGGTGCTGATGGACAGCCGGCTAAACATGAGCCAGCAGTGTGCCCAGGTGGCCAAGAAGGCCAATGGCATCCTGGCCTCTATCAGGAATAGTGTAGCCAGCCAGTCTGGGGAAGTGATCGTCCCTCTGTACTCGGCACTGGTGAGGCCGCACCTTGAATCCTGTGTCCAGTTCTGGGCCCCACACTTCAAGAAAGATGTTGAGGTGTTGGAGCGAGTGCAGAGGAGGGCGACCAAGCTGGTGAAGGGTCTGGAGGGTCTGACCTATGAGGAATGGCTGAGGGAGCTGGGGGTGTTTAGCCTGGAAAAGAGGAGGCTCAGAGGTGACCTTATTGCAGTCTACAACTACCTGAAGGGAGGTTGTAGTGAAGTGGGAGTCGGCCTCTACTCCCAGGCAACTAGCGACAGGACAAGAGGACACAGCCTCAAGCTTGGCCAGGGGAGGTTCAGGTTGGACATTAGGAAGCATTTCTTCTCAGGAAGGGTCATTAGCCATTGGAAGGGGCTGCCCAGGGAGGTGGTGGAGTCACCATCTCTGGAGGGGTTTAAGAAAAGCCTGGACATGGCACTTAGTGCCCTGGTCTAGTTGCCATGGTGGTGTCAGGGCAATGGTTGGACTCGATGATCCCAGAGGTCTCTTCCAACCTGATTGATTCTGTGATTCTGTGATTCTTTAAGGTCTGTCAGCACGTTATTCTGTATTTTCGTGTGCGTGGTCTTGGCTTCGACCTGTGCGTGTCCTTTGTAGTGCTCTAAAAGTGCCCTGCTAGGACCTTGCGCATCTCATCAGGAGAAGTATTATGTGGGCTCCCTCTTGCTCGCTTCATAACCCATCTCATTTTCTGGGTTTTGGCCAAATACCGAGCGAGTTTTCCGTGGCTGAAGTTGAGACCGACACCATCTCCATCCCCTGGACAGAGCTGTGATTTTCCAGCCTCCCTCCTCGGGGCTCCGGCTGTGCTGCCCTTTGCACGAACACCTCAGAAGGTACCAGCAAATAGGAGTTTCTTGACATGAAGTGGCGCAGGTTTTGCCGGGCCCACACACAGCAGACCTGGAGCGAGGCTATCTACAGTCGCCGCTTTCAACTTGGTTTGAGTTGCAGACACCCAAGTGTTTTCTATTAGAGGTGCAGACCTTTTATTCTGACCTTAGCTTGCTTTTCTCAGTCACCTTCCAGGGAGTGATTCCCCGAGGTGCAGTGGACTGTGGAGCTACAAAATTGTGTTCCTTTCTGTACTGTTCTACTGTCAAAGTAAACTTTTATCTCTCCCTTTATTTATGGCACCTGCCTCATACACTGAGCTTTCTCTCTTTACAAGTCCCATCAATCTCTGGAAGTACAATCATCCATTTTATCTCACAGGACATATTCTCTCTCTTGAAAATTTATTTTATTTTTCTTTTCTCCTGGAAGAGATATAGGGCATCAGTATGTTTTTGACACTGGCTACTAGCTTCATTTCCCACCTGCTTCCACAGGGTCCTTCACCATAGCTGTTTCTCCCAGGCAACTAGCGCTAGGACAAGAGGACACAGCCTCAAGCTTGGCCAGGGGAGGTTCAGGTTGGACATTAGGAAGCATTTCTTCTCAGCAAGGGTCATTAGCCATTGGAAGGGGCTGCCCAGGGAGGTGGTGGAGTCACCATCTCTGGAGGGGTTTAAGAAAAGACTGGACGTGGCACTTAGTGCCATGGTCTAGTTGCCATGGTGGTGTCAGGGCAATGGTTGGACTCGATGATCCCAGAGGTCTCTTCCAACCTGATTGATTCTGTGATTATGTGATTAAATCTGGGTGGTCATACTGAGACTAATGAAAACTGTAAATGAGATGGTATGGAAACAGCTCGCTGCAGAGAGAGCCTGGTGTGGCAAACGCAGTGGTGGATGGTAGAAAAACTTGTTTCAACATGAAAAGCTTTTACCACCCTTGATCCCATCCTCTTCCCTGCCGGCTGGAGCAGAGGCTCTAGCCCACTGACTTCCCAGCCCTGCAGAACTGCAAATTAGGAGCAGGAAACGCCAACCTTGGACAAATTTCCCAGACTACTGATGTGGTAAATTTGGCGTTTCTCGTATGGTGCTTTTAGCACCCGGCAGGGCAGCACATGGAGCACTGGTCTTCAGCTGCTGAAACCATCAAAGGAATAAGGAATCCCAATTTAAAATACCTCACACACAGAATCACAGAATCAACCAGGTTGGAAGAGCCCTCTGGGATCATCGAGTCCAACCATTGCCCTGACACCACCCTGTCAACTAGACCATGGCACTAAGTGCCATGTCCAGTCTTTTCTTAAACCCCTCCAGAGATGGTGACTCTACCACCTCCCTGGGCAGCCCCTTCCAATGGCTAATGACCCTTGCTGAGAAGAAATGCTTCCTGATGTCCAACCTGAACCTCCCCTGGCGAAGCTTGAGGCTGTGTCCTCTTGTCCTATCGCTAGTTGCCTGGGAGAAGAGGCCGACTCCCACTGCGCTACAACCTCCCTTCAGGTAGTTGTAGACTGCACTAAGGTCACCTCTGAGCCTCCTCTTCTCCAGGCTAAACACCCCCAGCTCCCTCAGCCTTTCCTCATAGGTCAGACCCTCCAGACCCTTCCCCAGCTTGGTCGCCCTCCTCTGGACTCGCTCCAACACCTCAACATCTTCAAGCGTGGGGCCTCCTCTTTAAAGGAAAGCTATTGGTTCTGTTTGAGGGAGGAAAAAGTACTTCTCAGGCTTTCAGGTTTGCATCTGCAAGTGCTGTGTGCTGGTAGGGGAGTACGCTTGGATCAACTGAATTAGCAATTTTTATCAAATAACTTGAGCTTGCTAATAAATTTCTTGAAAGCACTGAAGAGTGACAAATAACCTTATCAAAAGCAAAGCTGGCTAGGTTTTCTTGACAGATGCTTGCCTCTTTTTGTGGGGCTGTTTGTCACCAGCTAGAAAAGGAAACGTCAGGACTTGATTTGTGGGAGCATCCCTACCTGAATTCCCACTGGTTTCATTGCCGCAGAAAAGCAAGAGAATGGGAAGGCATATGAAAATATCGTTGTGTGGTGCAGGATCATCTAACTTAGCCAGCCTGAGGCGGTTACAGTGCTCACAAATTTCTTCAGGAAGATGAAAGATGTTTTCTTCAATTACTGCTCATGCCCAGAGTCCTGGTTTTTGGTCTGAGAAACAATAATAATGTAGAAATTTTCTGCTAGTCCCTTAGCTGTATGCTGTACAAATTCACGTTAAAATGCAGCAAACAATCCGTGCCCAATCTGGTTTAGTCATTTGAAGACAAAAACAAGATGATCACAGAATCACATATAATCGTCTTGGTTGGAAAGGACCTTTAAGGTCATCAAGTCCAACCGTTAACCCAGCACTGCCAAGCCCACCACTAACCCATGTCCCTCAGCACCACATCTACACGGCTTTTAAATCCCTCCAGGGATGGGGACTCCACCACTGCCCTGGGCAGCCTGTTCCAGTGCTTGACAACCCTTTCGGTGAAGGCATTTTCTCTGATCTCCAATCTAAACCTCCCCTGGCACAACTTGAGGCGTTTTCCTCTCGTTCTATCTCTTGTTACTGGGAAAAGAGACCAACCCCCACCTTGCTACAACCTCCTTTCAGGTACTTGTAGACAGCAATAACATCTCCCCTCAGCCTCCTTTTCTCCAGGCTAAACAACCCCAGGTCCCTCAGCTGCTCCCCATCACACTTGTGCTCCAGACCCTTCACCAGATTCGTTGCCCTTCCCTGGACTCGCTCCAGCACCTCAAGGTCTTGCTTGCAGTGAGGGGCCCAAACCTGAACACAGGATTCGAGGTGCAGCCTCCCCAGTGCTGAGTACAGGGGGACGATCCCTGCCCTAGTCCTGCTGGCCACACTAGTGCTGACACAAGCCAGGATGCCATTGTCCTTCTTGGCCACCTGGGCACACTGCTGGCTCATGTTCAGCTGCCATTGTCCAACACCCCCAGGTCCCTTTCCACCAGGCACTTTCCGGCCACTCTTCCCCAAGCCTGTAGCGGTGCGGGGGTTGTTGTGCCCCAAGGGCAGGACCCGACACTTGGCCTTGTTGACCCTCATACAGTGGCCTCAGCCCATCAATCCAACCTGTCCAGACCCCTCTGCAGAGCCTCCTGCCCTCCAGCACTTCAACACTCCCACCCAACTTGGTGCCATCTGCATACTCACTGAGGGTGCACTCAATCCCCTCATCCACATCATTAATAAAGATATTGAACAGAACTGGCCCCAAGACTGAACCTTGGGAACACCACTTGTGAGCGGCCGCCAGCTGGATTTAACTCCATTCACCCCAACTCTTTGGGCCCAGCCATCCAGCCAGTTTTTTACCCAGCAAAGCGTACGCCCATCCAAGCCATGAGCAGCCAGTTTCTCCAGGAGAATCCTGTGGGAGACAGTGCCAAAGGCTTTACTAAAGTCCAGGTACACAACATCCACAGCCTTTCCCTCATCCAGTAAGTGTGTCATTTTGTCATAGAAGGAGATCAGGTTAGTCAAGCAGGACCTGCCTTTCATAAACCTGTGTTGACTGGATGGATCCAGTCAGTGTGGCTTCTCAAGAAGACTGGAAGGTCTTTGCCGTGGTGTTAGTTGAGGACAGTGAGGTGCTTGGGGTGATTTCTGAGCTTTTTCTAACAGGATTAGAAGCGATAGAGAGTGGTTCAGTGGGGAGGTTCATATCTGGCACTTGGTGCCATGGTCTAGTTGCCATGGTGGTGTCAGGGCAATGGTTGGACTCGATGACCCCAGAGGTCTCTTCCAACCTGATTGATTCTGTGATTCTGTGTGATCTATTCTCCTTTTTCTTTGTCGTGCTGGTGGAGGAGGCGGCTTTTGAAGCACCTTAGAAGTGGGGCTCTGATTGCTGCTGCAGTGGGAGTTGGTGCTGTTCACACAGGAATAAAGACAAGAACTCAACGAAAAGAGGGAGAGAAAGAAGTAAGGCTCAAATTCAAAGCAGGCTGAAAACAGATCCCCTTCCGTTCTGCTTCTCACAAGTGCCCATCACTATTTTATTTAGGAGAAACCGAGGTAGGGACAATTTGCCTGGGCAAGGAATGTCATTAAACGAGTCAGTGCAAGAGCATATATATGCCATTTCCTACTTTACAGGGATGCAGTCTTTCTGTGAGATGTTTAAACATCACAGGTTACAGAATCACAGAATCAATGAGGTTGGAAGAGCCCTCTGGGCTCATCGAGTCCAATCATTGCTCTGACACCACCATGGCAACTAGACCATGGCACTAAGTGCCATGTCCAGTCTTAAAAGGAAAATTGGGAAAATTTCTCAAATGAGAAAACAACAAAAATGAAAAATATCTTTTAGCTTTCGTGTTGACTAAAATACACTCGATTGGCAAGTAGAAGTAGTGTTTGTCAGGGAAAACCATCCCAATCTATAAACTTTATTGCTTTGTGCCGCTTTAAGTGCTCGTTTTGTAAAGCACGCGGTTCAATTTTAGTAACAACGCAAACTTCCCGGGGGGAAAAATCTCTCTCAACTTTCAGAAATACTTTAAATTGATCTCAGCAAGCGATGGAAGACCTGCTGCGTTGTCACACGTGACGCTGGTGTATACCCAGAGTAATTCAATGTGTACGTACCCACTGCGGCAGTAGCTTGGGCTCTTAACCAGCTCATCCCCTTAATTCTCATTCCTCCCTGTGACTTGGTTCACTGCACTGAAAAGCACCGTGAGACTTGTACCCGAAAGATCTGGTGGAGTGTTACAGCGTCAGTGAAACCTCTAATTGGAGTAAGCTGCAAATTGGAGAGGCTGAGCCTGGGTCCTCATCCGTAGAGGCTCACTGCAAAGTGGCCGCTTGGCTCGGTTCAGTAATTACTCTGCTTCACGCTGGCAAACCCAACAGGAGTTTTGGCAATGGAAAAAAGATAGTGAAATAACTAAAAGGTGAGGGCTTGGAGTTCTTGTTTCATATATAACGGTGCAAAACCAACCACCCCCTCTAGTTAAGGGCTGCATGAACAGAATCACAGAATCAACCAGGTTGGAACAGCCCTCTGGGATCATCGAGTCCAACCATTGCCCTGACACCACCATGGCAACTAGGCCATGGCACTAAGTGCCATGTCCAGTCTTCTCTTAAACCCCTCCAGAGACGATCTTCATTTTGCTTCCATGAAGGATGTTGCCATGCAGCTTGAGCTGTGATTTTTAAGGATCTGCACTAGGAAATTGGCAAAGATGAACTAGTAATTGTGGTTCCTTAATGTGGCGTTTAGATGTTGAGTGATCGCACAACTTGGCGCGCCCCCCCTTTTTTTTTGCTGTCAGCAGGAGCAATGGATTATTAGTGCATTGATTATTAGTGATAATAATGGTCAAAATGTAACTCCCTGCTTCTCTCCGTAAATCAGAGCTGCAAAACATGAACACGAATCATCGTCAGATGAAGTGGGCAGAGCTCACAGTGTTTGGAAATTGCTCTGCGTGGAGCAACTGCTTTCTGTCTTGTGTTGCTCCTCGTGTTTCCATAGGCTTTCTTTCTAGGTGGAACTCCTGCCTTTCAGACTCACGTAAAGAAGACAATCCTATAAAATGTTCATTGCAGCTGATTTTTCTGTGGTCTGAATTTGGAGGAGCCGAAAGCTGTAGCAGGTGCTTTGGAAATGCCGTTCTCATCCCGATACACATCTCCTGTTTTAGTTTGGTACAGCCATAGAGGTTTCAAGTCTGTTACAGACACACGGTTTCCATCTTTGTGTTCCAGTAGTAAGAGTTACGTATCCAGAAAACTGGCTCTTTCTAAAGCAGAGAAGCTGTGACACTTGGTAGACCTGCAGCCTATTCCTCTTGGAAAATTAAGAGCTGACATTTGTAGAACCTTGCAACGAGATCGATCTGCAAGCTAAACTTCATTTTTCTGGTGTTCCCCGAGTAAGGAAAGGCAAAGCCTGTAGGGATCCTTTTCTTAAGAACAGCTTTGAACCAGAAAAACCCCAAACTATGAATGAATCTAACAATTACGCTTCGATCTTCGCACCACCACTAACAACTGGCTAAAAGCAGCGTTTTCCTCCAGTTGTCTTGCAGGTCTGTGGTAGAGCGTTAGCATTGGGGATCAGTTACTTTGTAAGTGTCAGCTTCGTCATGTCAAATTAGAGTATGTGCCCTAACGACTACGTTAGATCAACGCTAATAAGGGGCTACCTCAGAGCAGGCTTTGGTAAAGTGCTGCATTAACCTGCTGCCTCCTAAGTGATTTGTAGTGGTCTGTGAAAGCAGGTACCCGTGTAGCCACATGTTCTTTTCTGGTGTCCTTAATTCTCCTCTACCTCAGATGGTTTCTAGGAGTTGGGAGCAGATATCAGGATAACCAAGGAAATAGAGAGCTTGCCTTTGGATAGGAGTTTGAGTTTGGCACTATTAACCTTAAAAACTAAGAGCTGATGTGATTAGGCCCATCATGTTAAGAGTAAGACGCAATAAAAGCTAAATAAGCGAAGGGTTGATAGTGGCTCAGGAATCACAATCAGTTTGAAGTGGATACTCGAAGAGATGTCTCATTATCGGAGCGTGATGGTGCAGGAAGAGTCGTCAGTAAGATACAAAAGGAAAAAAAATCAGTCTCAGGAGAGTACTTGGTCAGGGCATAGAAAGGGTGAAATGCAACGTGATAGCAGAGCATGGACTTGGTGCATCCAAGTGATTCCATCCTGGGCCTGAGGTAGATACCATCGCTGCTGACCCCAAAGCTGTAGAAGGAATCCAGAGCTCAAAAACGTGTGCTGCTGGCTGTACTTCTCCCAACCTTTGTCTTTAGTAGAAGGCTGGTGTAGCTGCTCCTTGTGACTGGGCAGAGTTGGTTGAGGAAAGGGGACCTGGTCTCAGTTTTTGCTGTTGCATGTTCTAAGCATGCTATTGAAGACTCCCGTGGAGATGATTTGAAGTGTAACGCTGCTTTGGGATGAGCCAAAGGGTTTGCTCACAATATTGCGGTGTATGAGAAATTAATAGCTGAGTAACATGCTGTGGGGGCTGTCCTGTGTTCTCCTGTATGCTTTTGAGCAAGGAAACTCCTTGTTCTTCCTGGATGGTGTCTTACTTGTAGCTGTTCCCATTAAACCGTGGTTGGCTGGTTGTACTTGTATCTTCTGAGTTTGTGTGAATATAGGACTGAGTTTTACTTTCTCAATTGCCTGTGAAAAGTAAATATTGAGTCCTTGTGCTCAATTAAATTTGCATAGCAAACTGTTAGAAGAGCACTATTAAAGTTAGAAAGTCAAACATCGCAGTATTAGTGGCTCTTAGTTCTGGGTATCTTCACCTTCAGTGCAAGTGTCCTCTACCATGTTGCTGCCTCTGGCCAACACCAAGTTCCACAGAATCAGGGAATCAACCAGGTTGGAAGAGACCTCTGGGATCATCGAGTCCAACCATTGCCCTGACACCACCATGGCAACTAGACCAGGGCACTAAGTGCCATGTCCAGTCTTTCCAGGATTGCTGTGTCCGAGTTTGACCCAAAAGGTCCAGGTTTCAGGTTGGGTTATGGGTTAGGATGACAGTCTCATGGCTTCCCAGTAGATAGTTCCCCACTGCAGCACTGACCGGCATGGGAGAGACATGGCCTGAGATAGATCTGGCAAGTCTATCCAGCTCCTAGATTTATCTTCCCAAATCCCCCTGTTGATCTCAGCCTGCCCAGTCCCAGTCTAGTGGGGCTTGTTGCTTACATCTCAGAATCACAGAATCACAGAATCAACCAGGTTGGAAGAGACCTCTGGGATCATCGAGTCCAGCCGTTGCCCTGACACCACCATGGCAACTAGACCATGGCACTAAGTGCCATGTCCAGTCTTTTCTTCAACCCCTCCAGAGATGGTGACTCCACCACCTCCCTGGGCAGCCCCTTCCAATGGCTAATGACCCTTGCTGAGAAGAAATGCTTCCTAATGTCCAACCTGAACCTCCCCTGGCGAAGCTTGAGGCTGTGTCCTCTTGTCCTGTCGCTAGTTGCCTGGGAGAAGAGGCCGACTCCCACTTCACTACAACCTCCCTTCAGGTAGTTGTAGACTGCAATAAGGTCACCTCCGAGCTTTCCACCCTTTCCCATGGCGGGAGGGAGAAGTATCCTCAACAGGGCTGAATCATGCTTAACTCCTACCTGTCCCTGCGCAGATCCATCACCCCCTTTCCTTGTGGATCTGACCCACTTGAATGTGGGACTCTGCTTCCAGTGGTTCCCCAGCTTCTGTGAACTAAGTTGTTCTGGTCCTTCCAGCCCTTTCTTCTAGGAGTTGTGCCCAAAAGCTACCATGTCCCCCAAATTGCGATAATACATACAGGTCATATGCCCAATCTGTGGGTTATATCTCTTAGAGGAACCGTAGAAACTCCTAGGTACGGAGAAGTGAACCCAAAATCCTGTTCTGAGTCTCAGGAGAAAAAGCAGGTATGTTTTCCAAGACAACTATTACATTAAGAAATGAGTTAAGTAAAAAGAATCAATTGTAGGTTAAAATTTGTTGTTCCAACAAATTCAGGTGCTGCTTCTAGAGAGGATATACAGGGACAAACTGTTTGTAAATAGTATGCAAATACGGCTGCTACGTTAATTTGCTACCCTGTCAGCAGCTTTGTGGCAAGCCTCAGAAATTATTCTTAATAAATTGCTCATGATTGGTTCCTAAATGTGAGGAAGTCATCAGCCCTCGCTTGGTGAATAATTTAAGTCATAAATGAGGAGTGCAATAGTGATACAGATCTTGATTCTGTAACCCGTACGTGTCCATGGAGTTACATGTTCAACACCAATAAAAGGTAGAAAAATTACATTAAATTGAGCTCCTTTAAATGCATTGATATTAAAAAATATTCCCTGAGCAGCTCTATGATCAAGAGCTAAGCTTTCAAGAGCAGGGAAACAAACTGGACTGTGAACCATGCCTACTAGTCTGAAAATATTTGCAATTTTTCACCATCAACGGGGTGCACCGTTCTTGAGGCCCATCATGAGCTTGTAGCTCTTTTTTTCTAATACAGTTTTAATTATCTTCCGAATTGCTCTCCCCTCTCTGAGAAGTAGGTAGGAAACAGATGCGTGAAATTAAGCACATACCACATGCCTCTATTTTATAACATTCCTATTTTCCAAATTGCTGATAAACACAATTATCCGAGCAAGGAAAATGTAAATAATAATAGTAAGATTTAATTAGGTGAGCGTATAATAAATGCTTAGAAGTTTTGCCTTTCATTAACATGCTTTAAGCCTGTCAAGGAAAACCTGAGCAGCTCCGTGGAGAAGGACCTTGGAGGCCTGGTGGACAACAGGTTATCCATGGGACAGCAATGTGCCCTTGGGGCCAAGAAGGCCAGTGGTGTCCTGGGGTGCATTAAGAAGAGTGTGTCCAGCAGATCGAGGGAGGTCCTCCTCCCCCTCTACTCTACCCTGGTGAGACCTCACCTGGAGTATTGCGTTCAGTTCTGGGCTCCCCAGTTCAAGAGGGACAGAGACCTACTGGAGAGAGTCCAACGGAGGGCTGTGAGGATGATGAAGGGACTGGAACAGCTGCCTGATGAGGAAAGGTTGAGAGACCTGGGGCTTTTGAGTCTGGAGAAGACTGAGAGGGGATGTGATTAATGTGTATAAATAGCTGAGGGCTGGGTGTCAAGAGGAAAGGGGCAACCTCTTTTCACTTGTGCCCTGCGATAGGACAAGGGGCAATGGATGCAAGCTGGAGCACAGGAAGTTCAACCTCGACATGAGGAAGAACTTCTTTACTGTGAGGGTTACAGAGCACTGGCACAGGCTCCCCAGAGAGGTTGTGGAGTCTCCTTCTGTGGAGACTTTCAAGCCCCGTCTGGATGCGTTCCTGTGTGACCTGCCCTAGATTGGTCCTGCTCTGGCAGGGGGTTGGACTCGATGATCTCCAGAGGTCCCTTCCAACCCCTCACATTCTATGATTCTATGATTTACCGACCCTCAGGTCTCCTGAGGCGGGGAAGGGTCCTTCAGCTCGCAGTGAAATTTCTCCCACCACTTCTGCCTCCCGAATTGTGCCTCTAGAGAGAGGGAATAGGAGGATGGAGACAGAAAGACACATTTATTTGTGACCTGAAGGTAACCAAATAAGATAAAAATGAATATCTCTACTTATTTTTTTCCTCCCTCTGAACTGCAGGGATCCATTTATCATCTTATTTGTGTTAATTGGATGTTCGAGCAGTTGTTTGCATCTTACTTTCTGTTCATCAACGTATCCAGCACAGTTTGCCAGGAGCTGGGGTTCGCTGGACACCAGCTTGAGAACCAGGCATGAGCGCACTCGTATACACTGTCATTTGTCTTGACGAGAGGAGCCAGAAATTAATGAATTAATTGATGGCAATGCTAACTCGCCGCTGTCTGCGGTCCAAGGTTTGCTTTTACAGCTGCGGGGTTGCACGGGCGAGAGACCTGGAGGCATCGTGCCTTGGCTGGGCTGGCTGAGCGTACGACAGCAGGGATGAATTAATGTGTTCTCCATAGATGGCAGCTCTTGCAGGCGGTCGTTTTTCTGATGGACCCCTCAGGATTTAATAAATCCCTTTCTCCCATCTTAAAGTTTCCAAAATAAACGGCTTTGAGGGAGCAGGCAGAGAAGGTTCTGGCTGTAGGGTTGACTTGTGGAAGCAGCGGTGACTTTTCGCCACGTGGATTTGGTGCCCGTCGTTTCAAAGGGTGCTGCGTGTGGTCCTGAGCTAGGCTGGGTGGGGAGGTGGCAGCAGGGGGTAACAATGTTGTGTTTGATGTTAAAAATCAGTAACTGCCCTGGTTTGATCTTGGGTGGTGAAATTCAGAGGTGTCACTTTGACTATTCGTATTTGCTTTGTGTTCCAGTCTGAGAGAGACATTTCTTCTCCCATCGCTTCTCTTATTGCAGCCTGTTCCCGAAGCTGCTCTGATGACAAAGCGAGGCTGTGCCGCCTTCTCCTCCTCCCTGCTTTTTCTCTCCTCCTAAACTGGCACACAAACCCAGTTCATATAACACCCCAAACGTGGCTCTGCCGCTGAAAAAGGCAGGAGGTGCTGGAAAAGTGCTTTTAAAGTGATGTCTGCGTGAATTGTTAGGTGGCATTTAACGTGCTGGAATAGAATCACAGACTGGTTGGGTTGGAAGGGACCTTAAAGACCATCCAGGTCCAACCCCCGTGCCACGGGCAGGGACACCTTCCACCAGCCCAGGTTGCTCCAAGCCCCATCCAAGCTGGCCTTGAACACTGCCAGGGAGGGGGCAGCCACAGCTTCTCTGGGCAACCTGGGCCAGGGTCTCACCACCCTCACAGCAAAGAATTTCTTCCTCATATCTCATCTCAATCTCCCCTCTTTCAGTTAAAAACCATTCCCCCTCGTCCTATCACTACTTGCCCTTGTAAAAAGGACCGGCATTTCTGTGGGTATGATTGAGGTTTGCGTGCCTCCTCCCAAGACGTGTGCTAGGTAGACCATGCATTCATGTTTCTGTATTTTATTTTTTTCCTGGTGTTTTTATTTCCTTTTTGAATCCTGCTGTCTCAAGGTATCCAAAGTAATGTTTCCTCTCGTGTTAGCGTGCTTCTGTATCATCCAGTCCCAGTGTTCTGCTGAAAATGTTATTTTGGGGTTGTTTAGCCTGGAGAAGAGGAGGCTCAGAGGTGACCTTATTGCAGTCTACAACTACCTGAAGGGAGGTTGTAGCAGAGTGGGAGTCGGCCCCTTCTCCCAGGCAACCAGCGCTAGGACAAGAGGACACAGCCTCAAGCTTCACCAGGGGAGGTTCAGGTTGGACGTTAGGAAGCATTTCTTCTCAGCAAGGGTCATTAGGCATTGGAAGGGGCTGCCCAGGGAGGTGGTGGAGTCCCCATCTCTGGAGGTGTTTAAGAAAAGCCTGGACATGGCACTTAGTGCCATGGTCTAGTTGCCATGGTGGTGTCAGGGCAATGGTTGGACTCGCTGATCCCAGAGGGCTCTTCCAACCTGGTTGATACTGTGATTCTGTGGGATTTAAAGTGTGCTGGAAATGGGGAGCCCTACTCTAGTAACTCTTTGCTTCTGGTTTGTTTGGGAAATCCTTATTTCCTTGCGTTTGCAGAGATTCATTTAAAAAAAACGCATCAACGATGACACAGATATAAAACTGAAAGGCAAGGAAAGTGCTGGCAGAAAGGAGAAGGTATCATCCCTTTCTTAAATGTGAAGCCCTCAACTATATAAGGCTCTGCCTCACTTTTGAATTCCCAAAGATGCCTTAAAGTACCTGATGCTGTCTCCAGAACATCAGCTCTTCCTCCCCTGAAAGGCGGTCTGGCGTGCAAGGCAAGATCCTGAACTAAGTGTGCTTTGGTATTTCTTGCTTTTAAAACACGAGGAGGAAGGCTTGAGGAGTATGGAGGGGAAAAGAGGGGGGAAGGAGATCAGGAACGCAAGAAAACACTTTGCCTTCTGGATAGGCCAAGATTTGGACCTAAATATTTGATGCTCGGTCCCAGACCTTGGGTACGTTCATGGGGCATTATATATCTGTTGCCATAGCTGTCATTAACTGGTCCCAGGCTTAGAGTAAGGGTGGAGAATCCTGTTGCTTTCTGCTGTTGTCAAAGTGGCCATTGAGCAACATAATTAATGCGTTCTCCCCGCTGTACACCACGGGCACTCGGATCGACAGGCTGTGGGCTCTGCCCATTGGCAGAACATTCTCCTGGTGACCCTTTCATTAATCCTAATCACTAAGATGGATTACATGCTGAGGAATAATTAACCAGCCTTCAGCCTAGGTGATATTGCAGCTTCTTCAGCAGGAGGTAGGCAGCCAGCATCCTTCAAAGAGGTGTTTTAGGCTCACGGAGCTGGTGGACCTGCAGGTAGTTCCCAGCACAGTTAGGTCATCTGAAAAGTGCCAGTCTTGCAGGTGGGATTAAATAGCTTATTTAAAAGGTGTAAATCCCTCCGAAATCTCTGAATTGCTTGTGCCACTTATTTCCCAGTCGCGACTGTGTGGCTCTTGGCAGCGGGGAAGGCAGGAGGGAGGACGGGGGATCTTTAAGAGTAGCTGAAAGTGGTTTTGCTTTTGTCAGCCAGCTCTCTCCTTATTAATGGCTCAGCGTGACACCGCTTATTCGGTTTCAGACCTCATGTTTCAGTTGGCAGCACAACGAACTACCTCCCTGCAGTTCAGTTGGCGGCGATCCCGTCCTTATAGGCAGCCAGGAAGTGTGAGTAGGAGCCATTTAGGCTCGTGTCCTGCACCGGGTGCAGGTCATTGGCGTCATTTCCCTGTGGGAAATATCAAAAAAGATACCTCATGCACCCCTTCACCTCTCCTGCATGGAGAGAGCAGCAGGTTTGAGGATGCTTTGGCAGTGGAGAGAAATGTCATAGGATCACAGACTGGTTTGGGTTGGAAGGGACCTTAAAGATCATCTAGTTCCAACCCCCCTGCCACAGGCAGGGACACCTTCCACTAGACCAGGTTGCTCCAAGCCCCATCCAACCTGGCCTTAAGCACTGCCAGGGAGGGGGCAGCCACAGCTTCTCTGGGCAACCTGGGCCAAGGTCTCACCACCCTCACAGTCAAGAATTTCTTCCTCATATCTCATCTCAATCTCCCCTCTGTCAGTTTAAAACCGTTCCCCTCGTCCTATCACAGAATCACAGAATCACAGAATCACAGACTGTTAGGGATTGGAAGGGACCTCGAAAGATCGTCTAGTCCAATCCCCCTGCCGGGGCAGGATTGCCTAGACCGTATCACACAGGAACGCGTCCAGGCGGGTTTTGAATGTCTCCAGAGAAGGAGACTCCACAACCTCTCTGGGCAGCCTGTTCCAGTGTTCAGTCACCCTCACCGTAAAGAAGTTTTTCCTCAAATTTAAGTGGAACCTCCTGTGCTCCAGCTTGCACCCATTGCCCCTTGTCCTGTCAAGGGATGTCACTGAGAAGAGCCTGGCTCCATCCTCATGACACTTGCCCTTTACATATTTATAAACATTAATGAGGTCACCCCTCAGTCTCCTCTTCTCTAAGCTAAAGAGACCCAGCTCCCTCAGCCTCTCCTCAGAAGGGAGATGTTCCACCCCCTTAATCATCTTCGTGGCTCTGCGCTGGACTTCTCTAGCAGTTCCCTGTCCTTCTTGAACTGAGGGGCCCAGAACTGGACACAATATTCCAGATGCTGCCTCACCAGGGCAGAGTAGAGGGGGAGGAGAACCTCTCTCGACCTGCTAACCACACCCCTTCTAATCCACCCCAGGATGCCATTGGCCTTCTTGGCCACAAGGGCACACTGCTGGCTCATGGTCATCCTGCTGTCCACTAGGACCCCCAGGTCCCTTTCCCCTATGCTGCTCTCCAACAGGTCTGTCCCCAACTTGTACTGGTACATGGGGTTGTTCTTGCCCAGATGCAGGACTCTACACTTGCCCTTGTTATATTTCATTAAATTTCTGCCCGCCCAACTCTCCAGCCTGTCCAGGTCTCTCTGAATGGCTGCGCAGCCTTCCGGTGTGTCAGCCACTCCTCCCAGTTTTGTGTCATCAGCGAACTTGCTGACAGCGCACTCTAATCCCTCATCCAAGTCATTAATGAATATATTGAATAGAACTGGTCCCAGAACCGACCCTTGAGGGACTCCGCTAGACACAGACCTCCAACTGGACTCTGTCCCGCTGACCACTACTCTCTGGCTTCTTTCCTTCAGCCAGTTCACAATCCACCTCACTACCCGATCATCCAGACCACACTTCCCCAGTTTAGCTGCGAGGATGCTGTGGGAGACCGTGTCAAACGCTTTACTGAAATCGAGATAGACCACATCCACAGCTTTACCATCATCTATCCACCGGGTAACATCCTCATAAAAGGCTATCAAGTTGGTTGAGCAAGATATGAGCAACATCACTCCATGCCCTTGTACAAAGCCCCTCTCCAGCTTTCCTGTAGCCCCTTCAGGTACTGGAAGGCTGCTAGAAGGTCTCCCTGGAGCATTCTCTTCAACGTGCTCTTCTCATGCATTGTCTTGTGGTCATCAGTGAGCATCTTCTTCAGCTTGGTGCTGCCCTTTAGTTTCGCTGTCCTTTTCGTACTCTGAGGTGTCTCCTTGTCTGCACATTTTTGGCAATGGGCTACCCTGTCAGTTACGTGTAACTTCAGCTGCTCGCTGAAGGTGTCCGCATCTTATGTTCCCATGTCGGTGCCCATGTAGAGGGCTTCTCCTGTGATTGGAGTACCACTTTCTGTGGCCATGTCACACAGAATCACACAGAATCACAGAATCAATCAGGTTGGAAGAGACCTCAGGGATCATCGAGTCCAACCGCTGCCCCTACACCACCCTGTCAACTAGACCATGGCACTAAGTGCCATGTCCAGGCTTTTCTTAAACACCTCCAGAGATGGTGGTACTCTACCACCTCCCTGGGCAGCCCATTCCAGTGGCTAATAACCCTTTCTGTAAAGAAATTCTTCCTGATGTCCAACCTGAACCTCCCCTGCCAAAGCCTGAGGCTGTGTCCTCTTGTCCTGTCACTAGTTGCCTGGGAGAAGAGGCCGACTCCCACTTCACTACAACCTCCCTTCAGGGAGTTGTAGACTGCACTAAGGTCACCTCTGAGCCTCCTCTTCTCCAGGCATGTCATCTGAAGCAGCACACCAGTATAAACCAGTGTGATTTGATCGGGTCTTCTGGATGCCAGGTGGCTTCCAGAATTTGCACTGCCTACATCAATGTCCGCTTCTCCCCTCCCTTTACCCTGTCCTCTCTGGATTTGGTGGCCTCCAGCGGTATGGTGGTGTGGATGCTGAATATTGCTGTGTCAAGCGATAGCACCCTTCTCGTAGGATATAGAGCAAGGAGGGGCTCGCTTGGCTTCAGGAGGCAGCAACATCTTCGTGGAGTAACATCTGAATCCTTTGCTAATTCATATCAAAGCAGGTGAGCAGGGTTTCTAGCTGCTATTAGTTACAACCTGTTGTACCCAGCGGTTGTTCTCAACTGTAGTTGCTTTGAGGCAGTTTTATGTGCTTTATTTCGTACAGTTAAATTTGCAAAGGCTGAAGCTCAGAGGTGGACCAACAATTTATTAACAACGGTATCATTTTCTGTTTCCAAAGGGTAAATCACGTTAGTGGAGGCGGTGTTCAATCATGAGATCAGGTGGAAAGGGCTGGACCATCTATAGCTTAATGAATTGATTGTTAGGGAGCACGGCTTCCTCTCAGGGGTGAGTTTGGAGTAGCCTCACTGTGTTTCTCTACGAGGTAGTTTGCACCACTTTGATGACAAATACAATGCACTAGAGGAACCCATAATCATCGTCTGTATTTATGGCTGTGCAGTATTGTGCGAGGTACGGTTTTCTATCCACTCGTGTTCAATATAACATTATAGACTTGTTATTAAAAGCCTCAAGAAGTGTCAGGGCAATTATAGGTTGTAGGAGGGAGGCAGCCACTCGGAGAAGTAGAAAAAAGCTTTATTCAAACTACTCAATGGAAGAGAAATTAATATATCCTCTTGGGAAATAGGTGGGAGTTGGCTCTTGAAAATACAATGATGTTCCTATGAATAGGAGTAAATAACCTCCCTCAGAGGAGAAAAAAAATTATGTAAAAGTTCAGCGTTGAGACCCTCTTTAGCTTTTTCTCCTCCTTCTCTCATCTCCTCCTGCACTCCCAGAGAAATAAACCAAAGCACATGAGATTGGTGGGTGGTTCTGTGTTTCTTTTGCTGCTTTTCAGAAGCTCTTGTCCATAACCTTTCCAGCTCTTTTGTGTATGTTCTTCCTTGACTAATGCTCCCTCCTGCAATTTTAATCTTCATCCCCAGACTTCAGTCTAGTGTGAACTTTCTCTTGATTTATGCAGCTGTGTGTATTCACCCAGAGCTGATGATTCCTGGGCAGAGCTCCTGGGTTTCGCTCCAGGAATGATCCCAGAGGAAGGGGCTTTTCCACGCTCCTATTTCCATGCAGAAGGCTTTTTGGGGAAGTGGCACATCGTTTTGTGTTTTAGTGAAAAAAAAATGCAATTGGGATGCGTTCTTACAGGGAATGGTGCAATATTTCAAAGAATCACAGGATCAACAGGTTGGAAGAGACCTCTGGGATCATCGAGGCCAACCGTTGCCCTGACACCACCCTGTCAACTAGACCATGGCACTAAGTGCCATGTCCAGTCTTTTCTTAAACCCCTCCAGAGATGGTGACTCCACCACCTCCCTGGGCAGCCCCTTCCAATGGCTAATGACCCTTGCTGAGAAGAAATGCTTCCTAATGTCCAACCTGAACCTCCCCTGGCGAAGCTTGAGGCTGTGTCCTCTTGTCCTATCGCTGGTTGCCTGGGAGAAGAGGCCAACTCCCACTCCACTACAACCTCCCTTCAGGTAGTTGTAGACTGCACTAAGGTCACCTCTGAGCCTCCTCTTCTCCAGACTAAACAACCCCAGCTCCCTCAGCCGTTCCTCATAGGTTAGACCCTCCAGACCCTTCACCAGCTTGGTCGCCCTCCTCTGGACTCGCTCCAACACCTCAACATCCTTCTTGAAGTGCGTGGCCCAGAACTGGACACAGCTTCTCGCTGTGGCATGGGAAAGCATTGAATGCAGATATACAGGAGTTAGGAAGTTTCTAGGCAGGAAGAGGCGTGAGGCCAAGCAGAGTAACAGGTTTATAATTGCCATCCCTGTGGCGATGCTGAAGGAGAAGTGGATTGCCAACGTTCACCATCAGGTGCTCACGCTTTGGGCTTCTGCATATTGAAATACCCGGTAGCAGCTGCAGGATGTTGCCCTGGGGTGTGGAGGGGAAAGCAAGCATTTGTGGTGTGAAACTAATTTCAAGCCTGTTTCCCATCCAAAATCAAAACTCCTCGTCTGTTTTTGTTGAGAGCAATATCAGGGGTTTTTTTCTCCTCTTCCCCAGTCAAGAGACTGGCGACATAACGCCGAAGCGAAATGCGACTTGTCAGTCTGTATTAGCTCCATCAGTTAATGTCAGTGCGCTGATTCTTGCTTCTCTCTGATGTCTGCAGACAGTAATAAATCACATTTGACCGAGCCGAGTCAACAGGCTGATTTGAAAACATGAAGTAACACCTAATACAAGTATTCACTGAAGATTTTTAAAGAGCAGGCATTGGATTGACTTGGAGTAGTGCAAATTGCAGCTGCAGCGAGTGAACTGAAGCTTTGCTACTTGAAAGTTCAGTGCATACTTTATGCAAAACTAATTAAAACTCAATTTGCTCGTGTTTTCAAAAGAGATTTCAGATCCATTTGACTGAGAAATCACATCCCTCTATATTACAACGTGTTTCAATCTTGTCATTTTCCCATTTGTCAGCTTGGGTTTCAAACAAGAGCTTGTGCTGCAAAGCAATTGTTTTCTGTAGCGGTGATCACCCAGCAAGCCTCATAATAATAATAATTTATTCTTATATAATATATAATATAAATATAGTGTAATAATAATAATTATTTATTCTTATTACCTTGATATTTCAAGTGACTAGTACTCAATATTGTATAAAATGTCTCCGAGCATCCTCACAGCCCTTTCAGGTTGTCTTGTCTAGGGTGGAAGGGGAATGTTACTGTGTTTGTACGACATGAGCGGCCCCGGCTGGTCTGATCTCCAGCCCCTAGGCTGTCTGTTCCCAGAAATGCTGCTGCCCCCTACCCTAAGCTTTCTTTTTCTAAAGGACAGTGTAGTTTTTATCTCTGCACACTTCTTCTCATTTCCTGGTGCAGTTCAGAAATCCTCACCCACTTTGTGAGCCGAGATCGTAGAATTGTAGAATGTGAGGGGTTGGAAGGGACCTCTGGAGATCATCGAGTCCAACCCCCTGCCAGAGCAGGACCAATCTAGGGCAGGTCACACAGGAACGCATCCAGACGGGGCTTGAAAGTCTCCAGAGAAGGAGACTCCACAACCTCTCTGGGGAGCCTGTTCCAGTGCTCTGTAACCCTCACAGTAAAGAAGTTCTTCCTCAGGTTGAGGTTGAACTTCCTGTGCTCCACCTTGCATCCATTGCCCCTTGTCCTGTCACAGGGCACAAGTGAAAAGAGGTTGCCCCTTTCCTCTTGACGCCCAGCCCTCAGCTATTTATCCACATTAATCAGATCCCCTCTCAGTCTTCTCTGCTCCAGACTCAAAAGCCCCAGGTCTCTCAACCTTTCCTCATCAGGCAGCTGTTCCAGTCCCTTCATCATCCTCACAGCCCTCCGTTGGACTCTCTCCAGTAGATCTCTGACCCTCTTGAACTGGGGAGCCCAGAACTGAACGCAATATTCCAGGTGAGGTCTCACCAGGGTAGAGTAGAGGGGGAGGAGGATCTCCCTCGATCTGCTGGACACACTCTTCTTAATGCACCCCAGGACACCACTGGCCTTCTTGGCCCCAAGGGCACATTGCTGTCCCATGGAGAACTTGTTGTCCACCAGGACTCCAAGGTCCTTCTCCACGGAGCTGCTCTCTAGCAGATCGCCTCCTAACCTGAACTGGGGCATTTTATTACTCCTTCCCGGGTGCAGGACTCTGCACTTATTCTTGTTGAACCTCATCAGGTTCCTCTTTGCCCAGCTCCCCAGTCTGTCCAACTCATGCTGAATGGCCGCACAGCCTTCAGGTGCATCAACCAAGCCTCCCAGCTTCGTATCATCAGCAAACTTGCTGAGAAGACACTCTGTCCCTTCATCAAGGTCGTTGATGAAGATGTTGAACAGGACCGGACCCAGCACTGATCCTTGGGGGACTCCACTAGTTCCAGGTCTCCCACTGGACTTGGCACCATTGATTACCACTCTGTGGGCTCTATTGTGTAGCCAGTTCTTAATTCATCTCACTGTCTGTTCTTCTACCTCACACTTCCTGAGCTTGCTCACGAGGATGTCATAGGAAACTGTGTCAAACAGAGACATCTCTGGTAACTGCAGAGGTGCGTTTTACAGGGCAGGCTTTTCTGGTGCATGTTTTATGTGCTGGTGTGGGCTCAACAATGTTGGATTTTCTAGAGAAAAACAAAAGTGAAGAGCAAGTGTGGTAAAAATAAGATGGAAAGAAGAATTTCTAAATGCTTACAGTTGGCCTGGTATGTCTGAAGGGAGGTTGTAGCAGAGTGGGAGTTGGCCTCTTCTCCCAGGCAACTAGCGATAGGACAAGAGGACACAGCCTCAAGCTTCGCCAGGGGAGGTTCAGGTTGGACATTAGGAAGCATTTCTTCTCAGCAAGGGTCATTAGGCATTGGAAGGGGCTGCCCAGGGAGGTGGTGGAGTCACCATCTCTGGAGGGGTTTAAGAAAAGCCTGGACATGGCACTTAGTGCCGTGGTCTAGTTGCCATGGTGGTGTCAGGGCAATGGTTGGACTCGATGATCCCAGAGGGCTCTTTCAACCTGGTTGATTCTGTGTTAGTCTGAGCTAGTTCTAGTCTTATTTTAGAAAGAACAGGCTACATTTTACACAAGCTGAGCTAGAGGGGCCTGTGCTCTAGTTTCTGTGTATGGAAAGTGTCGTCTTGGACTCACGCTGCTCTCGCCTGAGCCTACCAAACACATACTGTGCAATTTTACATCGTTCATGACGCCCATCTTTCAGCAGCGCGTCTGTTTGCTGCTGTAGGAGCAAATGCTCTGTAATGTAGATATGTAGGTCTGCAAGAGGAGGGCAAGAAGAAGGAAACATTTAGTTTAGATTAAGCCCTGGTTTCTTGCCTCAGACCTGCCACCTTGGTTCTTAGGTGATGACACTTGATTGTCTGAACAAGTAGCTCCTGGATGATAGATTTGCCTTTTCTCTCTCTCTGTCTGTATATTTACATATTCAGTTTCTCTCATTTTCTTCCTGGTTTTTATTCTTTAGACAAAATGACCTCCTATAGTTCACAGCCCATCTATTTTTTCCAAGCTATTCACTCCTTAATGTTCTCCAAAACAGCTCCCCCGTTCCCTTTCTCAGGTGTCAGCTGCCGCCTGGAGCGAGGCATCCATACGTGGCCTTCAGAGAAACACAGCTCCGTATTTTAGCTGATTTTTTTCAGCCTCATAATCCTTGTAGTGGCGGTGAGACTGCCTGATCCGCAGCATGGAAATGCAGCTGGTCCTTTCTGGCTCGCAGAGAATACGTTCAGCTCAGCCTTCGTTTTTCTTTGAGTTGTATGCAAACCATTAGGGGAGGGTCAGGTTGGACATCAGGAAGCATTTCTTCTCAGCAAAGGTCATTAGCCATTGGAAGGGGCTGCCCAGGGAGGTGGTGGAGTCACCATCTCTGGAGGTGTTTAAGAAAAGACTGGACATGGCACTTAGTGCCATGGTCTAGTTGCCATGGTGGTGTCAGGGCAATGGTTGGCCTCGATGATCCCTGAGGTCTCTTCCAACCTGGTTGATTCTGTGATTCTGTGCTCATTGCTCTCTCTTTTGGATTTTTCTGGAGTGATTTCATATCACCTTGGAGAAAGCAGGGGCAGGATTGAATTTAGCTGAGAGGAAGAAGGTAGAGCCAAAACCATTTCACTTTCCCAAAGCATCCCCAGTGATGCTATCTTCCCTACTCTCTCTAGTAGAAAAAAGGCTATAAACTGTCCTTCCTTTACCCATAGGGTGCTTTTGAGGTATTAAATCAGAGTTAGGAGTCTTCTCAGTGCACAGTAGACTAAAAAACAGGCTAAAATAAGTAAATAAGGGGCATTCATCTCCCAGGGAGGCTGTGGGACAGAAACTGGAAGGGGAGCAGCTCCTAAGTCTCCTCGCAGCACATTTCTTTCCCTGTTTACAGAGCTGAGAGGTGTTTAGGCTCGTAGCAAAAATACCTCTGCCATCTCGATTGCTCCGATAGCCCGTTTCCCTGTGTTGCGTTACCGATGACAGCCTTTTTCTTGGAGCCGTGCCTGGCTGCAGCTCTCTCCTCCTCCTAACCTTGCTCTGTTCGGTGAATCAGATGGTTTTGTTTTCAGCAGATGTTTCTGCCTCAGACCAGTGGAGAGTCTCTAGATCATTTCACTCCTTTTGTGAAGTGATTGAATACCAGCCGGAGGTGTAGCAAGGATGTTCTCACCTGCCAAGATTTCAAACAGCTCCATTCATTACCGTGTTCACTCGTACTCCTGGTAGAGAAGCTTTATGCGTAAAGCTTGAAAAGAGCAGCATTACTCCTCTACGTGCCTCTCCCAGAGGCTGACGCTGATGTGGCATCAGGACAAGTCCCGTTGTGGTACCTGCAAGGATCTTATCTGCTTGATAGGCGCCCACCACAATGCCAGCACGGTGTGCCTTGGCAGGGAGGTGCCCAAGGCCAGGTAGGACGAGGAGGAATGGTTTTAAACTGACAGAGCGGAGATTTAGATGAGATCTGAGGAAGAAATTCTTTGCTGTGAGGGTGGTGAGACCCTGGCCCAGGTTGCCCAGAGAAGCTGTGGCTGCCCCCTCCCTGGCAGTGTTCAAGGCCAGGTTGGACGGGGCTTGGAGCAACCTGGTCTGGTGGAAGGTGTCCCTGCCTGCGGCAGGGGGTTGGAACTAGAGATCTTTAAGGTCCTTCCAACCCAAACCAGTCTGTGAGTCTATGAAAACAGATGAGTGTGTGGCATTAACCACCCGATCCCTTTGTCTCAAGGGTCTTGCTGCAGAGCGTGCCTTGGGGGAAGGCAAAAGGGTTGTCAGGCACTGGGACAGGCTGCCCAGGGCAGTGGTGGAGTCCCCATCCCTGGAGGGATTTAAAAGCCATGTAGATGTGGTGCTGAGGGACATGGGTTAGTGGTGGGCTTGGCAGTGCTGGGTTAACAGTTGGCCTTGATGATCTTAAATGTCCTTTCCAACCAAAACAGTTCTATGATTCTATAAGGCTGAGCATGTATCTGATAATTAGGGAGGGCTGGCAACTGGCTAAGAAGAGGAATGACCCCAGTACGTTGGTCAACTGGTTTCCCAGTTTAGAAGCTTGCAGTAACGAATGAAAGTTCTTCAGTTTGTTTTGAAGGTGGTTGGGAATCTAGCAGTGCCCCGCTTGGTGGAGGATTATTTTTGTTAAATGGGAAAGGATTTGTTTTCAGAAGAAACTGTTCACTTTTTGCCTTAGGGGGAAAAAAGAATTAAAGATTTTGAAGTGCCTATTTTCTCAGTAACAGTTTGCTGTCAAAAACGCTACTAAGTTTTATTGACCAACTATTCAAAAACTCTTATGGCTGGGTAAGAAGTGAAAACACCAAAATGCTACTGGTTCAGTCTCACTCGGAAACCTGGGGGCATTGGGGATATCAGCTGAGAACACTGATTTACTCGAGACCTTTCCCTGCTTCATCCGAGTCACTCAGCTGAGACCTTTGTGTGTTGGCTCAGGCTGTGGTCCGAGCTTCCCTTCTAGCTGCCAGCCCCATGGAGGGGGCTGTAGGTCAGTCTCATCCCAGGTATTTATTTACCAGGAAAACATGGAAAATAGGGGAGAGAGGAGTTGAGCTTTGTGAACATGAGATCTGTAGTTGTATATGTAGACTTACTGTTGCTTGGCACCCAGAGCACTGTGTGATAAGGTGCCACATTTCCAAAGACAGTAACAATGGAAATACAGAATGACAGAATCAATCAGGTTGGAGGAGACCTCTGGGATTATCGAGTCCAACCTTTGACCTAACACCGCTGTGTCAACTAGTCTGTGGCACTAAGTGCCATGTCCAGGCTTTTCTTAAACACCTCCAGAGATGGTGACTCCACCACCTCCCTGGGCAGCCCCTTCCAATGGCTAATGACCCTTGCTGAGAAGAAATGCTTCCTAATGTCCAACCTGAACCTCCCCTGGCGAAGCTTGAGGCTGTGTCCTCTTGTCCTATCGCTGGTTGCCTGGGAGAAGAGGCCGACTCCCACTTCACTACAACCTCCCTTCAGGTAGTTGTAGACTGCACTAAGGTCACCTCTGAGCCTCCTCTTCTCCAGACTAAACAACTCCAGCTCGTAGGTTCCTCTGTCTAGCACAGACCTCTGGCCTCTGATCTATGTGTTTATATGGGGCTCAGGGCTTTGGACGCTTCCCATCCTTCACCTACCTCTTTGTTAAGCCAGAAACTTGTAATGTGGGGACAACCTTTGTTTTTCTGAGATCAGAATAGACCATGTTGACTGGCTAATGTCAAGGTACTTTTGAAGCCTGGTGGGCTTTTTCACTTGCTCCATGAGGCATGTTTTAGCCCCACAAAGTGTCCTTCAAGGATGTGGCCAGTATTAGAGGCTGGATCTCCAACTTCTGTATGAATCACAGAATCAACCAGGTTGGAAGAGCCCTCTGGGATCATCGAGTCCAACCGTTGCCCTGACACCACCATGTCAACTAGACCATGAAGTACCTGTCCCAATTTTTTTTAAGTGTATCTGTTCTTTTATCGTTGCCTTTCAAGCACATGATTATCATGGGTGAAAAGGGAATGATGATATTGCTGTTGGAAGGGTTCTCAACCTCTGCTTTTGTTCTGTTTAAGAAGAGATTGCAATGATTGCGTGTCCCGCTATCACTTATCACATCACAAAACCGAGTCTGGTTTTGGTTTTAATTAAAAGAATAAATTAAAATTGGTCACTTCCAATGTTTTAGATGTTTATAACTTCAACCTTTTTTTTTTTTTTGGCTAACATTTTGAAATACTTCCAAAATATTTTGAAAAGCCAGGAAATGAAAGCCAGAGCTCTAAAGAGCAAAGGGAAGAGGATTGTAACCAGAACATAAATTTGGATAGGATAATCCAACAGCTGTTTAGGGCAGGTGAACAAAACATGTCTTAGTGTATTCAACAGAAAACATCTCGGTGTTTTCAGAGAGATGAAGTTCACGAAGTGTCGTAGCCTGAAGAAGAAAAATAAATCAGGGTTTGTCAGCATTTGAAATACGTCAGTAACAAAAGCGTTGTTATGGAAACCCTGAAGATGAGTGTAAAGTTTCTTGTCTGTTGCCTTGTTTTTTGGAGAACTGAGTCTGTACAGTTTGGAGACCATCATAAACCAGAGATGCTCGTACCACCAGGAGCAGAGCTGGCTGCGGGGTCAGCGTTCTCCATGCGTCTCCTTCACCCACCTCCCAGCCCAGCTGCCATGTTATGTACCTGCCTTCTTGATTTCTCCCCTCTTTATAAATCATAAAACCAGTTTCTTCCCATTTGGAAAGGTGGTGCGTCATTTACCAAAGGGTTTCAAAATACAGCTGGAGCCTGTTGACACCTCCCACCTAACTCCAGGGTGCCTGAGGGGCTGCTGTGGCCCATTTACTACAGACTACGTGCACAGCTTGAAGAAACGAGATCTTGCATAGAAATACTGAAGCGTGGTTTATCCAAAGGGATCTCTGAATGCCGTGATATGAAAGCACCTGTACCCAAGGGTGAGCTGGCTCACGATGCGTTCTCACACTGTATGGGTTTACTGCAAGCCAGGGTAGTAAATTACTCACGGGCTGCATAGAATCACAGACTGGTTTGGGTTGGAAGGACCTTAAAGACCATCTAGTTCCAACCCCCCTGCCACAGGCAGGGACACCTTCCACTAGACCAGGTTGCTCCAAGCCCCATCCAACCTGGCCTTGAACACTGCCAGGGAGGGGGCAGCCACAGCTTCTCTGGGCAACCTGGGCCAGTGTCTCACCACCCTCACAGCAAAGAATTTCTTCCTCATCTCAATCTCCCCTCTTTCAGTTTAAAACCGTTCCCCCTCATCCTGTCACTCCATGCCCTTGTAAAAAGCCCCTCTCCCGCTTTCCTGTAGCCCCTTCAGGTACTGGAAGGTGCTAGAAGGTCTCCCCGGAGCCTTCTCTTCTCCAGGCTGAACAGCCCCAGCTCTCTCAGCCTGTCTCCAGAGCAGAGGTGCTCCAGCCCTCTGAGCATCTTCGTGGCCTCCTCTGGACTCGCTCCAACAGCTCCATGTCCTTCTTCTGTTGAGGCCCCAAGAGCTGGATGCAGCACTGCAGGGGGGGGTCTCACGAGAGCGGAGCAGAGGGGCAGAATCCCCTCCCTCGCCCTGCTGGCCACGCTGCTGGGGATGCAGCCCAGGACATGGGTGGCTTTCTGGGCTGCCAGCGCATGTTGCCGGCTCATGGCGAGCTTCTTGTGAACCATCACCCCCAAGTCCTTCTCCTCAGGGCTGCTCTCAATCCATCCTCTGCCCAGCCTGTGTTTGTGCTTGGCATTGCCCCGAACCATGTGCAATTTTTGAAGTGCATTCTCGTTCCTGCAAACCTCCCATCGCAGCAGAGTCCTGTACATTATATCCATCAGCGTACACGTGCACTTGGGGGTCAGACCACAAGAGCCTTTAAGTACCAAAAAGGGGCAATTTGCACTTGTGGCATCGTGATCAGAGCTGCAGGTTAAGAGCTGCTCAGCCAAAATGGGTATTTGAGAGAAATACTGTGGCTTGTTAGGGTGAACTGCCTCCTTCTGTAAAACCACCTGCACGGGGGAAAAGCAGTTTGTATTTGAGGTTGCTGGGTTTGTTTGCTTTTGAGATTGAAACGTATTATTTATCGAGGTAAAACTGAATCAAATTAGAAGAGCAAACCACATGTTCCCCCAAAAATACTCAAGCTTTTCAATATTTTATCTAGGATAAATATGAAACTCATCTATTCTCTTTGATTGCTTTTTTCATTCAGAAGCAATGGGGTAACTGTGTATGAGGATGAACTGCCAACATGACCTGCATGCCCCTCTCACCTTAACTGTTTGAGTTCCTCAAAAAAAGGAAACTTAAACTGAGTGATCCCCAAAATATAAATTACAATTGAAATTTTCTTGGCGTGCTCTGCTATCCACTAGAAAATTGATAAAGTGTGGAATTAGCAGCTACAAACCCTCTGATGTTGAAGTTGTTTCTGTACAGGTGCCCCACAGCAGGTAACTGTTGGTACAGTGGGAGAACGGTGAGGAAATCTTTAGTGTTTAAGGGAAGACTAATGTTATATATGTATTTGTGTATATATGTTTAGCCTGGAGAAGAGGAGGCTCAGAGGTGACCTTATTGCAGTCTACAACTACCTGAAGGGAGGTCGTAGCGCAGTGGGAGTCGGCCTCTTCTCCGAGGCAACTAGCGATAGGACAAGAGGACACAGCCTCAAGCTTCACCAGGGGAGGTTCAGGTTGGACATTAGGAAGCATTTCTTCTCAGCAAGGGTCATTAGCCATTGGAAGGGGCTGCCCAGGGAGGTGGTGGAGTCACCATCTCTGGATGTGTTTAAGAAAAGCCTGGACATGGCACTTAGTGCCCTGGTCTAGTTGCCATGGTGGTGTCAGGGCAATGGTTGGACTCGGTGATCCCAGAAGGCTCTTCCAACCTGATTGATTCTGGGATTCTGTTGAATCCTACTCAGGAGCCTTCGTATCTCTCCATCTGTACCCCGGTCCATCGTTTTATGAGCAGTGAATCAGGTGGACTTGTGAATTTTTCAGGAGTCTCTCCAGTTGCGGGGGAGAAACTAGAATGAGTGCAGTGTAGACAAATCCATACTGATTTTTAACGGTGCTGTCACAGACAAAAGTCTCTAGTAATGAGTTAATGGCCAAGGGAAGAGGTTTATGGGCTTGCAAGGCACCTGTGTGACTCCATACCTCGTTAGCACTTCACTGCGCTCACTGTAACAAATCTATCCCAGACAAACATCTCCAATCTGTGCTAATGGGCTTCTTATTTCTTCCTTTTTTTTTTTTTTTTTTAAGTTTTCTTTTTAAACATCTGAATAATCTTCAGGAATGTTGTACATAAGACAAAATTTGATTTGACTTTAATTGCATTTTTTCATATTCTCTTGTCTGCTCGATAGCTAACTATCTCCTTGAGTCCTTGTTATCTTTGTTTGCTAACTCACACCCTATTTTAAGAGGTTTCTCTAGCAGCTTTTTTTTCAGCAACTTACAGATTTTAACATGGTCTTACAGCCTCATTGCAAACAAACTCGTTACACGGTGCTTGCCAATGCAAACTGCATAACCCTACGTGTGCACCTTTAGGCTGAAACAAACCTTACATCAGAAGTAATTTATAGGGTCACAGAATAACTGAGGTCGGAAGGGACTTCTGGAGGTCACCTCTCTGTTGCCCTGAACGTGTGTATTACAGTTGTAAGGATCTTGGAATTTAAGCTTAGAAAGAAAGGAGATATGGATGTGTGTGTATATATATGTATGTTTTTGAAAGTTTTATGTGGTGTTTGAGGATGTGCTTCTCCATTTGGGACTGTGTCCTCTAGGTTCCACCCTTAACTAAACGCTTATAATAATAAAAATCATACTAATGATAAAAAACACCCATGTTGTAGATCTTTACAGATAGAACCCCACCTGTCTGGAAGTGGAAGATCTCCCACAGCACTGTCCTGGAGAAACTGGCTGCTCATGGCTTGGATGGGCATATGCTTTCCTGTGTAAAAAACTGGCTGGATGGCCGAGCCCAAAGAGCTGTGGTGAATGGAGTTAAATCCAGTTGGTGGCCAGTCACAAGTGGTGTTCCCCAGGGCTCAGTGTTGGGGCCAGTTCTGTTCAATGTCTTTGTCAGTGCTGTGGATAAGGAGATTGAGTGCACCCTCAGTGAGTTCGCAGACGACACCAAGTTGGGTGGGAGTGTTGATGTGCTGGAGGGCAGGAAGGCCCTACAGAGGGATCTGGACAGGTTGGATCGATGGGCTGAGGCCGCTGTGTGAGGGTCAACAAGGCCAAGTGTAGGGTCCTGCACTTGGGGCACAACAACCCCCCGCACCGCTACAGGCTGGGGGAAGAGTGGCTGGAAAGTGCCTGGTGGAAAAGGATCTGGGGGTGTTGGTTGATGGCCGGCTGAACATGAGCCAGAAGTGTGCCCAGGTGGCCAAGAAGGACAATGGCATCCTGGCTTGTATCAGCACTAGTGTGGCCAGCAGGACCAGGGCAGGGATCGTCCCCCTGTACTTGGCACTGGTGAGGCCACACCTCAAATCCTCGGTGGAGTTTTGGGCCCCTCACTACAAGAAAGACCTTGAGGTGCTGGAGCGAGTCCAAAGAAGGGCAACAAAGCTGGTGAAGGGTCTGGAGCACAAGTGTGATGAGGAGTGGCTGAGGGACCTGGGGTTGTTTAGCCTGGAGAAAAGGAGGCTGAGGGGAGACCTTCTCGCTCTCTACAACTGCCTGAAAGGAGGGTGTAGCGAGGGGGGGTCGGTCTCTTCTCCCAAGTAACAAGCGATGGGACGAGAGGAAATGGCCTCAAGTTGCACCAGGGGAGGTTTAGATTGGAGATCAGGGAAAATTTCTTCATGGAAAGGGTTGTCAAGCACTGGAACAGGCTGCCCAGGGCAGTGGGGGAGTCCCCATCCCTGGAGGGATTTAAAAGCCGTGTAGATGTGGTGCTGAGGGACATGGGCTAGTGGTGGGCTTGGCAGTGCTGGTTTAACGGTTGGCCTTGATGGTCTTAAAGGTCCTTTCCAACCAAAACGATTCTGTGATTCTAATTTGCTTCGGCTGCAGAGTTTACTTGTGAAGGTCACAAGAGGAAATAGTTGAGAATTACCATGTCTGCGCAGGCAGAGTATTTCTTCTGGGATAATTAATTAGCAAGCCAGACAGTACCAATTTGCTCGTGCTTTCAAGGGCAATGCTAGCAGTGTGCTTTGCAAGAGGTTTGGTTCACATGGGGACGTTAAAGGAGGTTTAACCATAACCCCCAGAGGCACTTGAACTACATCTGAAGTGTTAAACCAGCATCAATCCATCGTGTTTACTCCTCTGAAGGTGAAATCTCGCTTTGAATTGCTTTGGGCAGATCGTTTGCTCTGTGAAGCACGATCTTTTCTGTCCAGTAACCTTGCGTGCTGCTTTATTTGTGCATGTCCCCAGGCTACATTGCCATGTGGTGTTGTCCAAGATGGGCTGACCTTTGGGACAGCTTTAATTACTTCCCAAAGTCTCTTCCACCAACGAACCCAAGTGGTCTTTACTTGCTTTATTTTCGCTCTGCCCTGCCACACTTGATGTCTCTCATTGCTCTGTGTGCCTGTTCCCTGCTCTGCTGGGTCTACCTTGTGCTCTTTATGCCTTGCTTCACTTCCCTGCCTTCCTCTCATCTGGGTTTTAATTCCTGCCTTTAAAGCCTGGAGGAAGTTTCTTTATCCTTTTTTTTCAGCTGCTCTCAATCCTCCAAGCTCCTCTCTGCCCCTAGGCTGCTGTTAGAGGTTTTGGCGATCACCTCCTTTATTTCCATTCTCTATTTTTCAAAACGTTTCTGCAGACAGGGTAGAAACTTAGATGGAGCTCTGCTCTTACCTCCAGTAATCCTTTCTCCAGAGTAAGTCTTGATTTAAATCCAAGAAGTGTTATTTTTATTCATTGCTTTGAGAATTCACTGCACTGAGATTCACTGGTTCAACGCCAGTTGCAAAACCATTTCACAGAATCAGTCAGGTTGGAAGAGCCCTCTGGGATCATCGAGTCCAACCATTGCCCTGACACCACCATGGCAACTAGACCATGGCACTAAGTGCCATGTCCAGGCTTTTCTGAAAAGCAAATGTTAAAAAATAGCCATAGCATGTCATTTTTGAGAAGGCACAACAAAAGTTCCCGCCGTGTTGCTAGCAGGTCCCAAGTGGTGAGGTGAGGTGGGGCAGCATGGGTTGGTAGATACTTAACTGGTTTCTGGACATCTCTTGTGGACATCTCAGCGTAGGTTTCTGCTGCTGTTGGTGTCTGTCCCATCTCCTTAACCCTCCTAAATAAACCTTGGCGCTGGAAGTCCCCTCCAAATAAAGTTATTGCATCAGGGAGCCCAGCATCTCCATCTTCTCCACTGCCCCAGAGCAGCTGGTGAGGTGCAGTCTTGGGGCAGACTGTCCCAGTGGTCCATCAGGTTCGAACTGTCTCTCCAAGAGTGTTTTATAGGAGGTGAAATAAGTTTGTTCAACTAAAAAAAAAAAAGGGGTTACTGGAGCATATGAAGGGACTGGTAGTTTCACCGGTTACACCAGGAGGTTTGAGAGCCGTTACTCTTCATGTCTTGGTTCATTTACCTTCGTCTCGTTAGATTTTATCTAACAAGCAAAAAGAGATAAAAACTTACTTCAGGGCTTTTAATAAGTGTGATACAGCTGAGAATCTGCAGCGTTATTAATCTCAAGACTGACCAGGTGCTCAGCGTCACCGAGCCCTGCTTTCAGTTCCCAGGCATGTGCAAAGCTTTCAAAGGTTGAGCTTTAAACTCCTGCTGCAGATGCCAGCTGGAAATGAAATTGTTCTGGGAAATGTCCTCAGAAGCTGTTTAGTCTTTTCCAGGAGGCATCTAAGGAAAAATGATATTTTTCTTCATATTCAAAACACCCTGGCAACAATTTTAAGTGTTACCGTGTTTTGGAACACGACTTAAAATTTCGCAAAATGTGCATTTTTTTTTTCCTTCCCTGTTACTTCAGTTCTTCTATCAAAACTTACCCAAATTTGGGTGGTAAATATATCAGGCCTTACAGTTCCCACACACGTATGGGCTGAGGGGCAGCCATGGGCTCAGGGCAAGCTCTGGCTCGGTGAGGGCAAGGGATGCTGGGGAAAGGCTACTGAGGTGGGGTGGGACACAGACCAAAGGGACTGTCCCTTTGGATGCCATCCAGAGGGACCCTGACAGTCTCGAGAGCTGGGCCTGTGCAAACCTCATGAAATTCAAGAAAGCGAGTGCAAGGTTCTGCACAGGGGTTGGGGCAATCCCCAGCACACATACAGGCAGGGCAGAGAATGGATTGAGAGCAGCCCTGAGGAGAAGGACTTGGGGGTGATGGGTGACGAGAAGCTCACCATGAGCCGGCAATGGGCGCTGGCAGCCCAGAAAGCCACCCGTGTCCTGGGCTGCATCCCCAGCAGCGTGGCCAGCAGGGCGAGGGAGGGGATTCTGCCCCTCTGCTCCGCTCTCGTGAGACCCCCCCTGCAGTGCTGCATCCAGCTCTGGGGGCACCAACAGAAGAAGGACACGGAGCTGTTGGAGCGAGTCCAGAGGAGGCCACGAAGATACTCAGAGGGCTGGAGCACTTCTGCTCTGGAGACAGGCTGAGAGAGTTGGGGCTGTTCAGCCTGGAGAAGAGAAGGCTCCAATGAGACCTTCTAGCACCTTCCAGTACCTGAAGGCGCTACAGGAAAGTGGGAGAGGGACTTTTTACAAGGGCGTGGAGTGATAGGACGAGGGGGAACGGTTTTAAACTGAAAGAGGGGAGATTGAGATGAGATATGAGGAAGAAATTGTTTGCTGTGAGGGTGGTGAGAGCCTGGCCCAGGTTGCCCAGAGAAGCTGTGGCTGCCCCCTCCCTGGCAGTGTTCAAGGCCAGGTTGGATGGGGCTTGGAGCAACCTGGTCTAGTGGAAGGTGTCCCTGCCTGTGGCAGGGGGGTTGGAACTAGATGATCTTTAAGGTTGCTTCCAACCCAAACCAGTCTGTGATTCTGTGGCTTGTAGTTGTGGGTAAGCTGTGGAACTATGAGTAATGAAGCAGGCCGTTGGCAGTAAAACCCTGGAGAAAATAAGTTTTCCAGAGGAGGCCTTGGGTAGCAGGGAAAGCCAAAGGCAGGCACTGCTTAAAGCTGCTCTCAGGGACGGCTCGGTGCCAGTTTGCATCTGGTGCAGGTGAGTGCCAGTAAGGCTGAGGCCAGCTGGTTGTGAAAAGTTTGGAGTGACTGAAGTTCCCCGTTTTCTGAGCTGAAACTCTTGATTTGCCAACATGCTGAATATTTGAAAGCTCTATTTAAAGTTGGTAGAGTCGAGCTTTCAGAATACAAAATGTGTATGATAAATATTGTTAAAATAATCTAAATTTAACTCAAAATAGAGTGTCTCCTATTGGGTGCTCCAGACTGGGTGTATCTGACCTTACTGCACTTGTGTGATGGGATAACTCCTGCTTCACCTCAGGCCCCATTTTTTAAATATATTCAATATTTTTCAGGAAAATGTACAGATCCATAATGATATTTCCTAAAGAAAACTAATGACAAATAATTATTATTCTGTCTTCAGAGCTTGAATAGCATCCAAGGAATAAAGCTGCAGTCCAAGTGTGAAACAGCATGGATGAAATAAAATATTGAATAGTTATTCAGGAATTGTCTAGTTGCCATGGTGGTGTCAGGGCAATGGTTGGACTCGATGATCCCAGAGGTCTCTTCCAACCTGGTTGATTCTGTGATTCTGTGACTTCTGCACTGAATGGAGCAGGAATCCCCCTCCCACCCCTCCTGTCCATTTTGGGGTTGCGTGATGAAATCTGTATCCTAATGAACACGTGAGCTCACACTGAACCTCTCTTTGTTATTTTCCTAATTTCTGCTATATAAAATGTTTTTATTTTTAAACCTTGCATGGAAGCGTAATGAATTTTGACCATGATATAAATTACATGGTGGCTGATAAATTCCTCAAATTAACTTAATCTGTTTTCTTCTGCGCCCGGAAAGAGAAAATGACCATTTAATTATTGGGATAAAAAAAAATTATCCTACTAATTGAGAGAGTCACGTTTGTGCAATTTACTTTATATTTCGATTTATTTGAGGAACATGGATGCAGTTGAGCCAAAGCTGTTATTTAATGTTTAATTGGATGGGCTCAAAGTGACGAAGCACCGAATGTCCTCGTGAAGACAAAACCTGTCTGTGTGCTTTGCTGGTGGTGTTACACAAGACAAGTACATGCCAGGGAGGGGGCAGCCACAGCTTCTCTGGGCAACCTGGGCCAGGGTCTCACCACCCTCACAGTCAATAATTTCTTCCTCATATCTCATCTCAATCTCTCCTCTTTCAGTTTAAAACCGTTCCCCCTCGTCCTATCACTCCATGCCCTTGTAAAAAGCCCCTCTCCCGATTCTACTGGGGAGACCACAAATGTGGGGCTGGGGAAGGAGACGAGCCAGGAGCAATTCAATGTCAACCTATTTTAAGAAGGGCTTTAAGAAAAAAAATAATGGATTTACTTTTAATATTGTTAATATTTGTCATTATGAAACGTAATATTCTCCAGCCACCACCGTTAAGACATACAGTGGCTTGGGCACAAACCCATGAATAACACAGACCATTATGGGTCTGTGCTTTGAAAGAAACAAAAATATTAACAAATCTTAATCGCACTGGCTCTGGTGTCAACTAGCCACTTAGCAATTAAAGTTTGAATTGCTCCTCAATTAAATTTGCAACTACAATGCAATTAGCACGCAGAGTTTAATTGGCAAAAGCGTGGCTATGGTTGGCAGTTGCAGGGCTTGGGAAAGCGTGATGGGAGCCAGGGCAGCGAGGGAAGATGTTTCCTCTTGGATTCATTTGCCGAAATCTTAGTGCATCTCCCTGAAATTTGCAAACTGGCTCTGGCTTTCAGGGGGTCTTGAGTTACAACCAAAAGCTGTATGTAAAAAAAATGCAAAGCTGGTGGTTTCAGAGCTTCCACGGCGCTGCCCTCGATGGCAGGGTGCAAGGTCACCCTGGAGATTTGAGGCTGCTAGTTTTATAACATACTCTTTTTTTCCAAAGCGATGCTTTACTGGTACAGCCTGGACTTATTGTAGCTGCCTTAGAGGAGCACCGTGCTTACTACAGGTTTCTGTTCATCCTTCGGAGGAGTTGGATCTGTTGGGAGTTGAACAGTGCACTTAAGCACAAGTAATAGTGCAAACAGTGCGTTCCACAAATGCGTTAGGAGGCAGCGAGAACGGATAAATTTAGCTGCACACACCACAAATAATTTTCTGTTTCTTCAGCTAATTTACAGGCTGCTAAGAAAAGTTGTGAGTTCTGGATGACAAGTGACAAAACGGGTGAGGAAGAGGGCAAAGCCTTTGGCAACGTGAAAATTTTACGCCTAAGTGAATGGCATTTACATAAAAATCAGTGCAAAGGAACGAGGATAAGGCTTTTTTTTTTTGGCTGGAGCTCCTCTGCTCTGGAGACAGGCTGAGAGGGCTGGGGCTGTTCAGCCTGGAGAAGAGAAGGCTCCAGGGAGACCTTCTAGCACCTTCCAGTACCTGAAGGGGCGACAGGAAAGCTGGAGAGGGGCTTTTTACAAGGGCATGGAGTGACAGGACGAGGGGTAACGGTTTTAAACTGAAAGAGGGGAGACTGAGACGAGATCTGAGGAAGAAATTCTTAGCTGTGAGGGTGGTGAGACCCTGGCCCAGGTTGCCCAGAGAAGCTGTGGCTGCCCCCTCCCTGGCAGTGTTCAAGGCCAGGTTGGATGGGGCTTGGAGCAACCTGGTCTGGTGGAAGGTGTCCCTGCCTGTGGCAGGGGGGTTGGAACTAGATGATCTTTAAGGTCTCTTCCAACCCAAACCATTCTATGATTCTGTGATTTAGCTCTTATCATCCAGGAGGATGGCTGGGGAAAAAATAAATGAAGATAAAAGAGGTTGCTGGGTTTTGAATCCAAGGAGTGAGGGTAAAAAATGTCTTTTGCCAAAGGTGGGACGTGATTAAAACAATAGAGCCTGGAAAAAGAACCAAAGAGCCTCCCGTATAATTGAGACTTCTGAGCATCTACCAACCCCAAACTCTTTGGAGTTGTGCACGGTTGAACTGATGGCTGGCAGCTCTTTCTGGTGGGAGCAGGCTGGTGAGTTCTGGAGGGGCTGTGGTGTTCTGTATCCTCACTCTCGTCACCTTCCTTGTGAGAAAGCCAGATGGATGGCCCCCTTGGAGCTAGAGAACTGATGTGTAAAACTTGCCTTGCTGAAAGCGTGTTTTGACACCACTGACCACGGGGAAAGGCCCATTTCAGTGCTTGCAGGACCATTAACAAAGTGACTCACGGGTCAGATCATACTGGGGCGTATTTTGTCCGTGTGGGAATGGAGAGGAGTAGGGACTTGAGGGGAATCCAAAGCACAGCCACCAAAATATAGCTGCCAGCCTTTACCCTTGGTAGGTCCTCCATGCTAGCTAACACCCAGAGATTTTTATTTTATTTTATGCTCTGTCTATATGAAAAGTAACTTGTGTCGCCCTCCATCAAGAGTAGTTTCTTACAGCTCAGTTTGGATGCAAGCTAAAGCTCCTGAAAATCAGCTCAGCTGATTAAATATCATATTTAATTAATAACAAAATTAATAACAGTTAAATATCAATGTTGAATTCAATAATGCTCAATATTTTGGCAGAAATGTGGCGGTTTGCAATCTTTCTTGCCCCGAGTAAAGCATCACTTGCATTATTTAGTATTTATCCATGGAGATGTCAAAGGAAGTTGCAAAATTATCTCCGTTAATTGATCGATATTGTATTGTGTTTCTTTTGTTTTCTTTATCTGGTTGATACATCCAAAAAAGCAATTTATTTCCTGCGTGGAAACCTGCAGTGCGCAGGCTGCCAGCTAGGAAAGAAAATGGGTTAGAGCTGTGTTAGAGCCTTTATTTCCACGAGAGGTGAGTTGGGCTTAAGGTCTGCGAAGTTCATTGTTAGGTTTTTAATGTTCCAGATTGCTTAATGACACGCCAGGAGAATGGGAGACGTCCTCCAGTATGCTGAATTTTAATTAAGCAGCACGTATGTTACTACACCGTGCTGAAGGAGGAGCAGCCTACCCACCTCTCTGCTCTTACTGTAGTGTCAGAGATCGAGTACCTTCGCCTTTCAATTCCAGCCCTCCTCAGGCTACTGTCCTCTTCAATCTTTCTCTTACGTATTTAAGGAAAAAAAAACAAGTTTTATTTTCTCCTGCAGCAGCTGGGTTTCTCTAATGAAGTCTCTCGCGGACTGTTTTGTGGCTTGATAGAAGAGTACAGCTGGCTGAGGAGGAGCAGCTCTGGCATGAGCGTGAAAAAGGGAGAAGGAGCAGCAGAGGTGGGCTGGGAGCCATAAATCACCACCAGCTTTGTAGCTGGAGGTGCTGGATCAAGGCAAAGGTTATTTTAACCCAGTAACTTTGACTACTTGTGGTGCAGAGGTGGACCAGGCTGCGGTGCAGTTTGTGGTGCAGAAATGGGGTCATTGTGAGCGTAGAAAGCATCCCCGGTGCCAAGGCGCTGCCTTTGCGTGGTGAGAAGGTCACTTAGGACTAACCGAGAGCTGTTTTGCAACCTCAGCTCTGGGGCCCCCAACATAAGAAGGACGTGGAGCTGTTGGAGCGAGTCCAGGGGAGGCCACGAAGGTGCTCAGAGGGCTGGAGCTCCTCTGCTGTGGAGACAGGCTGAGAGAGTTGGGGCTCTTCAGCCCGGAGAAGAGAAGGCTCCGGGGAGACCTTCTAGCACCTTCTAGTACCTGAAGGGGCTACAGGAAAGCTGGAGAGGGGCTTTTTACAAGGGCATGGAGTGATAGGATGAGTGGAATGGTTTTAAACTGGAAGAGGGGAGATGGAGATGAGATATGAGGAAGAAATTCTTTGCTGTGAGGGTGGTGAGACCCTGGCCCAGGTTGCCCAGAGAAGCTGTGGCTGCCCCCTCCCTGGCAGTGTTCAAGGCCAGGTTGGATGGGGCTTTGAGCAACCTGGTCTAGTGGAAGGTGTCCCTGCCTGTGGCAGGGGGTTGGAACTAGATGGTCTTTAAGGTCCCTTCCAACCCAAACCAGTCTGTGATTCTATGATTCTCAGTGGAGAGCTGCCACTTGGTCACAAGGTGGGAATGTAAAATCCAGCCTCTCTAAGGCGTTGCTCATCTTCCTACGCATGAAACCTTCCCTTTGGAGAACTCTGTGGGTCTAGAGGAGGAGATTCATCGATGCTTTGCGGGAACAGAGGTTGCTTTCATGTTCAGACGGATTTAGGGAGGCTTTTCTGAACCAACGGGATTTCCATCACCGTGACAGTCTTGCGTTCCTTGTGATTGTTTCCAGCAGAAACAGGAGAAGTTTTATAAGAGCCATTTCATCTGCCTGTAGTAACTTTATATTCAAATTGGCAAAATAAGAACAGGTGGTGGAATTGAAACACCACTTCATTAGCAGAACTGGGAGAAAACACTTTTAAATGACTGCATATGAAATTCATATTCTATAGCTTTCAAAAAAATCAAGTTTTAGTTTTGTTTTGACAAACAATGCCTGTGTGTCATTGTTGTGTGATAATTCTGGAAGGACCAGGTTTTGTAGCAAAAAATGCAGCCACCGCCTTGTGTGTCTTCTCTGCAATCTATGCTTCGAACAGCTTTTATTAGGAATAAAACTAGTTTGAATGCGAACGTTAAATGAGCATTTAAATAATTTTTTTTTTTTTATAAGCAAAGCGCCTTTAAATTGCGAAGCAGTTAAGAGTAGTTATTGGTAACTGCTTCCAAATTTGAGCAGTTCTCATATAGAAAAATTCTTATTGAATTCATCAAAACAAATGCTTGTTGTCTTTTTTTTGGATAAATATCCAAAGCCTACACAACCTTGGCTCATGAGAAACTTCAGCTGTAATCTTTCGCTTAATGTCAATGGCTTTTGGGGTTTGCCGTGAAACAGAAACTGGGTTGAGTACTTTGTGCTTACTCACGGGTTTTCTGAAGCTTACAGGGTTCTGCTCAACTCCATAGCTGCTGCCTTAAACTCAACCATGGCAGTGGGTGGGGAACTACCTACAAATCTAAGTAACTTCTGCCTTTGGAAGCTGACTCCCTCTCTGTGTCATAGAATCACAGACTGGTTTGCGTTGGAAGGGACCCTAAAGATCATCCAGTTCTAACCCCCTGCCACGGGCAAGGACACCTTCCACCAGACCAGGTTGCTCCAAGCCCCATCCAACCTGGCCTTGAACACTGCCAGGGAGGGGGCAGCCACAGCTTCTCTGGGCAACCTGGGCCAGGGTCTCACCACCCTCACAGCAAAGAATTTCTTCCTCATATCTCATCTCAATCTCCCCTCTGTCAGTTTAAAACCGTTCCCCCTCATCCTATCACTCCATGCCCTTGTAAAAAGTCCCTCTCCAGCTTTCCTGTAGCCCCTTCAGGTACTGGAAGGTGCTAGAAGGTCTCCCTAGAGCCTTCTCCAGGCTGAACAGCCCCAACTCTCTCAGCCTGTCTCCATAGCAGAGGAGCTCCAGCCCTCTGAGCATCTTCATGGCCTCCTCTGGACTCGCTCCAACAGCTCCATGTCCTTCTTCTGTTGATGCCTCCAGAGCTGGACGCAGCACTGCAGGGGGGTCTCACGAGAGCAGAGCAGAGGGGCAGAATCCCCTCCCTCGCCCTGCTGGCCACGCTGCTGGGGATGCAGCTCAGGACACGGGTGGCTTTCTGGGCTGCAAGCGCACGTTGCCGGCTCATGGTGAGCTTCTCGTCACCCATCACCCCCAGGTCCTTCTCCTCGGGGCTGCTCTCAATCCATTCTGTGCCCAGCCTGTGCTTGGGATTGCAGTAAGTCAAATTAGTTTGCTTTGGTTTTGTTTTTGTAGGATGTGATCTTACGTATTCTTGCCTTTATCCACATATTTTGCTAGGAAGTCGTCTCTATGCTTTTTAAATTAATATTTTAATTTCATCACGAATATGTTTCTTGCGTAGAGGGGGAAATCGTTGATGCAGTAAAAGGGTCGTGAAGACGGTAGTAAAAATAATCTGTGTGACATTGTGCTTTCCATCTCATACCTCAGTCCTTTGCCATAACCAGGCAGGAATTTGTCATCGAGGTACAGCAGTGAGAGCTTAATTTTCGACATGTGAAAAATAGGCTGTGAATTGAGGGGAGCTGAGCTAAGATTACTCCAGTGAGCTCTTTCCAACCCCAGTGTGATCCTTCCCAGCATCGTCACTCTCTGGTGGGGATTTTCATCTCCTCTTCCTCCCAGTCCTTGGAGGGCATCTGTGGATGAAGAAGCATTGACTTGTAATGATGAGTGAATCACATAATTTTTTAGTACACTGAGAAGTGCTTTCCCCCCTAAAAAAGATCCACTGAGCCATAAGAGTCAGAACCCAACTCCTTATTTTTAAGTCTTTAGAAGAAAATAAATGGGATATGGGAATATATGTAGCTTTGTACAAAGATGAATGATCACCATGGATTGTGTTGGGAACAAACAGATGACGTCTTGAGCAGTGGCCAGATCTCAAAACTCTTTGGGATTATAGGATCTATTTGTGCATTAGTGCTCGGATTTGGCTGTCTTTTCTCTGGAACCGGTTACGACTCCATGAGCTAAAAGTGAAGTAAACTCATGCCCTTTGCAGATAGTTGTTGTGGAGCTTTTTGCAGAGATATCTCCATTTCAGCTCTGCTGAAACTCTGTTCTATTAAAAAAAATAAATGTATTCTTCAGAATCATTTAGGAGCCTCTGAAGTGTGTGAGGCACCATTAAAGGTTGATTTTGCTCATTCTTGAGATAAATTTTTTTGTGCTTCATATTAGGTTGATACTATGAAGAAACGAATCAAACATTTATAAAAAATAAGAAAACATAAATTGACTTTTAAAGGAAAGTTAGAAGGAGTGGAATTGGGGTCCATTTGAAGCTAACAATAAATCAGCAACCTCAGAATTTAATTCTCAGTGTACGCTCAGCAATTTTGCTGGTGACACCAAACTGGGAGGAGTGGCCGATACCCCAGCAGGCCTTGCTGCCGTTCAGCGAGACCTGGGGGGTTGGAACTAGGTGATCTTTAAGGTCCCTTCCAACCGAAACCGTTGTGTCATTCTATGAATCTGGTCCCAATTTGGGGGGAGGAAGCTTTTAAGTGATGGATAACCTTTGAAATTCTCATTTTTGTCCTGCACTTAATTCGTTAGAGCCTAAATGGTGGCCGTAGGCACGATAACCCTGTAACGCGTATACTCTGCTTCTTGCCATTGAATCACCTGTGCGTGCACTAGGTGGTGGGACCATCTTAAATTCCTTCCCTTCTCCTGGCTCTTGTTCCTCAGCTGGCCTTTGAAACCCTCAGACTGGCCCTGAGCCTCTTTCTTTCCATTCACCCTTTGCTTTTCAGTCCCCCTCATGTGTCTCCTCCCGGTGCCGTGTTGGGAAGCAGCTAGATCAGACTTGCTCTCCTAAGATGAGATGTTGAAAAAGGAAAGGGATGCCAAGATGGGAATTAAATAATGGCCATGGGTCAAAATAATTTTCCTTTTGATGATAGCTGTGTTATTCATGGCTAAGTGTTCTCGGGGATTAGTTTCTCATTGAAAGTGAGCAAAATGACTCTGTGGTTTCCATGTGTGGCATTAAAGACCTAAATGTTTTCCTTTTTTTAACACAAAATATGGAGAAAATTTCACCTGAAGGTGGAATACATGAAACAAAGCTCACATTGAGTGTAGTGTAGTATTTCCTGACCGTACAGATACTCCACTAAGAAAACTCAAGAGTTGAAAGCTTGTATATGCAATGGTTGTACTTAACATTTTTTTGAGTTCATGCCCTCTCCTTCATGATACATCTAATTGGTTTTCAGGCTGTAGTACTCCTGTGTTTTTGTTCACAGTATAATCAAATACACTTAGGATGAGAGGAAACACCCTCAAGTTGTGCCATGGGGGCGTTAGATTGGGTATCAGGAACAATTTCTTCCCCGAAAGGGTTGTCAAGCACTGGAACAGGCTGCCCAGGGCAGTGGTAGAGTCCCCATCCCTGGAGGGATTTAAAAGCCGTGTAGATGTGGTGCTGAGGGACATGGGTTAGTGGTGGCCTCGGCAGTGCTGGGTTAACGGTTGGACTCGATGATCTTAAAGGTCCTTTCCAACCAAAACGATTCTATGATCCTATGATTTTAAACTTAAGTCTGAAAGAACTTCCTTTCCCTTTTAAAGTGGTCTATTTTTTTTTTTCTTTCTCACAGATGGGAAGGTTGAAGTGACAAAAGAAGGCGTGAAGCTGTGCACGATGGGACCTGGCAAAGTCTTTGGGGAGTTAGCCATCCTCTACAACTGCACCCGGACAGCAACTGTCAAAAGTAAGCTCATTTTTGATCTTTGATGTGGAATAATTTGGAATTTCATGGGGAAATAGGGTTCTTCTCATCTCTCCTGTGGACTTGCAACCTCTGTTAGATGTTCCGCTGTCTTAATTAGTTTAACTCTTTATGGCATGGATGATAGTATGGAATTTAGGCAGTGTAAGCAGGAAGAAGATGGAGAAGAAGCGCTTCACCGGATGCTTTCGTTCGGGTTTATTCTTGTAAGGAATCTTCTACATTGACACAGCGGTTGATGCTACCTTATGCGTAGGAGCTAATACTGTAGCTCTCCTTACGATCCCTGCTGCATCTCATGATGTGGCTGTTGGTTAGAAGAGCATATCTGACCCTTGTAAGTGTAAGTTTTCAAGGGAAACTCTATAAGTAAAGCTTATGTATTTTTTCAGGTCATTGTTTTCCCCCTAAACTGACTAAACAAAATTCAGGGAAAAAACCTGGATGACACTGATCTCCTGCTCCAAGTCTTCGGCGCTTCTCCTGTAATCTGGTTTCTTTTATGAATGTATAGACAAAAGCCTGGGTTGTACGAGAAGTAGAGGGAAATCACATTGATATGTACAACATAAATATGTTTTTCTTTAAATTCAGATTAATAGTTGAGATTTGGGATACGTGATATCACAGCCCTCCTTGATCTTAACAATAAGAGTTTCTGGTGGCATCTTCAGCAGGGAGGTTTGATAGGACTTGATAAATAGTTCTGTGGTTTAAAGATGCTGTAGGGGAGAAGTTAGAATGGTACTGATGGGATAGAATAATACAAAGACAAACAAGTGGTACCAAAATAATGCGGCATGTTAGTCCCTGTTCAGAAGAAAGCCTTTTCGAAATACCTAATTTTGCTTCAAAAAGAGAGAGAAAGAGAACAAATGGGCAGAAATGACAAAACAGGAAAAGATTTTTTTGTGAAGAACATGCTGTTCTCCATAATCCTAAAGAACTAGACTGATGTACTCTATTTTCACCTGCACAAACCTTGCCTTTTTAGAAGTACTGTTTATTGCAGATAAATCCTTGGCTACAACATAATTCATCAGTGTCACAGTTTGTGCTTCGGAGTAATCCAAATGATTAGCAAATGCTTTGGAGTAATCCCAGATGATGTAGCAAATGTGCATAGTGCACATGTCACACCTAGCCCCACGAGGACAGCCCCAGAGACCTCCAGGCTGCTTTACACTGTATGTGGGGCTGCTCTTTGATGAGATGCTTTATCTCCTTCCCCGTAGTCCACCAAGCAGAATATAAGTGTGAATGGCAGCTGGTGCTGATCCACCCTCTCCTCTCCATACCTTCCTGGCCCATACGTGCGTTATCCATGTAGCCATACAGCCTTTTTTTCTCTCCAGTTAAAGATTTGAGGGATTGATGATGGCGATAAATTCAGATAAGCTGCAGGTTTATGTGATAATACGGTTATATAAGTTGGAAAGAGCAGAGACAGAGAGGAGAGGGTTGAGTCTTAGGAAAGGAAATGGGAGAGTTGTTATTGTTTAGTTCCCCTTAAAAGTGCAGTGCTAAAAGGGTCCTGATGCAGTGGTACCATGAGGACTACATCACCTAACAAAGGATAGGACGAGAGGAAACGGCCTCAGGTTGCACCAGGGGAGGTTTAGATTGGAGATCAGGAAAAATGTCTTCACTGAAAGGGTTGTCAAGCACTGGAACAGGCTGCCCAGGGCAGTGGTGGAGTCACCATCCCTGGAGGGATTTAAAAGCCGTGTAGATGTGGTGCTGAGGGACATGGGTTAGTGGTGGGCTTGGCAGTGCTGGGTTAATGGTTGGACTCGATGATCTTAAAGGTCCTTTCCAACCAAAACGGTTCTATGATCCTATATAATCCTGCACAGTCACACTCTTCTGGTGTTGTGTCCATTTCAACGTGTTTGTACAACTGACTCCCCTAGGAAATAATACTGGCAGCAGATTTTACTATCGGTTTTTCCTGTTATTCACTTTTTCCTGTACTAAGTCTCTTCTCTTGAGCAAACTTCCAGATTGCCACTTGGCACTTAGTTTTACCAAATCCTTTTTTTCCTGGTTAAATTGGGGGCAGTAGTAAGGTCACAACTGTAACTGTCCTCAGAGAGCTCTCTCTTCAAGAAAGAGGTGTCTGCATTTGTTGTTGTACTCTGTTCCTTTCCCACCGGCATCATAAAATTATGATAATTATACACCTTCTTCTGCCAGCAGCTGTTGGGCATTTAATCGTGTTTCCAACGCCAGCAAGTGACTTGTAGGTATTTTCTCTCTCGTTATCGCACAAGTAAGTAGCAGTTGTGATTGTAATTGGCTTTATATCCTTTCAAGTGCGGTGGCACACAAGGTCACAGCTCGACTGGGGGGAACCATTTCGGCTAGACCTAAGTGAAGAGAGGTCTTGGAGGTGTACGGATCAATTTAGGGCGTATTATTGACTTAAATTGTTGCCGCTGCTGCCAAACAACTTCAAACATCTGTTTGTTCTTTTGGCTAAAGGATAAATAATTCTCTAGAAAGGCGAACACTAGTAAATATTCCATTAAGTCTGATGAGAACTTTGATCATTACAAGGTTTATTTCAGGAGAAATGAACAATTGATGATTGTAATGAAAACAGACACCCAGTCAACACCGATGGTGAAGATGTGTCAAGGGACATCATCCAACTTTCATTTAGAGAAACACTTTAAATCAAGGCTTCTCAGTTTTCAGGCCCTAGATTTTCATTACCTCCAGAGTGTCAGGATTGTTTTAGCCTGGAGAAGAGGAGGCTCAGTGGTGACCTTATTGCAGCCTACAACTACCTGAAGGGAGGTTGTAGTGGAGTGGGAGTCGGCCTCTTCTCCTGGGCAACTAGCGATAGGACAAGAGGACACAGCCTCAAGCTTTGCCAGGGGAGGTTCAGGTTGGACATTAGGAAGCATTTCTTCTCAGCAAGGGTCATTAGCCATTGGAAGGGGCTGCCCAGGGAGGTGGTGGAGTCACCATCTCTGGACGTGTTTAAGAAAAGCCTGGACATGGCACTTAGTGCCATGGTCTAGTTGCCATGGTGGTGTCAGGGCAATGGTTGGACTCGATGATCCCAGAGGTCTCTTCCAACCTGATTGATTCTGTGATTCTGTGATGTGCCTGCCAGTACCTCATTACAAGGACATTAAGTATTTCTTTTTGAAAAATGAAGTTGCAGCAAAAACTGAATGAAGGATGTGTTATGGTAGCGTGAAGCTCAACCATGCCGTTGGGTCTAATGATGTGTCAGCTCTGTTGACATCTCTTGCTGTAACTCGTTTGTATGCGTGCTCTTGCTTTGGCTTTGTAAATAATAAAGTTTTTGGTGTCATTACTTACTGCATTAGTCTACAGGGCCCTTGAGCTGGTGCTCACTCTGTAGGAGATTGCAAACTAAAGGGATAAATAGTAGGAAGGACTTCGTCTTCTAAAAATAATTTAAAAGACTTTAAAATTTAATTATTCCGATCTGACTCCCTCTGGTTCATTACAACCTCTTTAATAAGACAGCCCAGGCCTTTTCAAAGCCTGCCCCAAGAGAATTATTATAATATTTTTTCAATATTATTACAGTCTTAAGTAAAAGCGGGACGGGGTCTAAGAAAGAGTGGCCAAACCCTTGGGTGTGCAGAAGCCCTGAGGAAGGTAGGGCCACGTCTCATGACATGTGGCCTCATCTTCAAGATAGTTGCTTACAATTTTTGCCATCTGATATTTTTGGGGGTGTTATTCTGAAGCTTTTGCTTTACGTTTCCAGATATTACAGAAATAATAATTTTTTTTTTCTGGTGTAGACTGTTCAGTCTGATGCTCCAAGTATGTCCCTGTCGTGGCTTTCTGAAGCGCTGGTGTTCACAGGTCGGCTTCCATTACATATATAGCTAAATCCAAATCAGCAGCTGATTTTTTCCTCTATCAATATTCATTATTATCCAGAGTTCTCAAGTGCCTAAATGCAAAACTTGATGCTACTTGCAGTTTAAAGCAGAATCACAGACTTTCCTCCCTGATTCCAACAAATAATTAAATTCAGCGCATTAGAATTAGGAAAACTCATTATGGATGGATTATCTGACAGCTAAAATGCTGTGTCTCACCCCTTCAGAGGGTGGTGTTCTCCAAATCCACCTGTTTACCCATAGATCTCAAATTGCTATCATCACCTTTTTTTTTTTCTTCTCAGCAAGGGTCATTAGCCATTGGAAGGGGCTGCCCAGGGAGGTGGTGGAGTCACCATCTCTGGAGGGGTTTAAGAAAAGCCTGGCCATGGCCCTTAGTGCCCTGGTCTAGTTGCCATGGTGGTGTCAGGGCAATGGTTGGACTCGATGATCCCAGAGGGCTCTTCCAACCTGGTTGATTCTGTGATTCTGTGAAAGGATTTTGTCTTGCTTATTCGTAAGCAACCGTGATTTCCAAGTGTGTTATTGCAAGAGTCTGAAAGAAGCAAAAAGGCATTAAAATTCAAATGTGGTTTTGTTTATTAGTAACATGGGTGGTAGAAGGAGCTATGAGATGTCAGAAGAAAAAAGCAAAAAAGACAAAAAAAAATCTAGTTGAATTCGGGTTGTATATAAAACTGTAGTTCTTCATTTCATAACACAAAAGACCTTCTTAGTAAGTGGAAATTTATCTGCTGTTAATATTGTGCAGTAGTTCTCATTCCTATTAAAGAATAATCCGGTGAGCAGAGTTAAGCAGTGATTTTGGAGGCAGTTTTGAGGAGCACTGATTTTGTGAGAGGATTGGATTCTACGTGCACTAAGGATATTATATTTATTTGTGAGGTGGCCTTAGCATCTGAAATTATATTCTCTTGGGGGCAAAATTCGAATAAAAACTTGCCACGAGTCGATCTTGATCCGAGGCTGCCCGTTTCAGTGGGGTTATACTCAACACCAGTCCATGTTTTTAGAAAAACTATATCAGCCAAAAAAAGCACAAACTGAAGTTGTTAAACTGTAAATCATGTAAATCTTTTGTCTGGAGAAACTAAGGGTGTCTCCTCAAAAGCCAGCACAAGAGGTTCTCAAGCTTCTCTGCTCATCAGCAGTGCTGATTGTACAAAACTCAGCGATTAAGGTAGTAGTTTATCAATTTGTTGCCAAGCTTGGATGAGTTTGAATTCTCTGCCACTGTTTTTTTTTTTTATGGTGTCCTATGGAAATACTTCCCTAGCTTGCTAGCTGCGGCCCCAGAAATTACCCTGACTTTACAAGGAGCTCGGTAACGTGGATAATTTGCAATGACTTAGCAAAAGCAAATTAATTTGGATTTGGTTTTGGTTGTGGTTAAGTATCAAGCCAGTGCTTAAACTGGTTTCCTTTGAATACAGTGATTTTTTTTTTATCTTGATGCGGTTCTGGTGCCTTAAGATTGAGGTGCTGGAGCGAGTCCAGAGAAGGGCAACGAAGCTGGTGAAGGGTCTGGAGCACAAGTGTGATGAGGAGCGGCTGAGGGACCTGGGGGTGTTTAGTTTGGAGAAAAGGAGGCTGAGGGGAGACCTTCTCACTCTCTACAACTGCCTGAAAGGAGGATGTAGTGGGGTGGGGGTCTGTCTCTTCTCCCAGGTAACAAGTGATAGGAGGAGAGGAAGCAACCTCAAGTTGTGCCATGGGGGTGTTAGATTGGGTATCAGGAACAATTTCTTCATGGAAAGGGTTGTCAAGCACTGGAACAGGCTGCCCAGGGCAGTGGTAGAGTCCCCATCCCCGGAGGGATTTAAAAGCCGTGTAGATGTGGTGCTGAGGGACACGTGTTAGTGGTGGCCTTGGCAGTGCTGGGTTAATGGTTGGACTCGATGGTCTTAAAGGTCCTTTACAACCAGAACGATTGTACGATTCTATGATTCAAGTCCTTACCGCTTCAGGAGTTTGAGGAACACTGTCCATTGAAACATCTCTTCGACTCAGACTTTCACCACTGAAAAGTCTGTAGTGTAGAAAGCTACCAGTCCTATCTGGGAGATAGATACTTTCTGCTCTACATTACATATTCTACCCCAGTAACACAGAAGGAGAGGTAGTGCCTTATTCTGTCTTCAACATTATGACCCAAAATTTGAAAGTTTCATTCTTTGTTCTTTTTTCCCTCCTTTCAACGTTTCTAACATAAAAGGTCTGAAAGAAGAATTAGGAAGAATTAGGAAGCATTTCTTCTCAGCAAGGGTCATTAGCCATTGGAAGGGGCTGCCCAGGGAGGTGGTGGAGTCACCATCTCTGGAGGGGTTTAAGAAAAGCCTGGACATGGCACTTAGTGCCTTGGTCTAGTTGCCATGGTGGTGTCAGGGCAATGGTTGGACTCGATGATCCCAGAGGGCTCTTCCAACCTGATTGATTCTATGTGAAAGAAAAGAAAGTCCCATATATCCAGTTCCAAAGAATTATGAGACTGAAATAAAAAATGACTTATTTATAAGGAAGGTGCAAGCTCTGGCGATATTTGATTCTCTGAAGAAATGCTTTATCTTTCCCATTTTATGGGAGCAGCGTATTAATTTGAAGGCTGCTGTGTTTCGGTTCCTGGCTTAGGAGCAACTGCAATTGGAGCTGAAAAGAAGTGAGGGATGGGTGCCGCTGCTGCATGTCTCGGCTGGGTTATAAAGCACCGGCCCTGCCTCCAGGAATTGTCGCTGTGGATTTATCTTTCTTCGTTTTGAGCTGTTATTAAAAACAAGAAATCCCTAGGGCTTGCTTGCTGCCGCTTTAAATGCTTTCGTAGTTGGGGTGTTTGTGTTGCCTTTGTTCTTGGGAAGAGCCGCCTTGTCTCTCAAAGTCTTTAATTAATGCTTTTAAGGAAAATAAACACTTTTTTTTCTTTTTCTTTACGTTTTGTGTGTTTGTTTTGTTATTAACAATATGGTTGTTCAGTTTGCCTGCCTTTGGCATCTTCAGCATTTTGCTGATCGTCTCGGGATGGAAAGTGTTGCAGCTGAGGGGCTCAGTTTTCTGTGGCTCATTTCACCGGATTTTTTTTTTCTTTTTTTTTTAATTCTTTTTAGTAAACTGAATGTTTATCTTTTTTTTTTTTCTATTAAACTTATTCTAAATTAGCTTTGTCACAGTGCTTACCCAATACTCAGAGTTTTCCCCTTGATCCTCGCAGGTGCTTTAATATTGCTGTTATCTTTCTTGGCTCATCTGCAGATGGTTCGGAGGAGAGGCACTGATGTGAGGTGTCTTTTCTAGCAGCGCTCATTAGATCAGAGAGAAAGAAAGCAGTGATGACTTTTGGAGCCAGCTGAGTGGTTTTGCTCCGTGAAGACAGAATCACAGAATCAATGAGGTTGGAAGAGCCCTCTGGGATCATCGAGTCCAACCATTGCCCTGACACCACCCTGTCAAGTAGACCATGGCACTAAGTGCCATGTCCAGTCTTTTCTTAAACCCCTCCAGAGATGGTGACTCCACCACCTCCCTGGGCAGCCCCTTCCAATGCCTAATGACCCTTGCTGAGAAGAAATGCTTCCTAATGTCCAACCTGAACCTCCCCTGGCAAAGCTTGAGGCTGTGTCCTCTTGTCCTATCGCTAGTTGCCTGGGAGAAGAGGTCGACTCCCACCCCACTACAACCTCCCTTCAGGTAGTTGTAGGCTGCACTAAGGTCACCTCTGAGCCTCTTCTTCTCCAGGCTAAACACCCCCAGCTCCCTCAGCCGCTCCTCGTAGGTCAGACCCTCCAGACCCTTGGAGGTTTAGGCGTCATGTGCAATTTTAAGACTGGTCTGGTACGTGGTAAAGCTGGAGCAGAGGGAGGGATTCAGCCCCAAAGTAGGGCTGTGTGCTGCCAGGTACCCTGGCTGCCCTCTGCACGGAAAGCCCTGGAGATCCTCAGCTGTATCTGCTCGTCCCTGGATGATGGCTGAATTCATGTTCCTCCTGCAGGGAATAACTTTCCTTCAGCTATATGATGTTATTTAAAACTCAACAGTATGAAATCATTTTATTATAGGAAAAAGCTTTCAGTGTAAATCCACGTTGAAAAACTATATAGACCTGTTTGCCAGAGCTTAGAATAACGTAATATTAGTTGTGTCTGACACAGAAGTATGATCATCATGCAGGGGAAGTGAAGCACTTGAGTTGTTCTCAAATACTCCTGAAAATAATTTCGTTGATGTTTTTCATGTTGTTTTAATTGCAGAGTTGGATAATCTGAGAAACCATCACAGTTAAACATGTGTCTAAGTAGATTCTGACTTTCCCCGTGCAATTGAAGTAGTTAATATGAACAGCAGCTGTAAAATAATTACTTGGTGAGAGCTTCCTTTTCATCCCCTTTTATTCATGTCTCCACAGACGTCACTGATGCATGAAATATGGCCAGAGCGGTTTTGATAAATGAGATGCCTGAACTTTGCTAGTGATAGTAACCCTTGGCTTTGAGCATAGTGTGATAAACAAGAGAATGCAACAGTCGTATTTGCCATTTATATTAATTTATGCGCTCAACAATACGTGGCCTTTTCTCAGATTAAAATGCAACAGGCTGCCCAGGGTCTTGTTTTGACTCACCAGTATAGAAAAGTTTCTTCTTCTAGGCTGTTGCCTGGTACTAATTGGGAAACAAAAAGCAGCTTGGTGCTCAGACAGGCACAGAACTGATCGATTTGTGTTTCAGAAGCAAAGCAACCACCCCCTTTTGTTCTCTACAGCCACTTTAGAAGATGCTTGATGACACGAAATCACCCCATGCTGCCTTTCCTGGTGTCCATAAAAGCATAGTTTTTAAAGATATTTTTACCCTTCATAATTCAGGGTTTCTTTCTGAGTTATAATGGATTAACTTTAAAGATTTGATTATACGTTTCTGTCCTGTGCTACCCTATACTCGAAGTCCATCACTTTCAATAAACTTCCATTAAAGTAGTCTTGAAATAAAATCTCCCAACAATCAGCTCAAATACATGACTAGTCAGTAAATGGTACTGCAGTTTATATTGCTTTCAGCCAAGCGATAGCATCATCATCTCCACTGACTGATGTGTTTGGTCCCTTTGGACCGTGCTGATCGTGCTGCCTCCACCGTCTCTGGTAGCAACGGGCTCCAGATCTTCCCAACCCACAGGGAAGAGTAGGATTTTTTTCAATATTAAACCTATCTGCTGCAGGTTTCATTGATTATCCCAGAGAAGCTGTGGCTGCCCCCTCCCTGGCAGTGGTCAAGGCCAGGTTGGATGGGGCTTGGAGCAACCTGGTCTGGTGGAAGGTGTCCCTGCCTGTGGCAGGGGGTGTGGAACTGGATGATCTTTAAGGTCCCTTCCAACCCAAACCAGTCTGTGATTCCCCATAAAAACTGCACTTCATCCCCTCCTGCGTAATCCCACCTTACTTTGAGCCATGCAATAGCTAAAAAGCACACAAAATAAGGAAACAATAATTAGCATTAAACTTGGGAAGTATTTAAGAGAAGAATCCTTTTAGTTTCAGTGTTTGCACACATATTTCTTCACTGCACAGGCACTAAAAGCAGGAGCACTGCTCCACATCTCCAGCCTGAACTGGACATGCTCCTGGTCTCCATTTTGCTCGCTCTAAAAACAATATAGGACAACAAACAGTCAACAAAAGTGTCAACAAAAGCACTTTGGGCACCTTTTCCCTGCTCTTTAAATGTCCGTGGAGATCTATCGATGACCTTTAACCGTGCGGAGAATAAATCTGCCTTCTCGTGTTGTGCTGCACGCTAATTCTGCCCTGCCTGGGAAGGAGAACATCCTTCGCAAAGGCACGAAGCGCCTCCGTTCCACATCCAAAAGCAGAGAGTGTGACGAGCAAGGAGAAGGAAGAAGACAAACTTCCTGCTAAATAGCTTTCCAGAGAAGCATGGAAATAGGTTTCAAGGTAATTTCAAGCTAATAGTCTATGGAGACAAGCTGCTTTCCTGCAAACACCCGGGTACACAGGACTGGTAACTAGCTGAGGGCTTCGGTACCCAAGGAGCAAGCGCTGTCCAGGGCTAGCGCTCACCTTTATAGTGGCCCTAGAACCTTCCATGGTTTTATTTGCATTTTTCTTGTGTCAACTATACTAATAGATAGCCCACCCTGAGGCAGCCTGATCCTAAAATATTTCTGGAGCTGTTAACGTGGACACAATGTAGGAACCTGTGTATGCTTCTACAGTTACTTTAATTAGAGAGTCAGAAATGCTACAGAAGCTGAAGAATTTACCACAAACTTTTCAGGGGCAAATTTTAAAGATGAAATGAAGGGAAAAAGAGTTCATAATTTAAAAGATATCAAAACAACACAGATATAACTACTCTTTGTTGATCTCTTACTGGTCAAGAAAGAAAAAAATAAAAGTCATTTCATAGAAGAAAAAAAGAATCCTTCCAATTCACTCTTTTTTCTTTCTTTCTAATATTTGGGAGGCACAATGGGGGAATAGTGTGATTAATTTACTTTTTTTTTCAGACGAAGTAATAGCCAGCAAGCCCAAACACAAGTTCACAGAACTACAAGGTAACATTTTTTAAAAAGTGTTATATGCTAAGGAATTCTGGATTCCCTATTTGTAAGGTGTAGGTTATAAATGCCATTATATTATATATAATATATACATAGAATCATAGACTGGTTTGGGTTGGAAGGGACCTTAAAGCCCATCTAGTTCCAACCCCCCTGCCACAGGCAGGGACACCTTCCACCAGACCAGGTTGCTCCAAGCCCCATCCAGCCTGGCCTTGAACACTGCCAGGGAGGGGGCAGCCACAGCTTCTCTGGGCAACCTGGGCCAGGGTCTCACCGCCCTCACAGCAAAGAATTTCTTCCTCATATCTCATCTCAATCTCCCCTCTGTCAGTTTAAAACCGTTCCCCCTCTTCCTATCACTCCATGCCCTTGTAAAAAGCCCCTCTGCAGCTTTCCTGTAGCCCCTTCAGGTACTGGAAGGTGCTAGAAGGTCTCCCCAGAGCCTTCTCTTCTCCAGACTGAACAGCCCCAACTCTCTCAGCCTGTCTCCAGAGCAGAGGGGCTCCAGCCTCTCACCATCTCCGTGGCCTCCTCTGGACTCACTCCAACAGCTCCTGATGATGAATCAGGAGGGCCTGTGGAGTTTGTTGTGACTGACAAAGCTGCTGGAAGTTGCTGCTGGGAAGTAGGTGGCTCTTTCTGAAAGCTGTCTCTGCTCTCGTTTTCCTTGCGTGGGTCTTTTGAGAGTGAGAGGTGTTGGTGTAGCAGATGGGTATGCCATGTGCTGTATTACATAGTGTTTGAGGTTGTATTTAATATATGGAAAAACAAAATAGAGACGGAAGAAAACATGGCTAGCTACTACACCGCCGACTTTGCTAGTAGGTTTGTTTTCAGCTTTTCACCATCTGTGATTGCTGATTTACCATTAGGTATTGCCGATGCCTTCGAGCAGGGTCGGTGTCCTCCTGTATTTTACCATACTTGGTTTTGGGGGGCTGACACCATAGCCCAACTTGTCAGCATTTACCAAAATAATCAGCTGAGCCAGCAGCATGTAATTTATTTGCCACCTCCTATTCACAGAATCCCAGAATCAATCAGGTTGGAAGAGACCTCTGGGATCATCGAGTCCCACCATTGCCCTGACACCACCATGGCAACTAGACCATGGCACTAAGTGCCATGTCCAGTCTTTTCTTAAACACCTCCAGAGATGGTGACCCCACCACCTCCCTGGTCAGGGATATTCAGGGAGTAGAAACCCCTCAAAATTGAATTATTTGAACCAGCATGAAGGAGCAGGTAAAAGCAGCTGCAAATCTTCTTTCTTCCTCCTTTCAAGCTTTGCTAAATTCTCAGCTGGCTGATAGCAGTGGGGCCATAGTTTATCAAACGGAGGACTAAGAGGAAAATATTCCCTTTCCCTGTGGCAGACATGAGGTAGAAGGCGTTTATGGAGGTGGCACCTGATGGTGCATTGAACAAAATAACAACCCCCCCGGTTGTTTCTCCTGGGATCTTGTGATCAGCTCAATCAGGGGTCTGATACCAGCGTCTGGGCTTCAGGTTTGCACCTGGGTTGTATTCTCTGTGTCGTTTTAACGCCTGTGAGTAAACATGCAGTTTGTCTTGGTTGAAAAAGCTGTTCAAGGTGAAGAGAAGGGACCGCTCTATATCATTGTGGGGCCTCTTGCCAGGAAGCCGTCTCTAAAACAAAGACATAGCCACCACAGAGGCTGGTTTTTCAAGCAGCCCTTCCTCTGCCCACCTTAGTGATGTATTCTGCAGGCATGAAGGTCCCGGTGAGGTTTTTAAGGGCACGGACGTGACTTAGTATGTGAGGGCTTCTTCTCCTCTCATCTGCTGTCAGGGATGCAACTCCAGTCGAAGGGAGCAAGAAGCAGCTGTAGATGTTTTGCAGGCAAGTTCTGTGTTGATAAAAAGAAATATGTTCATTATTTAGTGTTCAAGGCACCGTTGTTTAGCCTGGAGAAGAGGAGGCTCAGAGGTGACCTTATCGCAGTCTACAACTACCTGAAGGGAGGTTGTAGCAGAGTGGGAGTCGGCCTCTTCTCCCAGGCAGCTAGTGATAGGACAAGAGGACACAGCCTCAAGCTTTGCCAGGGGAGGTTCAGGTTGGACATTAGGAAGCATTTCTTCTCAGCAAGGGTCATTAGCCATTGGAAGGGGCTGCCCAGGGAGGTGGTGGAGTCACCATCTCTGGAGGTGTTTAAGGAAAGCCTGGACATGGCACTTAGTGCCATGGTCTAGTTGCCATGGTGGTGTCAGGGCAATGGTTGGACTCGATGATCCCAGAGGGCTCTTCCAACCTGATTGATTCTGTGATTATGTGATTATTTGATACATATGCATTGCTTTGATTGCCTTTGCACTTCCACAGCAGAGCCTTTCAGTGTCTCGATTTCATAGACATTGTTTGAACTCTGTTTTTTTTTACATAGACCAAGAAGTGTGGGAAAACATTTAAACTCAGGAAAGGACTGCTTAGGGCAGCTAGAGCTGTATATTAGCAAGCCTTCATCTGCCGTAGCTTTATATTACTGCTGTGATATGTCAATTTAAAATAGTGATTAATGCTACACCTCAGTTATGGTTCCTAAAAGAAGCAAACTTCTCAACAGGAGCTGAAAAATGCTGCTGTATTTTTGAGGACTGTACCCTGTCTCATCAAACTGCCTTTCCTTTTTCACCTCCAGATACTCGGTGATAAAACAACGGAAATCTTCTCTATTATAGAAATCTTCTAACGATAAATCCATACGCTAGTGGCAGCTTAAGTTAGGGGAAAAAAATGATAAGGTCCCAGTGTGTTGTGATCCCTTAGATGGAGTGTATAATGACCATCAAGTTTGTGATGGTGTAAAGGCGGCTGTAATTTACTGGCACTTATCTACTCTGAAGGTTTTGGCAAAGATAGATTTCATATTATTTAAGTGCTAGTGTTTAAAAGCGCTTGGATACCAAATAAATCGACCAAATGGCAGATAGGCTTTTTAATTAAAAAAAAAAAAAAAGCAACCAAATAAGTATTACAAGTCTGAAAAACTCATTACGTTTCATGAATTGCATCTTCTCTCTGAGTGTAATCAGAACGGGAGCGCTTTTATTTGTCTTTAGACTGCAGTAAAAACCATCGAGACGACAGACTCCTGACAACTGGATTCACTCCTGAGTTATTTGCAAAAAACCCTTTACTTCTGAATTTAAAAGTAATCAGTGTTTGGTGAAGGTTTGCTCTTTTCAGCCTCTGCCTGACGCCCAGCAGGAGGAAATGAGATTAAACAGTGTATCGTTTTTAATTAAGCGGAGGGAAAAGGAGTGTGGGAAGAGGCTCAACCATATTTTGTTGGTTTTTTTAGCGCAGTCTTCAGCCTCTCTAAACAACATAAAAATGCAGATGCTACCGTAAAGCTGTCTTCTGCTTTCCTGTGACATCTCCTGGTCACCCTAAGTTGTTATTTTGATGGGAATTGAGTTGAACTCAAGACACGTGGAGCCAGCTGAACTGCGCAGATAGCATTGAAAACTAAACACAGAGATCGAAACGAGGAAGGAAATCCCTGCTAGCTTTGAAGGAGTAGAATTGGTGAAGGGTCTGAAACACAAGTCTGATGAGGAGCGGCTGAGGGACCTGGGGTTGTTGAGTTTGCAGAAGAGGAGGCTGAGGGGAGACCTTATCGCCCTCTGCAACTACATGATAGGAGGTTGCGGTGAGGTGGGGGTCGGTCGCTTCTCCCAGGTAACCAGCGATAGGACAAGAGGACACAGCCTCAAGCTTCGCCAGGGGAGGGTCAGGTTGGACATTAGGAAGAATTTCTTTACAGAAAGGGTTATTAGACATTGGAAGGGGCTGCCCAGGGAGGTGGTGGAGTCACCATCTCTGGAGGTGTTTAAGAAAAGCCTGGACATGGCACTTAGTGCCATGGTCTAGTTGCCATGGTGGTGTCAGGGCAATGGTTGGACTCAATGATCCCAGAGGTCTCTTCCAACCTGGTTGATTCTGTGATTCTGTGATTCTGTGATTCTATCAATTGTCTTTATTTCTTGTGTTTGTTTTTCAGCTCTGGGGTTACTCTGCCTGCCTTACCTGTAGCAGAGTAGATTGATTAAATTCATACCCAACTCAGAGCCTGTCTTTTTAAACTTAGATCTCCTTTCATGGACAAGGCAAAGGGCAGAATTTCTTTGTGGCCAAGTATCAGCATTGAAGAAAGCAGCATTTGGGAATTTACCAAAACTTAAGGGTAGTTCGTTTCCAGCATGCCAGGCTGTCGAGGTGCGATACTTGTGACACCATCGGACATGGAGCCGCTTAGAGGAAACATTTATTTGCTTAAAGAGATCTGCTAGGTGAAGCTCTCTGAAAATTGCATCCCCAATGTGTAAGCAGAAAAGTAACACTTGTGAAACTAAGTGGTCTTGCAGGAGTAATTTGAGCACTGCCAAAAAAGTAACGTAGAGTTACTCCAGTAATAGGGGGCTTTGTGTAAATATGTCTGTCATATCATAGACTGGTTTGGGTTGGAAGGGACCTTAAAGCCCATCTAGTTCCAACCCCCCTGCCGCAGGCAGGGACACCTTCCAGCAGACCAGGTTGCTCCAAGCCCCATCCAACCTGGCCTTGAACACTGCCAGGGAGGGGGCAGCCACAGCTTCTCTGGGCAACCTGGGCCGGTGTCTCACCACCCTCACAGCAAAGAATTACTTCCTCATATCTCATCTCAATCTCCCCTCTGTCAGTTTAAAACTGTTCCCCCTCATCCTGTCACTCCATGCCCTTGTCAAAAGCCCCTCTCCAGCTTTCCTGTAGCCCCTTCAGGTACTGGAAGGTGCTAGAAGGTCTCCCCGGAGCCTTCTGTTCTCCAGGCTGAACAGCCCCAACTCTCTCAGCCTGTCTCCAGAGCAGAGGGGCTCCAGCCCTCTGAGCATCTTTGTGGCCTTCTCTGGACTCGCTCCAACAGCTCCGTGTCCTTCTTCTGTTGGTGCCCCCAGCTGAACACAGCACTGCAGGGGGGGTCTCACGAGAGTGGAGCAGAGGGGCAGAATCCCCTCCCTGACCTGCTGGCCACGCTGCTGGGGATGCAGCCCAGGACACGGTTGGCCTTCTGGGCTGCCAGCACCTATTGCCGGCTCATGGTGAGCTTCTCATCAACCATCACCCCCAAGTCCTTCTCCTCAGGGCTGCTCTCAATCCATTCTCTGCCCAGCCTATATTTGTGCTTGGGATTGCCCCGACCCATGTGCAGGACCTTGCACTTGACCTTGTTGAACTTCATGTGGTTCGCATGGGCATGAAAGACATTAGGAGAGGACCATGTTCCTAACAGCTTGTACCAGAAGACAAGAAGAAAATCCAGTGAGCTAAGAGCAAATGGCAGTGAGTTCTCAAAGGACTCGTGCTGGGAACTCCATAGGATGCCCAAAGCTTTGTGGTTGGGCTCATCCTTAGAGGAGACGGGAGCGAGCTGGAGGGAGGAGCCCTTGCGGGGTGGGGAGTCAGCGTGGGGGACAGGAGCTGCCTAGGAAACAGGCTGAACTGGCTGAGCTCATCATCCTCGGATGGGAAAACGCCTCATGGTGGGTGCGTCAGTGTTACCAGCCCCATTTCAGAAGGGCCGAGCGCTTGCCCAGATATACCTCCGAGTGTTGGCAGCAGAGACGGTGATGGGATGTGACTCTTCTGCCTTCCTGGCCCATTCCCTCCTTGATAAGACACCTTCTCCACTTAAAAACTGTTTAGTATCTGATGAGATGCCATATTCTGTTTGAAAAGTCTCCTGAACCACTTTCGAGTCCTTTTTTTTCTTTGAATTTCTGCTCTGCCTTTTTCTCTCTGCTTTTATAGTCCTTCATTATTTTCACATGCTTCTGTGATTCTTTTCAGAGTCATTGCAAGAGCTCCCAAATATAGATTTATTGTCAGATACACTCCGCGAAAGAGCAAAGTTTGCTTTGTTCTTTGCTTTTATAACATCCCTGCTCACAGGTATCAAACGCTGGTTGATATCAAAGCCTGTCACGTCTTTTCATGCCCCAGCAGAAATATAAACATGGTTTTATAGTTGTTGAGCAGGAGTCACAGCGGCCGTGGATCGGTTTAGTGTTGCCAGCGATCGCGGCACCTGAGGATGTGCAGCATCACTCACAGACCACACACGTGCTCCTTGCATCCCAACACAGTAATTAGAGCCTGATTGGGGTTACAGAAAGATGCTTTTTGTTGGAAGGGAATAATTAGGAGAAGACATGGTCCCACTTTTGTCTCTGCTTTACTTTGGAGTGGTTTGTTGCTCAGCAAATGGTGTATTTCTTCCTTCTACAATGACGGTGGAGTCCTGTGCCCAGGTGGCCAAGAAGGCCAATGGCATCCTGGCCTCTATTAGGAGTAGTGTAGCCAGCCGGTCTGGGGAAGTGATCGTCCCTCTGTACTTGGCACTGGTGAGGCCGCACCTTGAATATTGTGTCCAGTTCTGGGACCCGCACTTCAAGAAAGATGTTGAGGTGTTGGAGCGAGTCCAGAGGAGGGCAAACAAGCTGGTGAAGGGTCTGGAGGGTCTGACCTCCGAGGAACGGCTGAGGGAGCTGGGGTTGTTTAGCCTTGAGAAGAGGAGGCTCAGAGGTGACCTTAGTGCAGTCTACAACTACCTGAAGGGAGGTTGTAGTGGAGTGGGAGTCGGCCTCTTCTCCCAGGCAACTAGCGATAGGACAAGAGGACACAGCCTCAAGCTTCGCCAGGGGAGGTTCAGGTTGGACATTAGGAAGCATTTCTTCTCAGCAAGGGTCATTAGCCATTGGAAGGGGCTGCCCAGGGAGGTGGTGGAGTCACCATCTCCGGAAGTGTTTAAGAAAAGCCTGGACATGGCACTTAGTGCCATGGTCTAGTTGCCATGGTGGTGTCAGGGCAATGGTTGGACTCGATGATCCCAGAGGGCTCTTCCAACCTGATTCTGTGATTCTGTGTGATCTCTCTCCATCCCTCTGCCCACAGCCACCTTCCATCTTGCGTCTTTGTGTGTAGGTATTTAAAACATGTTCAGTAACAGTCACTGTTCAGCAGCTTTCCATGGGTCGTGAAGCTGAGATGGGGATATCAAACTGTTCGGGCAGAAATTCAGGTCGGGAAAGGAATACGAATGGTGGGAAACGCTGTGCCTCGAAGGTAGCATGTTTGGGGGTTTTCTTTCAGTTTCTTGGCTAGATGTGCTGAACTTTATTTTGGCTGTTCAGGTGAGGGATGAAAATCGTCGTGCATTTTGCTGCCTCTCCACCCACTGATCCAAATTCAGAACATTATTGTCTCATTTATCCCTCTGTGCCCACTCAGGCATTTTAAAGCCTCCATGTATTTCCTCAGCCCTCTTAAGTGGGAAGCAAATTTGCCTCGAGTCTTATTGACCTTTTGTTGTATATATGCACACACTCATAAATACATATGTATAAAAACTATATGTATATAAAAAATAGGTGCACACAAATGGCCACCATTTGAGCCAGGAGCCTCAAACAGCACCATGATGCAAAATGAGAAATCCCACCTCGTTCTTACAAGAGGAGGGAGCTCATTATCCCCCTTTTGCCGAGGGAGGAGGTAAGCAGGAGGGACATTTTATAGCCTTGATGTCTACGTGATGTGTTGGGTCCATAGGCTTATGAAACGCTACCAACTGCTCGTTGATCGAGCTGGGCACATCCATAGCCTGGGTGACTCATGGGCATCCAGAAAAGTGCAGAGCACTGAGAAAGAGGGTCATAAATTAGGACTTAAAAGTGTTTTAAAAGCATAAAGTTGTTCAAATGATTGATCTAAAAAAGTTTACTCTAATCCCTTGCTGTAAGCAGCTTGCACAGCACCTATTTAGTGTTCGTTGCATCTCAACTGCTGCTTTTGAGGAGGCCTCGTTTGATGCGCAGAGGTCATCACGCCATTACGAACCATTAGCTTGGCTTTTATGTCATCCTAAAGGGAACTTTATTTCTTTTCCCCCCTTTTTGATCACACAGACACTTGTCGATTTGCACTACAGTCGCTAACCCTTGTGACGCTGCCCGTGGCACAGGCCGAGGTTGATACTCTTGTGTTAAAAGTTCTGTTGGCTGAAATAGAAAGTATTCCCGTGGGGACGTTGCGTGCTTTCTTCTTCACCCTCAGTGATGGGCAGTCCCGACTTTCCACCGTTAAAAGCGCAATGTGGGAAGCTGATTATATTTAATGGAAGGGATTACGTAGCGTGATCTGTTCCTGGCAGCAGGGAGGAGTTTACTTGTATGCCAGATGCCAAAACCTACTGAAAATTATGCATACTATTAACGTGGGGACCAGTAGTAGGCGTAAGGCCACCTTTTCCTTACATTGCAGGTGATCACTCCCATTTCCCCTTGTGTGGGATAGTGCAAAGCTGTAGCTATAGGGGGAGTTTAGGAAAATTTAGCTGAATTAGGGAAGCAGTTGAAGACTGCCATGCTTTGGGTGTAAGAAATCTTTTGGAGAAACTAAAGTGGTCTATCTGTGATGAGCAGACACCTCTGTATTGATCCTGGGTTTGTTGGAAATGTTGGAAAGAATCACAGAATCACAGACTGGTTTGGGTTGGAAGGGACCTTAAAGATCATCTAGTTCCAACCCCCCTGCCACGGGCAGGGACACCTTCCACCAGACCAGGTTGCTCCAAGTCCCATTCAACCTGGCCTTGAACACTGCCAGGGAGGGGGCAGCCACAGCTTCTCTGGGCAACCTGGGCCAGGGTCTCACCACCCTCACAGTCAAGAATTTCTTCCTCATATCTCATCTCAATCTCCCCTCTGTCAGTTTAAAACCGTTCCCCCTCGTCCCGTCACTCCATGCCTTTGTAAAAAGTCGTTCTCCTGCTTTCCTGTAGCCCCTTCAGGTACTGGAAGGTGCTAGAAAGTCTCCCCGGAGCCTTCTCTTCTCCAGGCTGAACAGCCCCAACTCTCTCAGCCTGTCTTCATAGGAGAGGTGCTCCAGAGAGGAGCACCAGGAAAGCACCCCAGCAAGTCTTCTTAATCTCCTACTTGAAGAGGGACTACAAGGGCAGCCATGGCTTTATTTAGACAGATCTTGAAACCCCAAAGGAAGGAGATGCTCCACCTCTCCGGTGCCCTGTCCCAGAGGGTCACCCTGTTGGGGGAGAAGTTTTCCTTCATGTCAAACTTGAACCTCTCAAACTCTACATCTTCTGAGCGTTGTCCTTAGTTATGAAAGTTTGGCACCATTATCTTTGTAACTGCCTTTCCAGGGCGTGCAGCATCAATCAGGTCTCGTAGCCCCTGCTCATGCTTTCCGCTTGGCAGGAGCAAGGCTTGAGGAGATACAGCTATTTCTGGTCCACCTTCCATTACTCCGGTACCCAACTCCTTGTCCAGTGACATGGGAACTGGATTGGGAAGAAATCTGGGTTAAATATTAACTCCCCTCTAACATGGGAAAAAAAGAAAAAAACTTTAGGTTATTTTTAACTTAAATTTAGGTTATTTTTAACCTAAATGTGCACTTTCCCCTGCAGCTGGATAAACAGTTTTGCTGGCAGGAGGGAGGGGGAGTGCGTGGGAATGGGAAGTGTGGGAGAGGAGGAGTGTGGTTGGGACAGCTCCAGGTAGCAGTGAGAAAAAAAAAAGTTAACATTGTAAATCCTATTTATTCTGTATTATAATATTTGGGTAAGATTTAACAGGCTTTAAAGTGCTCTTTTGTTTGAGACCATGAGCTATTTGAACATATCCTGAGCTGGCCCAGTTGATACAGGGAGAAGGTGAGGGCATCAGGGCACCTACAGAGCTTATACTCAGTTTCATGCAGGATGGCATTTTGTTTTATTTACGAGAAAATAAATATACCTGGAGTGAAGCACAGAGTTTAAGAATGAGTTGAGATTTCTGCGTTGTCCCAGAGATGAGCCGTGATTTTGGATAAGCCCTTCTGTCCTTCAGTGTAGATGGACGTAAAAGTAGGATAATATGACTTTGAGGGACCTGAGATTGTGAAGTTTCTGGGACAGGGCTGGTTTCTACAATACAACCGACACCACAGAATCACAGAATGAATCAGGTTGGAAGAGCCCTCTGGGATCATCGAGTCCAACCATTGCCCTGACACCACCATGGCAACTAGACCATGGCACTAAGTGCCATGTCCAGGCTTTTCTTAAACCCCTCCAGAGATGGTGACTCCACCACCTCCCTGGGCAGCCCCTTCCAATGGCTAATGACCCTTGCTGAGAAGAAATGCTTCCTAATGTCCAACCTGAACCTCCCCTGGCAAAGCTTGAGGCTGTGTCCTCTTGTCCTATCGCTAGTTGCCCGGGAGAAGAGGCCGACTCCCACTCCACTACAACCTCCCTTCAGGTAGTTGTAGACTGCACTAAGGTCACCTCTGAGCCTCCTCTTCTCCAGGCTAAACACCCCCAGCTCCCTCAGCCGTTCCTCGGAGGTCAGACCCTCCAGACCCTTCACCAGCTTGGTCGCCCTCCTCTGGACTTTCTCCAACACCTCAACATCTTTCTTGAAGTGCGGGCCCCAGAACTGGACACAGGACTCAAGGTGCGGCCTCACCAGTGCCGAGTACAGAGGGACGATCACTTCCCTACTGATCTTGTTTGGAGTTTCTAGGCTGTGTTCTTAGCAAGTAATAATTATTTCTATGCAATTGCTGATGACAGCATATTATTGAACAAAAATCTTGCGTCGCCTGGTGATGTGCCATCGAATCTCATTAGTATAATCTTTCTGTACACAGGAGAATTATAATTGCATCATATAATTTAGTTACTGACAAATTTAGATCTTTCATTAGCTGTTGTCATCTTCATTTACTAAGAGGAGGGGTTTTTAACCTGCCATTAACTTCCCCTGGAAACTGTGGATCCTGAAGCGCTAACGAATTTTACTAGCAGTAATATGTAATCCGATTAGATTGTAATTAGGTAGTTATACCCGTCCAATAGTGTTTACACTTCCGTGTATTCATTACAAGGAAGTGTATGCTGCTCATTAAATGGACGTTTTTAAAATACTTTTTTAGATTGAAGTATTTTGAATCTACAGAGGATTGAATAATATTACGCTTCAAGCTTGATTTGGAATGGTTTTGCTGCTGTTCTACCCTGCGCAAATATTTGACTGCTTCAAATTGATTACAAAAGGTTTACAATATTTGCTTAAGCATTGTTGCGTTTTTAATTGTTGCTTGACAAACAGCGTAATATCTAAAAAGCCTTACTAATACCTGAGCGTTAGGAAGCAGTGGGGAACCAGCTAACCTTGTTTTGGCTCCTGCTACTCTACACTTCTTTGTGGTTTAGAAGAAAGCCTTCTTCCTTCCCTTCCGTGTAGAGGGAGATGATGGTGGTTGCATTCAACAGCTGATATTCAACTCCTGCTTCGTTGATACAATAATCTCCCCTCAATTTGGGAAAGGGGCCTGGGGGTCCTAGTGGGCAGCAGGATGACCATGAGCCAGCAATGTGCCTTTGTGGCCAAGAAGGCCAATGGCATCCTGGGGTGTATTAGAAGGGGTGTGGTTAGCAGGTCAAGAGAGGTTCTCCTCCCCCTCTACTCTGCCCTGGTGAGGCCGCATCTGGAATATTGTGTCCATTTCTGGGCCCCTCAGTTCAAGAAGGACAGGGAGCTGCTAGAGAGAGTCCAGCGCAGAGCCACGAAGATGATGAAGGGAGTGGAACATCTCCCTTATGAGGAGAGGCTGAGGGAGCTGGGTCTCTTTAGCTTAGAGAAGAGGAGACTGAGGGGTGACCTCATTAATGTTTATAAGTATGTAAAGGGCAAGTGTCATGAGGATGGAGCCAGGCTCTTCTCAGTGACATCCCTTGACAGGACAAGGGGCAACGGGTGCAAGCTGGAACACAGGAGGTTCCACATAAATATGAGGAAAAACTTCTTTACAGTGAAGGTGACCGAACACTGGCACAGGCTGCCCAGAGAGGCTGTGGAGTCTTCTTCTCTGGAGACATTCAAAACCCGCCTGGACGCGTTCCTGTGTGATATGGTCTAGGTGGTCCTGCTCTGGCAGGGGGATTGGACTAGGTGATCTTTTGAGGTCCCTTCCAATCCCCGACATTCTGTGATTCTGTGATTCTGTAATTATTGGCTAATAAAAGGCTACATCAGTATATCAGCTATGGTAAGTGATGTTATCAAGAAACTGGGAGACTCCCAGGCTTTGCTATGCCCTTGTTTCTTTCTGGCTCTTAACAGAAGCATGGAAAGACATCAGTTTTTCTCTAATTGTCCCTCTATGAATGTATTTGCTCCCAGGATTCCCATAAATGTTTACTGGAATTAGCTTGCAGGCAGGGCTGGGCTGGGCTGCATTACTATTGCCGCTTCTCCCAGGTAACGATCATCTATAGCCCCAGGAGCGGCTGCAGTCGTGCTGGCAAGTCGGGCTCTCCTTCACCTGGTTTTGGAGCACGGTATTGTCGCTGGAGAACCATCCCTGGGAGGGATTTAAAAGCCGTGTAGATGTGGTGCTGAGGGACATGGGTTAGTGGTGGGCTTGGTAGTGTTAGATTAATGGTTGGACTTGATGATCTTAAAGGTCCTTTCCAACCAAAACGATTCTGTGATTCTGTGATTATATGGATGTGTTCCACTCTCTCCATAATGGGAATATATAAAAAATACATGTAAAACTAAGCATTAAATCAAGACGACTCTTCTCCCAGGCAACTAGCGATAGGACAAGAGGACACAGCCTCAAGCTTGGCCAGGGGAGGTTCAGGTTAGACATTAGGAAGAATTTCTTCTCAGCAAGGGTCATTAGCCATTGGAAGGGGCTGCCCAGGGAGGTGGTGGAGTCACCATCTCTGGAGGTGTTTAAGAAAAGCCTGGACATGGCACTTAGTGCCCTGGTCTAGTTGCCATGGTGGTGTCAGGGCAATGGTTGGACTCGATGATCCCTGTGGTCTCTTCCAACCTGGTTGATTCTGTGATTCTCTGACTCATCACCGCATTGCCCCTTGCTGTTGTTTTAATGATGTTTTAAAGACGTTGGCGTTAGCATCTAGAAAATACTTGTTCCATCCTTGCTGGGTGAGTGGTGGGTGCTACTGAACCCCATACCCCTGTCTCATTCCCCATTCCAATACCCCAAATACATTGATGTATCTATATCACATTGATATATGTATCACAGTGATGCTGTGGTGACAGAATATCACCCAGTAATACACTTTGACTGGTTTCGGGATGGCTGTGGCTTTTTTTTTCCCCACTTTGAAGCTTGTGAAATGGTTGAAAGGTTTTCAGAATATCCTTGACTTGCTGTAGTGATAGACAGTGTGAAGGCACTAAGGACAATCCTGAATTTAAGGGTAAAAATTACGGATCTGGTTCAGCACTGGACCAGAGCGGAGAATATAAATCAATTAAAAGATTAAAGCCCCAAATCCATTAAAGACTGCAAGGTTTTCTTTCACTTCTCAAGACTTAAGTTTATACCGTGAGTAATTTTTTGGTCATATTTACTCCTCTCTATTAATAAATTTATAGAAATTTTATAATGAAAATTAATGTGCCGAGAATCTTTTTGAATTCTGCTGGGCTTGAAAGAAAAGTCTTGAAAACAGATTGGTTTTGCAGTGCTCATACCAACAACTAGATAGGATTCATAAGATTTTTTTTCTCCCAAAGCATTCTTATCTTTTATTAATAAAGCAAAAGCAGCCGAAAGCGCTGCTTCCTTTTCAATAAATCAGAATACAAAACCCAACGTATTTATGCTTAAAGATGCACAAACAAGTATTGCTGTACGCGAGCGTGACTCTTGATTTGACTGTTGCCCCGGGTTTACATGGTGTATTAGCATTCACTTCAGTTCCCAGGGGAACTGCAGCGTCACGAACGTCGGGCGAGATTCGCCTCCAGCCGTGTGCCGTCGGTGTATAATGCTCGTTGCAGATGAGAGTTGCAGAGTGGAGCGTTTGACGAGCTAAGTGGTTTTCCTGAAATACCCTCACAGCTAAAGCAGCCCCGTTTCCATTGGTGGTAATTTGCAGCTTTGGGTAGAATGATGTTGTAAACGAAGTGGGTATGATTTCATTTTAAACTCCGCTCTGCGGCTTCTGTAGGCTTGGATAGAGATTTAACGAAATCATGGAGTTTCGTGGTTCTTTGTCATCGTATCTTCTGTTATCCTGCCCTGTTTCAGTAGAAACGAGTAGGCTCAAATCTCTCCATCTTTGAAACTATATTTCAAAGTCAGTTGGGTTTTGAGGTGAGAAGGTGTTTTCATCCAGTTGTTGTATGTCTCTGCAGGAGAGGAGTTGGCCTCTTGTCGCAGGCAACTAGCGATAGGACAAGAGGACACAGCCTCAAGCTTGGCCAGGGGAGGTTCAGGTTGGACATTAGGAAGCATTTCTTCTCAGCAAGGGTCATTAGCCATTGGAAGGGGCTGCCCAGGGAGGTGGTGGAGTCACCATCTCTGGAGGTGTTTAAGAAAAGCCTGGACATGGCACTTAGTGCCCTGGTCTAGTTGCCATGGTGGTGTGAGGGCAATGGTTGGACTCGATGATCCCAGAGGGCTCTTCCAACCTGGTTGATTCTGTGATTCCCTCTATAGAGAAAAGGGATTACATTTGAAAAAGTCCTCAGTTGGGGAAGGGCTGGCCTCAGCCCTCCCCTGTCTCGAGCCACTGTGTCCCTCCACATGCCGTGTGCCAGCGCTAGAAGCGACTGATCCTCCTGTGCTGGGCAATTTGCCCAAAAATCCCTGAAATACCTCCCTGATTGAAGCTCCCTTGGCTCCAGCTGGAGCTGACCTGACAGTGTCGTGGCTCATGGCGAGGATGGTTGAGGGCATCCAGCAGCGATGTGAAAGTCCTTCTCACATGTGTCTTCCTGGCCAGAAACCAGAGAGGGGGTACAGATGCAGAAAATATGCACTTTTAATTCCTGACGAGAAGGTTTATGGCTCAGATTATCCACAGAATCACAGAGAATCACAGAATCAATGAGGTTGGAAGAGCCCTCTGGGATTGTCGAGTCCAACCATTGCCCTGACACCACCATGGCAACTAGACCATGGCACTAAGTGCCATGTCCAGCCTTTTCTTAAACCCCTCCAGAGATGGTGACTCCACCACCTCCCTGGGCAGCCCCTTCCAATGGCTAATGACCCTTGCTGAGAAGAAATGCTTCCTAATGTCCAACCTGAACCTCCCCTGGCGAAGCTTGAGGCTGTGTCCTCTTGTCCTATCGCTAGTGTGACCCGTTTCCCAGAATTGAAATTTTTTTTGAGGAAACTATGTTACTGTTTTTACTTATTTTGGAAATTAAATCTTTTCTCAATTGTTATACCTGCCATGTTCTGAAAGAGGAAGAATAATGTTCTGAAACCATGTTTAAAAATAGTCCTTATTTGCTTTTAGTCTGATAAAGGGAAAGTGTTCAGAGCTGCGTCCTCTAATATCACTTTATCCTTGAGCAGCATAGGAGCAGAACCTGGTAAAGAAATGATTCCTCGTGGAAAGAAATACTCATTTCCATATTGCTTCTTTTTTATATTTTAGTCTTAGTTAATTAACTGTGACGGATCTGTATGGGCAGTCAACACCCAGATCCTGAATTCATCATGTGCCTCATCTCAGCCGTCACGTTACAAGCGGAACAACATAAAAGTCTTTTAATTACTATTGTAATTCTTTCTGCAATGGACTGTTACAGCTCTCTGGTGTGTTTGAAACGAAAATCTGACGCAGAGTAGTGTGAATATTTCCAGTCCAAAATGTTCCAGGCCGTTGGAGGAGATGTGTCTTTCCACAACCCACCTTTTGCACGCAGCATTTTCTGCCGTTGATGAATGTTAGCCCAATAAATCAGTCAGTTATTTTGACTTAAAAAACAAGGGATGCAGATACTACAGATCCATATATGTACCCTTTACCTAGTGTCCATCTTCCGTATGACTTCCAGTGGAGCAACCTGCAGAGTAGGGAAGGTCACTGGGTTTTCACCAGGCTTTTTTGAAGCTCATTGTTAGGCACAAATAGTGCTCTGCTAAAATTTCCTTCTTTCGCCAATTCTTGAGTCCACAGTGCTTTGGCAGCAGGACAGGAACAGACAGTAGTAGTTGAGGTGGCTTGTATTTGTATTGCCAACCTGGGAGTGCTGTGATGTCCTCTGTTGGAAGTGCTTCTGAGCTGCATCTCCATCTAAAAAGAGAAGGAAAAAAAAGAAGGGCCCATCTATACGTCTCGAACAGATTCTGCATCTGGAGATGAGGAGGACCCAACATTAGTCTTTCAATCTTATCTCTGCTTTTGTGTCATCCATAGTTTGCTCTCTCCAGTCCTGACAGCCTCATGTGGTGAAGGTCTGTCCTCTTGCAGGGGATAACTTAGTACCATGGTCTAGTTGACATGGTGGTGTCAGGGCAATAGTTGGACTTGATGACCCCAGAGGTCTCTTCTAACCTGATTGATTCTGTGATTCTGTATAGCACTGAATGGCTCATGTGCTGTTGGCAAGGTAGGATGCACGTAATCCTTCTCTCTCCCCAATAGCTCTTCCATGACTGACCACCACACTGTAAGCCCAGTGACGAGGAGAGCTCCCCACAACTCGCTGTGTGCTAGTTGTAGAAGCCCTTCATTACCCAGACATCATCAGTCCACTTCCAAACTATATACTGGCTTTAAAGAGTGTCTCGATCTGGTCAGAACGTGGCTCTCATCATAGGTAGTGCTGCAAACACCTGATAGAGGAGGGAAAGAAGTTCTTTCCTTGTGCTATAGAATACAGGTGTACTTGGGAGCATCAATTTATGTGGCAGAACTGCATAAAGGCTATTTGAACTACTGCTGGCTGTGCAGTAGTGATAGTGTTGGTGGAGGCAGGGCTCCCTGGGACCATAGAACCATAGAATCATAGAATCACAGACTGGTTTGGGTTGGAAGGGACCTCAAAGACCATCTAGTTCCAACCCCCCTGCCACGGGCAGGGACACCTTCCACCAGACCAGGTTGCTCCAAGCCCCATCCAAGCTGGCCTTGAACACTGCCAGGGAGGGGGCAGCCACAGCTTCTCTGGGCAACCTGGGCCAGGGTCTCACCACCCTCACAGCAAAGAATTTCTTCCTCATATCTCATCTCAATCTCCCCTCTGTCAGTTTAAAACCATTCCCCCTTGTCCTGTCACTCCATGCCCTTGTCAAAAGCCCCTCTCCTGCTTTCCTGTAGCCCCTTCAGGTACTGGAAGGTGCTAGAAGGTCTCCCCGGAGCCTTCTCTTCTCCAGGCTGAACAGCCCCAACTCTCTCAGCCTGTCTCCATAGCAGAGGTGCTCCAGCCCTCTGATCATCTCCGTGGCCTCCTCTGGACTCGCTCCAACAGCTCCGTGTCCTTCTGCTGTTGGGGGCCAAAGAGCTGGATGCAGCACTGCAGGGGGGGTCTCACGAGAGTGGAGCAGAGGGGCAGAATCCCCTCCCTGACCTGCTGGCCACACTGCTGGGGATGCAGCCCAGGACACGGTTGGCTTTCTGGGCTGCAGCGCACGTTGCCAGCTCATGGTGAGCTTCTCGTCACCATCACCCTCAAGTCCTTCTCCTCAGGGCTGCTCTCAATCCATTCTCCGCCCAGCCTGTATTTGTGCTTGGGATTGCCCCAACCCACGTGCAGGACCTTGCACTTGGCCTTGCGCTTGACCATAGGCATGTTCCTGTCTTGTAAGCCTTCCTTCAGGCTTGAAATGAGGCAGCAAACCTTGAAACTAAGTCAAGGCTGAGAAAAAATTGCCTGGGGTGTGATTAGTTATATGTTACTCCACTGAGTCCTATAAAAGATACTATCTGTATGTACAAACCTGATTCGGATAGAATTTAGTTCTTTATAAAACCTTAATTATTCTCTGCTTGGGTTTGAGGCTGACGCATCCACAATAATATGTCCAAGGGTCGTTGGTATGTCGTAGGAGGCTGTGAGGGACCAGCATGGACACACATTTCCATGCTGGCAAGGGCAACGGGAGCTGGAAGAGCAGCTGTTTTCTGCCAGCAAGAAAAGCTCAGGAGGTGCTGCCCGACAGCTTCTTGGCTCACCAGAGCCGCCTGTATCATTGGGACCTCTGTCTTCACAAGGTTTGCTTAATGGTGTGTAAAGAGGGGGAAATATTCCTAATCACAAAGGGTTCTGCTGTGGTTCTAAGAGGTGAAGGATGTGTTGGTCACATTATACCCTAAACTCACTTCAATACTTCGAGCTGCTTCTTACACGTTATATATTCCACAGTCTCTTGGAAACGCTGCAGAAATCCTGAAGAGTCTGGCTGGGGCTGACGTTAGCACTTGCCTCACTCAGTGTTTTCTCAAATGTTGAATTTTACACGTAGGACATAAAGGTTAACATGAAAAGTCAGCCTCTGTGAGCCCTCACGAGGAAGGTGGCCTGTCTAGAAGACCTTTTGCTGGATGAATTTTGTTGTAATGTCGAGTTATTTCTCAGCTTCTCTAACTTACTTTCCACCAAATATTTGTCAAGTTACATATAATATTTTTCCAACAGTAGAGGCATTAACCTTTATTAACCACCGCAGAGATTGCAACTGCTTAAAGACTAATGTGATAAGGACCACATCTTGGGCTAAGGTCGCTCCTACTCAAAGTCCATTAATTTTTAGGCCAATGATGAATTTCAGTGAAGTAGTAATTCGTTTTTCCTCTCTGTTTAGAAAAACATTATGTGAAACAGTGCTGTAAATTCCATCTTTCAGAGTCCAAAGGTCTAGAAGACATCCGTACTCATAAATAATGCAGCTGGTTTAGGAAATATATCATAGTCTGTCTGTGGCTTTCTAACACCACTGTTATTCTCGTGTCTTAAGGCATGCTTGTCTGATGGAAAAGCAAAGATATCACAAGCTGGGAAAAAGAGCACGGTTGAATGTGCTAACTCCTCCTGTAGTTGCACCAACACTGTAATTCTGAGTTACAACACCGAGCAAAATGGCTTGGGTTAGATCTGTCTTTCCTTCTTGCATGTAGACGTTGCCGAAGTTAATCCTGGCCACTTCTTAAATGTTGTGCCTTGAGTGGAGTGGGAGTCGGCCTCTTCTCGCAGGCAACTAGTGATAAGACATGAGGACACAGCCTCAAGCTTCGCCAGGGGAGGTTCAGGTTGGACATTAGGAAGCATTTCTTTTCAGCAAGGGTCATTAGCCATTGGAAGGGGCTGCCCAGGGAGGTGGTGGAGTCACCATCTCTGGAGGTGTTTAAGGAAAGACTGGACATGGCACTTAGTGCCCTGGTCTAGTTGCCATGGTGGTGTCAGGGCAATGGTTGGACTCGATGATCCCAGAGGTCTCTTCCAACCTGATTGATTCTGTGAGTAACAAGGCTGCAGTTTCCAGGTGAAGCTGTAGGAAAAGATCCATCGGGAAGGGCTCGTTCAGGTTCTGCTTGTTCTCTTTGTGAAACCTCTTCTGACCAGCATGAAAAGCTGGTAACATGCATGCAATTCATCATCTCAGAACGATGGGTCATTGCTTTGATTTTGATTTGACCTTTTGATTTTGCATCCAGTTTTAAGCAACATTTCTTACTATTTCTTTTTACTACAGTTTCCAAGCCTGTGTAAAGTTTCCATTATAAACAGAAGTGATGTGTATTGGGGGGAAAAAAGTATTATAAAATACCTGGGAAGATTTACTGTGTGGGCAGGCAGTGGAAGAGCCTCAAATCTTGCCACAGGCTTTAGCTCACACCATTTTTGTCTGCAACACATATGATTTAGCTGCTCACTTGCTCTTCTGATTTATGGATCCTGCTGGCATGGGAACATTTCCTCTCCACTGGTGTTGAAGTCAAATCATATTGGTGTGATGGCAGGCAGCTGTCTGATCTTCTTCTGCAGCTCAACAAAGAGATTTCTGACCAGGACTCGCGAAGGGTGATTTTTTTCCTCTCCAGATGTTGCATTTTCTATCACCTGCCTACAGCCTTGTCCTCGTGTAACGGCTGGGATGTGCTCTGCAGCTCTGGGGAGCTTGGAAATCGAAGTAGGGCGTATAGATCGGAGAGTTATCTCATAGTCTTTGATAGTCCTTCCTGATTGCTGAGGCGTGGAGAGCCCTGTGTTTATCAGGTCGTGGGGAGGGAGCTTTATGGAGGAGATTTAACCTTAAAAGAATATGTTTCTGCAAAGATTCTGTTCAGGCAAAGGTTAAACCAGATTGATTTACAATGGTGGTGGTGGGTCCTCCTGGAGACTCCATCACAGAGCGTGTTCTTCTCCCAGTGCCCGTTTTGGGTTTGCCTCGTTATCTTGGCCTTATGGGGGTCAGAGCATGTGAAATTATTGTTAATTCAACTTGCAAGTGAGAGAATCTAAATATGCACCCAGGTGTTACTGGTTTGGCTTGAGGAGTTTCTATTTTATGCAATTTTATATTTTTTTTGGTACATATAGATGTACATGTATCTATATACATGGATTTATACAAGCTATAATGTAAGAGCATAACTTGTTGCCAATGCAGATCTCGTGTTTGTTTTTTTTTCTTTCATTTTTCTGTTCCAATCTCAATTGCTTTTCCTAACTATCTGAAAATACCGTGCTTTTAAAATGGATATTTCAATGGTCTGAAAATTGTCTGATCACAAAGTCAACGCTCTCAATTCCCATGGAAATATTTTATTCCGTTCTTTAAACTGTTATTCACACACACTGGTCTGTGAATGTTTATATGCAAGAGGAATACACTAAAATACTGTAATCTGAGAAGCTTGTGTAAAATAGTGTGGTGAAGATTTTACAGGAGACTGGGTTAAAACCATTTTTTTCCATTCAATTTTTTGTTTTGGATAGCTGCTGGAAACAGCTCCACAAAAGCAAGTTTATTGTGGTCTTAATGCAAAATATACTACCACCAATTATAGTGTATGAGTGCCATATGTTTCAAATGCAATAAATCATCAAAATACAGATCAGAATTTGTTTATATGACTGCACGTATTAATTAATCCACAATTTTCATAAGAGTATTTTATAGGTACGCCAACTTCCTGTGCTAGAGCAGCATTTACTGGGGATTACTGCACACATTTATCATTAGGTTCAACAAGAACAAGTGCTGGGTCTTACACTTGGGCCACAACAACCCCCTGCAGCGCTACAGGCTGGGGGAAGAGTGGTTAGAAAGCGGCCCGGTGGAAAGAGACCTGGGGGTGCTGATGGACAGCCGGCTAAACATGAGCCAGCAGTGTGCCCAGGTGGCCAAGAAGGCCAATGGCATCCTGGCCTCTATTAGGAATAGTGTAGCCAGCCGGTGTGGGGAAGTGATCGTCCCTCTGTACTGGGCACTGGTGAGGCCGCACCTTGAATCCTGTGTCCAGTTGTGGGCCCCGCACTTCAAGAAAGATGTTGAGGTGTTGGAGCGAGTGCAGAGGAGGGCGACCAAGCTGGTGAAGGGTCTGGAGGGTCTGACCTCCGAGGAACAGCTGAGGGAGCTGGGGTTGTTTAGCCTGGAGAAGAGGAGGCTCAGAGGTGACCTTATTGCAGTCTACAACTACCTGAAGGGAGGTTGTAGTGAAGTGGGAGTCGGCCTCTTCTCCCGGGCAACTAGCGATAGGACAAGAGGACACAGCCTCAAGCTTCGCCAGAGGAGGTTCAGGTTGGACATTAGGAAGCATTTCTTCTCAGCAAGGGCCATTAGCCATTGGAAGGGGCTGCCCAGGGAGGTGGTGGAGTCACCATCTCTGGAGGTGTTTAAGAAAAGCCTGGACATGGCACTTAGTGCCCTGGTCTAGTTGCCATGGTGGTGTCAGGGCAATGGTTGGACTCGAGGATCCCTCAGGTCTCTTCCAACCTTGTTGATTCTGTGATTCTGTGATTCTGTGTAGTACATTATCCATTATAATTATTTTTTAATTAAATGTTAGTATATAATAACTTTTTAACAAAGAAATGTGCTCAAGTATAGCCCTGTTGAAGTCTGATGATAAAACTTCCCAGTTAGAGTTATTTCGGTGTAGGATCTAAATACACGGTGAATAGCGTAGTATCTGATCAAAGCTTGGAATGAGGAGTTAGAAACGGCAAATGACACCGTCAGATATGAAAGCTGGATCAGATAAGGTCAGGGGAGAATATTACAGAAGCAGAAACTGTAGAGAAAGCAAATGGAATATCACCGAAGGAAGATTTAATGTGTTAAGTGCCGTAGGGTGCTGCCACACAAGAACTTTTTGCATGTTCTCTACAGCGATTGAAGGAGGTGCTTGTCGGGGTTGAAGATGGTTTGGTCTTACTTAACTGCACAAGCAGAGGTAAAGAGCCAGAAAAAAATGTATTTTGCACCTAAGTTTTTAAAGTCTTTCTGGATTTTTGCCTACTTACGCTGTAGACCTTTTGCTGTAGTTTGACTTGAGTTGTGATGGGTTTTGGCTTGAGTTCACTGAACCCTTTTGGACTTTTGAAAACAAAACATTGGATTTCTGTGACTGTGCCTTTATCCTTTTGTCTTTGCTTGCTGGTGACTATGTTACGTGTATATATGTATGATGAAGAGTGGTGCTGTGCTTGCACAGGGCTCAGAGAGGTGGTGGGATCTCCATCCTTGGAGGTGCTAAAAACTGGACTGGCCAAAGCCCTGAGTAACATGGACTTGCTTTGGGAGGGTCTTTGGCCAGGGACCACTGGAGGTCTCTTCCAAACAAAATTATTTTGTGAATCTGATTCCAGATTGATGAGTAAAATCAAAGAAAATAATATTTTAGTTTGATTTTGGTTTGCATGCACATTGGCTAACTTGTTTTCTCATTCTAAAATGTATCTTATTGAGTCAAAAGAAAATAAAGTACAAGCAGAACTGGTTACCATTTCATAAATGTGCTTGTATCCTATATTTGCAGTCGTGGTAATTGTATACTGTGAGAAAGCAGGCTAAGAGAATGAAGATGTGAGACCAGAAAAAGGAACAGAGATGATCATGTGAATGTTTCCATTAATGGGAGAATTAATTTTCCCCGTGCTTTAAGTATATTAAGGTTGGAAACATGCCTCCTTAATAGGGCAGCTTTCTCTGCTTACACGCAAACTGGTGTGCTTGCTTTGATGGCTTTCTTAAATCTCTAGCATTTTGTTTAGTAGCCTTTAAAATTATTGAAGTGATTCATTTTGGGGATGACAAACTAGATATTTTTAGCAAGTGCTGCAATAACTGCTGTGAGCAGAAGAGACTGCAGACAGTGATGCATAACGGAGCCAAGAACCCAGCCTGGCTTTCAGACCCCAGAGTGATTTGGATGATTTTATGTTGCTAACAGATAAGCTGTAAAATGAGAGCAGTGAGACAGAGCTAACTTGGGAGCTCGTGGTACTAGTACAACAGATATTCTGGAGTTTGAGAGCTTGCCTGCCTTTATTTACTTATATATTTACAGTTCATTTTAGCAGATTCTTTATTTGCCAGAGCATCTGGAGGCCTGCAGTGATTTTTCACATCGTGGAAAGCTCAGTTCATTGAACTGGCTGGTTGCTTTCTTGACTTTTATTATTAGTTTCTTCTGTCCTCCTGTTAGAGGTATATGTGTGTGAAGGAAGGAATGATAATTCCTCTGTACTCGGCACTGGTGAGGCCGCACCTTGAATCCTGTGTCCAGTTCTGAGCCCCGCACTTCAAGAGAGATGTTGAGGTGTTGGAGCGAGTGCAGAGGAGGGCGACCAAGCTGGTGAAGGGTCTGGAGGGTCTGACCTCCGAGGAACGGCTGAGGGAGCTGGGGTTGTTTAGCCTGGAGAAGAGGAGGCTCAGAGTGACCTTATTGCAGTCTACAACTACCTGCAGGGAGGTTGTAGTGAAGTGGGAGTCGGCCTCTTCTCCCGGGCAACCAGTGATAAGACATGAGGACACAGCCTCAAGCTTCACCAGGGGGGGTTCAGGTTGGACATTAGGAAGCATTTCTTCTCAGCAAGGGTCATTAGCCATTGGAAGGGGCTGCCCAGGGAGGTGGTAGAGTCCCCATCTCTGGAGGTGTTTAAGAAAAGCCTGGACATGGCACTTAGTGCCCTGGTCTAGTTGCCATGGTGGTGTCAGGGCAATGGTTGGACTCGATGATCCCAGAGGTCTCTTTCAATCTCAATGATTCTGTGATTCTGTGATGTGGACTCAGCGAGTCTACCACCACCTGTTGTGGTCCCCAGTGCACTTCCTGGCACGGATGGAAGTGCTGTTTATCAGCCAATGATAAGTATCTCCAGTGGGACGTGACAGTAAAATTACCATAAACAAAAGATGCGACGGAGCAGAATTCTTGTTTGGAGTTCTTGTTGTCCTTGTGTCCCAGCTGAACGTTGCAGCTCTTCGCTCCCTGGCCACCCATGAGTTTCTCCCCAGCTGCTGCTTTGTGTTCAGCCCGTTGTCTGCAGCGATTTCACCTTCATCTCATGAAGTTTTCTTAGCCAAAGACAGTGGTGAGCGCTTGGATCTCACGCCTGGCTCCAGTGATGATGTGGCTAGGTTATGGTCCTGTGGACCAGGACAGAAGCTCCACCATGCAGCATACTTGCCTTGCAGTGGAGAATTGGACACTTACGGAGCCATTGGGCCAGATCCTGCTCATGCTCTGGTGAAACCGTTAATGATCCATGCCATGGTGGTCTTTGGAAACCTTCATCTTCCCATCAAAGGTGTGTAGCAGAGGAATGAGATTTTTGGGCCACCTACCAGTAGATCTGGCATCTCACCTGTTGAAAAAGCCCAGCACGCTCTGTCCGCCTCCACATGATCACTTTAGTCCGTGAGTGCAAAGCCACTGGGAAAATAAGCCGTGTTTTATATTCCTGTTGAGTACATCTCCAGTGGCCTTAGTTCACCTGACCTTTTTTCTTTTTATGGATGCTGTCGTTTTGTACTTCAGCACTCTTAAGCCTGCTCATTAAGTAGTTCATTAGTTGCACTGATCCCTCGATTAATCTGTGCTACTCAAAAAAAGGTAATTGAATTTAATTTAACTTCACAACCCACCTATAGATAGCTAGAACTCCATGGTGATGTCTTGCTTTGCTAGTATTATTTTTTAATAGTTTTTATAATTAGATTGAGAATATTCCATTGACATGAGATTTAAAATATTACTCACCCAAGGGAACTGTCTTCAAGTAGCGCAGATAAATGCGGTGGTACAAAAGGGAATGCTTTTAAAACAGGATATTTTTGTTTTGGTTTGGTGTCTGTAGGTGGCTTGGGAAGATAAAACATATATGGAATGTTTTTGATGTCCCATCCCTATTTTGCTGAGGAATATCACAGAATCACAGAATCAACCAGGTTGGAAGAGCCCTCTGGGTTCATCGAGTCCAACCATCGCCCTGACACCACCATGGCAACTAGATCATGGCACTAAGTGCCATGGCCAGTCTTCTCTTAAACCCCTCCAGAGATGGTGACTCCACCACCTCCCTGGGCAGCCCCTTCCAATGGCTAATGACCCTTGCTGAGAAGAAATTCTTCCTAATGTCCAACCTGAACCTCCCCTGGTGAAGCTTGAGGCTGTGTCCTCTTGTCCTATCGCTGGTTGCCTGGGAGAAGAGGCCGACTCCCACTTCCCTACAACCTCCCTTCAGGTAGTTGTAGACTGCAATAAGGTCACCTCTGAGCCTCCTCTTCTCCAGGCTAATGTTAACCCTTCTCCAGGATCGTTAAACAGAACAAACAAACAAAGTCCTAAAAAGTTTCTTTTGGAGAAGATTTTCAAATTCCCATCTTGTGAGATGTTCTCACTTTTAAAAATCTGTATACTCTGTTTGATATCTATAGTAAAAATCAAATCCAGAGAGATTCTTTACAGCAACCATCACTGTAACATATTCCAGTGTATGATCTACAGCCGCGGGAGATGGTTAAGTTTAAAGAAAAAGCTTCATAACAAGAAGAGAATTCCCCCCAAAAATTGTTTTCAGTAATAATAGGCTTCAGAAATGCAATAAGCCTTTGATCAGGAGAATTTGTATTGCTCAGACTATTTCCATTGCAGATCGGTAACAATGGGTACGTGGATTTCTGATGTGTCACTGTGTTTTGGAAGATGCTGATAAATGAATGGAGGTACCATGAATTAATGAACAGCTTTAACCTCTTGTTTGTCTTCTAAGTGGGGACCCATCTTATCTGGGGGGAGAAGGCAAGAGAGGAGGAGAGCTTTGTGCCTTGGCATGCTTTAGGGTCCTGCAGCTTTGATTTTGTTGTGTTCTGCAGTGTTGTTTCACTAAGTCACTCGCAAGCGGAATATTTGCAAGTAATTTCACCTTTAATAGCCGCTGGCTATTCAAATCCCTTACGAAGCTTCAGGAATCTCATTTAGAATATTTAGTGTGTTATCGTGCAAAATCATAGTGGAGTTTTATGTAGTAGAAAATGAAATGTTGTATAATCCCTTCTACCATGATGAGTACCAAAACCCAAAGCCTAAAGCAGTCAAAATACAGATATGTGTTCCTTGTGCTATCTTACATATCAAATAACAAAAGTAATTTGTGTTTTATGTTGTAAAGGAGACGGATGAGAGGGAGACATAGCCTCAAGCTTCGCCAGGGGAGGTTCAGATTGGACATTAGGAAGCATTTCTTCTCAGCAAGGGTCATTAGCCATTGGAAGGGGCTGCCCAGGGAGGTGGTGGAGTCACCATCTCTGGAGGTGTTTAAGAAAAGCCTGGACATGGCACTTAGTGCCATGGTCTAGTTGCCATGGTGGTGTCAGGGCAATGGTTGGACTCGATGATCCCAGAGGGCTCTTCCAACCTCATTGATTCTGTGATTCTGTGTGATTTTTGGGCAAATACCTCCCGGGTGCCATTCATTCAAATGCCGTAGATAAGTGTGGATGAGTCAATCCCTTACGTCAAAGACGGGCTTTAAAATGGGAAGGCAGCTTTGCCACGGGAATATTACCCCCAAAGGAAACATCATTTTTTTTTTCCTGTAAGGAAATAATTTCAAAAGAAAAAATTGCATAATGCACAGAGCCAACTAAATACACCACTGGTTTACTACCTCCGTGCCATTCTAGTAGAGTGATATTAGTAAATCAAGACTTGCAGCAGGAAATAATAAGCTTAGATTATGTTTTTATTTGCAGTCATGCGTTTGTTCAAGAGAAATAGCATTTGCAAAGAAATCGAATTAAATCATCGAAGTAGCACATCACCTTTCATTTGTGATGCTGGCGATGTTAGACTCCGCTAGCAACAAGTTTCTTCCCTCTTTTGCTGTGGGAGCAGCAAGTGCTGGTCCCTGGCTCCTTCCAGCTCTCGTACGAAAGCTGGGTGCCATATAACAGCGTAACTGGAATATACTCACGTTGAATTTTTTCTTTTACCTGCTGTTTTACCAAGTGATATTATTATGACCGTAATGTTAAAGAAAAAAAGGAATGGTGGAAATAGTGGGATGGAAGAATTAGTGTGAGTAAAGCCCATCTCTGTTCGATGGAAGGGCTTTTTTAGGCCTGCTTGCATGGAGGCAGCTCCTCTCCCTGTCAGTCTGTTTCAGTCACGGCTTAATAAATGTAATATTTGTGCTTTTCCAAATGAAAATGGGCATAATTCACGGGGAGGTCTGGAGACTATTTTAATAGAAGGTATGTGAATAGGCTAATGGGGAATGGGAGGACATCTCTATTTATAATTCACTGTTTTCTTTGATCATTAAATGCTTTGTAACTCCATCTCCAAACTTCTCACCTGGTGTAATAAAATTAATCAGTTGCCTCTCTGAAAAAACCGCAGTGTTCGTACATCATGGGTTTGACAGCTGTGATCACCAATGCGGAGTGAATGCAAGAAGTAATTTTGCTTTACGTCGCCAAGCCGGCTTTGAAAGCGTAAGATAGATGAGGGATGTCAGAAATATCAGCAGTACCTGACTGCTATGAGGTTACATTTTTCTAAATATACCTGTCAGTTCGCAACTTCTACAGTGACACGTCCTGTATCTTCACATCAGCCTTTCCCCTTCCCGGCTGATGGCTGTTGTTGAGGAAAACCCGTGGCTGGCTGACATGCCATCTCCCTTTAGCCCACAAACCAGTTCGACATTGGAAGAGAGCGGGAGGCTCATGACATGACGGCCTCTTCTCTCAGGCAGCTAGTGATAGGACAAGAGGACATAGCCTCAAGCTTCGCCAGGGGAGGTTCAGGTTGGACATTAGGAAGCATTTCTTCTCAGCAAGGGTCATTAGCCATTGGAAGGGGCTGCCCAGGGAGGTGGTGGAGTCACCATCTCTGGAGGTGTTTAAGAAAAGCCTGGACATGGCACTTAGTGCCATGGTCTAGTTGCCATGGTGGTGTCAGGGCAATGGTTGGACTCGATGATCCCAGAGGGCTCTTCCAACCTGATTGATTCTGTGATTCTGTGATTCTGTCCCCTTGGCTTCTCTTGCCCTTCTGTAGCCAGTGGTTGGCAGTAAATGTCTTTGCTTTCCCCTCCTGTGCTTCTGCACCTGAAATCCCTACAAGGTTGACTTTGTATACAGATAAAGAACAGTTGGGGCAGTGGATATTGTACTCTGTGATGTAAAGACTTCTTCCTCATCATCTCAGAGCCTGTAAGCTGTAGCTGTTGTGCCTTTGACTTGATTTAATTACCTCTTGGGTTGTTTTCAATATGATTTTGTTGAGCAGTCAAAGCTGTAGGATAGCACATCACAGAAATGCATCGCTGCTGGGAGAAGCAAGCCTGCTAATGTGTGTTTTCACACCCTTGGGTTGGCTTATCAAGGAAGGGAAATACTGGTGGGTTGATGAGCTTGATCCTTATCTGAGTGTTTTGTTGAGACTGATCACTAGAGGAAAAAAGAAACGAAGATAACGTGTGCTAAGCAGCGGTGCGAAATGACTGGGGTGTTTTCCCCTTAGCACTGAAATGGGATGTTATGGAAGATGTCCAGGGTGTCTGTGCAGAGGGGAAGGTTCGGAGTTGGGTACCGCTTTCCTGACGGCAGGTTGCTTCCATGAGGTGACCTACCCTGCAGTGAATTTGGCATCGGGCTTCTTGGTGTTGAAGTCATACTGCTTCTTAGATAGGCTGAGATCTGTGGGGGTGGGGGAAGAAGGGGGTAGAGAAGCTTTGACCCAACTTCATGCTTTTCATGTGTTTCTGATATGAAATACAAGGCAGAAGATGTGAGTGCTTAGAGAGGGGAAATTAATGGTCAATGGTATGGTTGGGCTGTAAAACGGAGAAATTAAAAACCGCTGAGGTTATTTCCATAAAATTAACATCAGTAAAAAACACATTGACTAATTGTACTGAGTTCCACGGGACGAGGGAGGTGATTCTACTGGTTGATGACCCTACATCTCCAGTTGAGTTGCTTGCAAGAGCTTTTGTGCTGCATCATGAAATATCCAGCGTTGTTTGTGAGAAGCTGTCCTCCAGTGGTGGCTTTTGCTATAAATCGCAGCCCTTTTTGCCGCTACACCGTTTCTCGGAGTTGTGTGGTGGCAGCAGTGGCAGCGTGTCTCTGGGGACACGTGGCAGGCACGCGTGGAGGTGGCAGCTACAGTGATTTCTCCTTGAGTTCCGGCTCTGCATCACAGCTCTGCCTCTTCATTGACCATGACTCCCATATTCGAGGAGTGGATGTGAGGAACGTACCAGAAAAACATTACTTCCAACTCAGCCAGGCATGTGGGACCTTCACCCTCCAAAATCTCTTCTGCCTGGTTTTCAAAGTGTCTCCAAGGAAAACACACGTGATTTCCAGTTTGTCATAGCAGTCAAATATTTTCTGGCAGTGCTGTGGAGGCATCCAGCCTACCTTTCTCCACCAAAGCTTGCTGAGGTCACAGAATCACAAACTCACAGAATGTTAGGGATTGGAAGGGACCTCGAAAGATCATCTAGTCCAACCCCCTGCCGGAGCAGGACCACCTAGACCATATCACACAGGAACGCGTCCAGGTGGGTTTTGAATGTCTCCAGAGAAGGAGACTCCACACCCTCTCTGGGCAGCCTGTGCCAGTGTTCAGTTACCCTTTACTGTAAAGAAGTTTTTCCTCGTGTTTATGTGGAACCTTCTGTGTTCCAGCTTGCACCCGTTGCCCCTTGTCCTGTCAAGGGGTGTCACTGAGAAGAGCCTGGCTCCATCCTCATGACACTTGCCCTTTACATATTTATAAACATTACTGAGGTCACCCCTCAGTCCCCTCTTCTCCAAGCTAAAGAGACCCAGCTCCCTCAGCCTCTCCTCATAAGATGTCCAGGTTTGATGCAGTTATGCTCCCATCTACTCTGCGGGAGGATTAAAATCCTCCACCACCCTGGTTTTGTCCTCATGGGCAACAAGAGCAAATGTCAAACCTTCAAAATGGCCAAAAATTTGTCTTTTGTCTTCAGGTTTTGAAGGTGCTCAAGCGTTGGCTGGACTATAGATCACATTATCAGTAACCCAACCTCCAGGTGACAGCACCTGATGACCGGTGAGCCCAGGGAAACACTAATCATGTCCATTTTCCACTCCTGCACCTCTCCGTGGAGCAAGGGTGAGCACATGGCAGTGAGCTGAGAGACAAAATGTGGCCTGTACCCTGTAATTAATGCCCTTTCGAGAGGGGAGGATGCGCTGCCAGAAGATGGCTCTTGAAAAAGGTGAAAAAATAGGTGGGACACAAACAATAAATACCGTTAATCCAGATTGAAAGGAAGAATTTCATCAGGTTCCTGGTGGGTTTGGCTTCTAAGTAGTATTTCATGGTCGCTTGTGGCTCATCAGGAACTGCCAAGAGCCAGGAACACAAGTTTCTTATGTTGTCACATGCCTCTGGGACGTGTTTGGGGGGGCCTGGAGCACGCTCAGGGCTGGACTGCAAAGCTTTGGGGTTGTTCAGGGGGAGGGAATTGCAGCTCATTCTGGCCAAGGGTACAAAATACTCCCACCAGGAAAGAGAAAGGGGTTTTAAATAAGGAGATAAACAAAAATAAGGGAAGTAAAGTAGAGAAGCACATCTGCGAAGGTTCTGCTCGGAATTACCCAGCGCCTTTCCCTCCAAGTGATTCATAAGGATCTCACACTGTATTTATTAAAAGAATACAACCTTCATCTTAAAATGCAATTTCCCGAGGTTAACACCTAGGAAATTTGTTTGCTGCGTGGTTCTTAAGTTGAATAATTATGTTATTATTAAATCAAACCACTTAACTAAGCGATCAGATACAACGCGTTACTCTTCCCAGTAGTGTGACAGAAGCAGGTGGCAGGAAAAAACCCTCTAGTTGAGCAGAGAGAAGATGCCATTAAACTATTCTTGAATGTTTTGGTTTATTTTTCTTTAAAAAAACCACCTCACTTATTACTTCTGGCAGTGCCTCTTATTTTCTAGGGGCGATTCCTCTTGTGCTTATATTAACAAATTAATTAGAGAGGAGAACCGCAAGACCCAGTGATGCGGCTTGTCGTAATTACGCCGAGAAGCTTAAAACATGCAAACCTCCCCAAATTAATTGCGAAGCTGTTTCATATATGAGTAGCCAGAATTAATCATTAACCTAATAATTCCCCTTCCGACATTATTTCTTTGTTAAAAATGAGTAATTTTAAGTGGATAATGAGGTGCCAGGACAACTCATGAATTGTACATTACCCAAACTAATGGGAAAAAAAGGGAGCTTATGCAAGTGGCGTTACAGATGCCATTACAAATGCCTCCACAGCGAACATTTTATTCTGATAAATTCTTCATTTATTTCCAGATGGCTTTTGAATTTCTAGAACATTTACTCTATGCTGTCATTTTTCCATTTGATATTCTTGTTGTCTAATTCTTGTGAGCTGTACGGCTGAGGCTCAGACCCTCTGGTTCCAGGTTTCTCAGCGCTCCTCTGGCACAGAACATGAGCAATGGGTGCGTGAGAGGTTACTGGATTAGCAGATTAGCACCAAATACTGAAGTTGTGAGAGGGTGGGAATTGGATTTTTCCAGAAGAAAAATTCCCCGCACTTCAAGAGGTGTTGAGGTGTTAGAATGAGTGCAGAGGAGGGCGACCAAGCTGGTGAAGGGTCTGGAGGGTCTGACCTCTGAGGAACGGCTGAGGGAGCTGGGGGTGTTTAGCCTGGAGAAGAGGAGGCTCAGAGGTGACCTTATTGCAGTCTACAACTACGTGAAGGGAGGTTGTAGTGGAGTGGGAGTCGGCCTCTTCTCCCAGGCAACCAGCAATAGGACAAGAGGACACAGCCTCAAGCTTGGCCAGGGGAGGTTCAGGTTGGCCATTAGGAAACATTTCTTCTCAGCAAGGGTCATTAGCCATTGGAAGGGGCTGCCCAGGGAGGTGGTGGAGTCCCCATCTCTGGAGGGGTTTAAGAAAAGACTGGCCATGGCACTTAGTGCCCTGGTCTAGTTGCCATGGTGGTGTCAGGGCAATGGTTGGACTCGATGATCCCAGAGGGCTCTTCCAACCTCGTTGATTCTGTGTGATTCTGTGTGAAAGTATTATTGGATGGATAGTCAGAAAAAAATACACGGGACTATTCTTTAAATTGAGTTGTCCAATGTCTCATTTTTTAAGAGCCTCCTTTGCCCATAAAACATCTATTTTTTTTTTTATAGAAAAGATGGCAATGTGAAAAATACTAAGTATGATATTACGTGCCCTGAAGGAGCATCATTCGTAGAAATAAAGCAGCCAGTCTCCCATAACATACCGATCACCATGAAAAGTATATTTTCTTTGCAAACAGGAGCTGTCCCGTACTGTCCGCGATGAGAGCTTTTGTACAGCTGCCTTTGCTTAGGGGTTGCTGGATAACACCCAGCAAACCTAAAAAGCAAACCTTGAAGAGCTTTCTGGGAGCTATAAATTGAAGAGGGCAAAATAGCTGCGTAGGGAGGTGGCAATTCTCTATCAAAGGGGAGGAGTGGAAGGTTTTTATGCATGAGCTGACCCTGAAGCCCCGCTCCTGCGCCGCTTCTCTCCAGCTCTCCGTGCCCAACAGAGCTCCATCTGTTATCTATCTGATGAACAGAGCTCCATCTGTTGAAGGGATGAACAGAGCTCCATCTGTTGTCACCATCTCTGAAGGTGTTTAAGAAAAGACTGGACATGACACTTAGTGCCATGGTCTAGTTACCATGGTGGTGTCAGGGCAATGGTTGGACTCGATGATCCCAGAGGGCTCTTCCAACCTCATTGATTCTGTGATTCTGTGATCTAGCTTGTGATCTATGTGTGCAAAGTAGACACAACTAATGTGTAATGTGCTTTGTTATTTTATTTGCTTCATACCATGTGATATCAAACCAGGTCTAAACCCAGAAATTACGTGTGATCTGCTAGCGCTGCATCAGGGTTCTCCCCCCGGCACCAAGGATATCGATTCACCACTTCTGCAGCAGGAGTTTTGGTGGCTTTTCTCTTGGGCTATTGACTGCCTTCCATCATCTCCAATCCTAATTAGAAACAGAGTCTGTTAATTAAATATTTCCCGAGTGTTTAATTAAATATTTGTCCAGTGCCTCTGGGCAAACTGTGAACCTGCTATGAGATAACACACTTTTTCTCATCTGGTAAGACAGCGGTTGTATCTCAACAGGAAACCTTGCAGTATTTGGCACCTCCTGGTTTACATGTGCGTGAAAAATATCTGTATTTTGCACAAATGTATAAGCCAAGTTACTATGTGCAGAGCAATACTACCTCTTGTCTGAGATCAATCAATTATGGTGGAAGGAAACCAGGCAGGAGGGGAGCCTGGGTGCTTTTGGTCGGTGATAAGCACAGTGACAATATCCACACGGGACCTCTTACTCGGAGAATAATATTATTCATTTTCAATTTGCAGATGAATAGATAAAAGCAAGTGGGAATGGAGAAGTCTATCATTGACTCTCAGGTATCTTTGTCTCCATCTTTGGGATACCCTGCAGTTCCCTCCTGTGCTGCTGCATTGCTGTTCTCACGAGCTTTGGTTGTGTTTTTTTTTTTAATCAATCAATCAATCAATCAATCAGTCATGTTGGAAGAGACCTGTGGGATCATCAAGTCCAACCGTTGCCCTGACACCACCATGGCAACTAGACCAGGGCACTAAGTGCCATGTCCAGGCTTTTCTTAAACCCCTCCACAGATGGTGACTCCACCACCTCCCTGGACAGCCCCTTCCAATGGCTAATGACCCTTGCTGAGAAGAAATGCTTCCTAATGTCCAACCTGAACCTCCCCTGGCGAAGCTTGAGGCTGTGTCCTCTTGTCCTATCACTAGCTGCCCGGGAGAAGAGGCCGACTCCCACTCCACTACAACCTCCCTTCAGGTAGTTGTAGACTGCACTAAGGTCATCTCTGAGCCTCCTCTTTTTTTTTGGATCCGGTCTCCCAGAGGAAACAGGGAGTTACAAATCCAGGCATTTCTCCCGTCGGGTGATAAGCTGAGTGCTGAGTAGGCTGGTGCTCCCCCAAAACCCCAAACCCTACCCATTTACTACTTCACACCCCTACATATTTACTCCTTTGATCTTGGGCAACTTGCCTTTCTAGTTTTCTCCTGTCTTAGTAAGATTATTGCATTGTAACCACTGCGTTGCACACTTGTTTTATAATACCAGATGGCTCATTTTTTGATTAATTTCAGTAATTTTGCTGCTGTTGCTCCTCACTGCTTTATTGCTACTGTATGACACTTCTGTGTTGTTATTAGTTTTGCAGAAAGAACAGTGGGGAGTAAAGCCACAGCGTAGGAAGTTCAAAATAAACCAAAAAACAATAAAAGAAAAAAAAAAGTCACTAAAAGTCTATGATATAATCTTTTCTTTTTCATTAGAGATCAATTTTCTAAATGTATTGCAGAAAACACTTCTTTATTTCTACTCCATCACTTCATGGGCCAAGCTCTGACATGTAAAATCTTTTGGAAATCCTCTCCCTTATTATTCATTGTACGCCTGATTTGTGATTCGTGTGGCTTTATGAGGAGCATGAGAAATAATGGATTATATAAATTATGAGGCATGGAATGAACTAACTTAATTTGTACGTTAATTCTTCGGGCTGAGGGGACAGTGTATGGCAGCATAACCCCCAAGCTCAACTGGTTTTATGTATGAACATGCATGGGGAAAGGCTGTAGTTGAAGTTTCCGTGTACTTTGCACCCATTTTGTATTTTTTTTGTATTTTTTTGTATTTTGCATGTACTATTCCCCTTTCTAATTATAAGGGGTAATAGAGTACATGAGGGCCAGGACCTTGATAGCATTGCTGATGATTGAAGTGTTTGAAAAAGAGGGTCAAGATGTAAAAACCAAAGCACCTCCAGTTCTTTGCCTGTGGTGGTCTTTGCAGCGAGTCACGTCAAGCGCGTAGCTCTGTGGACCTGCCCAGCCTCAGTCTGAAAATCACTTTTGAAGACACAGAATCACAGAATCACAGGCTGGTTTGGGTTGGAAGGGACCTTAAAGACCATCTAGTTCCAACCCCCCTGCCACAGCCAGGGACACCTTCCACCAGACCAGGTTGCTCCAAGCCCCATCCAACCTGGCCCTGAACACTGCCAGGGAGGGGGCAGCCACAGCTTCTCTGGGCAACCTGGGCCAGGGTCTCACCACCCTCACAGCAAAGAATTTCTTCCTCATACCTCATCTCAATCTCCCCTCTTTCAGTTTAAAACCATTCCCCCTCGTCCTATCACTCCAAGGTCTTGTAAAAAGCCCCTCTCCAGTTTTCCTGTAGGCTCCCTTCAGATACTGGAAGGCTTCTAGAAGGTCTCCGCGGAGCCTTCTCTTCTCCAGGCTGAACAGCCCCAACTCTCTCAGCTTGTCTCCAGAGCAGAGGTGCTCAGCCCTCTGAGCATCTTCGTGGCCTCCTCTGGACTCGCTCCATCAAGTCCTTAGACAACAATGTCAGAAAGGTGGAGAAATCGATCAACCTCAACAGCATGAAGTTCTTCCAAGCTTTGTGAAAACAGGTTGGCAAAGGGAAGGCAGAAACCCTCTTAGCCCTACACCAGAGAGAGAAGAGGTAATGTGTGTCGCCATGTAGTAGGCACTTGAGAATCCACATCTAGAGGTGATAGGAATGACCCGGAGGTGAGAAAATGGAATGGAAATGGAATATTTTGGGTTTATTCTTCTAAAATAAGAGAATCCCATTTCAGCGCAAACTCCAAGAGCTACTCTTTAAGGAAAAAAAAAAAGACTTTGTTAAGTGGAAGATGTGCCAGGTGAGCAGTCTCACTCTCTGTGTGATGGACTGATCTATCTCACGGCGTAGGTAAGATTTATGATGAGCATACTGCACACATGAAAAGCCCTTTGCTTGTACAAGGTACATTTTCTAGCAAAATGTGGACACCAGCCCTTTTCTTCTGCGTCCCTAAATTAATTCCTTAACCATTCCTGCTTTCTCTCTCAAAATTTAACTGGTTATAACTTACCTCTGAAAAAAAAATGCCCTATTTCTGAACATTTCCAAACAGCTCAAGGGTGTAGGGACAACAGGCTGTTGCTTCCCATCTTGCTGTAGATAGATATTGGTGAGAAATCTAGAAAAAATGTTGAAGTTAGGAGAAACACTTGAACATGGGTGGAGGGAACGTAGGTACAAATAGTCTTAAGGAATTTGATTTCAATTATGTCATCTCCTATTGGGATTTTCTAAAGAAAGGCTAAAAATCCCAAAGTGGATAGAAATTTTTCAGATGAATTTGTGATGCGAAATGCAGTCCTGAAAGGTGGGAAAAGGTGGGTAATTTTTGAAAGCTCACCTACTGAATCCGTGACAGGTTGGGGAGGGGGGGGAAAAAAGGGGGATGATTTCTTTATGAAAGTGTGATCAGCATTTTCATTTCCCAGATCTAATAAAAAGTACTGATAAAAGCCACACTACATCCTGTCAGGTAGAAATTAATGTTCATTTAGTATTTGCCTTTTGGAACAGCACACTGAAACCTCATCTGTGTGCGAGGTAAGTTTGTTACACAAAACAAATGGCCTGCAATAGAAAGAACATTATCCTAAAAATAAAAATAAAAAATCCATGTTAATCAGCTACTGCTTTAATGTCTTTTGGTGCTGTTCATTTTTCATAAAATTACCTGGAGAGTATGTGGAATATTTCCTGCTGTCGCTGAGGGTAAGGGCCAAATTTGTCTACCACAATTTAAGAAAAATGCGAGGTAATTTTGGAGACTGTCTCTCCATCCATACTTTCGTATGATTTTTATATAATTTTTTAAAGCTCTTTCATTTTCCTACCAAATTTCCCAAGTCACAGAATTAAAGTTAGTAAAGGTTTTTACATTTGCAAATCAAAATGGCTCTGACATCCTCCATAGGACAACAGTTGGCTTTGAGGCAATATGGATCATAGAATCATAGAATCATAGAATTGTTAAGGTTGGAAAAGACCTAAAGGATCATCAAGTCCAACCATCAACCCAGTGCCACCATGCCCGCTAAACCATGTCCTGAAGCGTCACATCTATATGTTTCTTGAACACCTCCAGGGATGGTGACTCCACCACCTCCCTGGGCCACCTGTTCCAATGTCTAATGACTCAGAACAAAATGATCTTGGAAGAGCTGAGCATTGCTCATCGGCAGCGACTGACTCGCTTCTTCAGGTGTAAAAATCATGTTTTATACCTGAAATCCACATGGACTCCAGTTTTCCTGGGTTATTTTGCCATCTTTTTATTAGCCAGCCAAGTGAGTTGCCAGGTAGTTGGCATCAGCTGCTGCTTCTGTAAACGCTGGCTGTTGTTAGAGGGGAACCACGTTTTGTAGCATTAATTTAATTGAAGGAGTCAGGGGGTCATGACTTGGTGCCTAAAATTTACACATGTCAAAAATCCCGACGAGCTCTGGTGATTTCAGTATTTTTTATTCATGTCTAGAAGAGCTGTTTCAAAAGGCAATTTATGCTTTATCCAAGATATGAACATGGTATCAGCAGCGTCTTACAGAATCGTAGAATGGTTTGGGTTGGAAGGACCTTAAAGATCATCTAGTTCCAACCCCCCTGCCACAGGCAGGGACACCTTCCACCAGACCAGGTTGCTCCAAGCCCCATCCAACATGGCCTTGAACACTGCCAGGGAGGGGGCAGCCACAGCTTCTCTGGGCAACCTGGGCCAGGGTCTCACCACCCTCACAGTCAAGTCTTCCTCGTATCTCATCTCAATCTCCCCTCTTTCAGTTTAAAACCATTCCCCCTCGTCCTATCACTATTTGCCCTTGTAAAAAGTCCCTCTCCAGCTTTCCTGTAGCCCCTTCAGGTACTGGAAGGTGCTAGAAGGTCTCCCTGGAGCCTTCTCTTCTCCAGGCTGAACAGCCCCAACTCTCTCAGCCTGTCTCCAGAGCAGAGGGGCTCCAGCCCTCTGAGCATCTTCGTGGCCTCCTCTGGACTCGCTCCAACAGCTCCGTGTCCTTCTTCTATTGGGGCCCCCAGAGCTGGACGCAGCACTGCAGGGGGGGTCTCACGAGAGCAGCTTGTGAGAGCGATACTCCTCTGCCTGTATATGCTGTAGGAGAACAACATGCCAAATGTTATGCTTGCAGTAGCACAGCTGCAAGATGTTGTTTCTGCAAACTCCCTGGTGTGGTCTTCTGGTGAAATGTACAGTGGTTTGTGTTTGTGTGCTGACCCGAAAACAATATCCTTGGATTTATCTTGGTGTCTCTCCTCCTCTCCTGGTTTGTCTCTATGTTGGAGTAGTGGGAGGTCATAAATAAGAGGGTGTCATCAAGAGTGTTCCTGTTCCTTGGAGAATGGTATTTTCTCCAAATTACTTCTGATTGCTGTTGTTTTTTCCCACCCTGATAGGCATGGCTGGAATCAGATAGCAGGTCTTCAGCTTTGCAGCATTTTCAGTGCTGTAACTGGCTTTTTTCAATCACAAACCATAGACCAAAATTATTCTTTCCTTTGCACCTCAGGAAGAGCTATTTGGGTATCTCCAAAGTTTTTGTGTGTGGGGGATTGTTTGCTGGTAAAAGGAACAAAGACGTTGCGTTATAGCTACCGCACCATCTCGTTGTGTAGCTTTCCATATTAGAGCAATACTTCATCTCTGACAGCAATTAAGTGATACAGAGTAATTGTAGACGTGATAGGGGATATCATTCAACTTCAGCCTTCCTGTAGAGTCACCGGAGAGGGGGAGATGGCTAAACGAGATGCTGTAAATCACCTTCTGGAGAAGCCTACCTCTCTCCTTCGGGATACGTTATCCTAATGCGGCGTCTTCAGCACCTATGGTCCAGCAGCGAATACCTCTGATAGTGTCCCAGCTGCTGAGCAGGCTTTGAGGTTGAGCTCAAAATGTACGTTACTATAAGTTGAAACTGAGGCGGTGTAGCACAGACCCCTTACATCCTAGCTCTGTGCCCGGCCTCCGCGATGGTGGAGATGAGCAATGCTCAGATCCATCATTGCAAAGAGGTCTTTGAGTAGCTCCTGTGGCTCCGTGTGTGAGTTCATCTCCCATATGTTGAGCTTTGAAAAATTCAGAATATCAGACTATGACTATGTCATTACTCCTTTGTTCTCTGTGAATTTTAGTGCCGAACTACAGACCTGGATATAATTTTACTGAGCGCATCGCAGGTTTGACCCAGAAACGTGGTAGCCTTTGGTAAAACTCTTCATTATCATAGAATTTTAGACTCACAGACTGGTTTGGGTTGGAAGGAACCTTAAAGACATCTAGTTCCATCCCCTCCTGCCACGGGCAGGGACACCTTCCACTAGACCAGGTTGCTCCAAGCCCCATCCAACCTGGCCTTGAACACTGCCAGGGAGGGGGCAGCCACAGCTTCTCTGGGCAACCTGGGCCAGGGTCTCACCACCCTCACAGGGAAGAATTTCTTCGTCAGATCTCATCTAAATCTCCCCTTCATTCATGTATCTGAGTTTGTAAAGACATCTGTCTGCTGGCAGGAAGATTTTACATGATTTTATTGTAGTTGGGAGCAGCTTTCCAAGCAGTGATTCCTTACAGAGTGATAAAGCATGATCTTTTGGACTGAATATAAGCCTTGTAAGCCCTTCTCCTGGCTCTGCACTGGGTGCTCACGGTTGCCTTTGGCAAACCCCCTCCTTTCTGCGTTGTTTGGTTTTCATAAAGATGAGTTAATTTGTTAGTGTTTGTACAGTAGTTTAGCGACTTTAATTTTCGTGCTTCCTAACCTCAGTAAAATGCGGATTTATATTAATAGTATTAAACTAAATTTGTCTCATTAAGTCCAACCTTTCTCTTGTTTTCCAAAAAATCATGCTGATAACTGCAGCTTTATCTAATCACTGATAGAGGACAACAACTGCTGCTGAAATTTTACTTTTTCTCCTTTCAGTACCATTTTTTCATGGTTTCTGGAAGAAATCCTTACACTTCTCCACATAGTACCCTTCTCTGGTTTTTGGTTGGGTTTTTTTGTGACTTGAAAATAACTTTCCCCTGGGCATGCATACAGGCAAATCCTTATATAGGATTAATTAATAGCATATTATACAAATATAATGTTGCTGACAATATTTCTGTATTACAAAGAAAAATTTGGGGTACAAAAATGCAATTGGAATTGCAAAACCAGAGACCTCCGAAGTTTGAGAGCACTGATTTGTTGTACCTTTGGCTACTTGCTTTTGATTTAGTGTTTAATTAAATTATGATACGTGTTTTGTTCAGACCTCTGGAGTAAGGCAAGAAACCCAAGAGAAAAGTCTTGTGGAGTCTAAGGGTAGTACCATGATGTGTATTCACCGAGGAATTAACAATTCATATACATTTTCCCTTAAAGTAGCCCCCTGATTTTGCAGTACTGTGCTTCTTAATGTGGATTTTCTCTCACTATGCAAGTTTCGTAGAAAATCAGACCAGAATCAAAGCAGAATTGCCATCATACGGCATCAAATGAGCTTCTGGAGTGGGTGGTCCATCAGATTGGCTTCTGAATGGGTAGTGACTGATGCATTGTGTTATCCAAGTAGCAGAAAGAGAAGATATATTTACAGGGGCTCTTAGAATACTTCCTGAGAGCAAAAAGATGAAGGACTTAGGAACTTTTTGAGTGTAGACTCTAGCACCTACGGATAATCCCATTCTACATGGAGCAGCCACTTTTGGTCCAGTCCACAAACCTTTCCCAGCTGCTTTCATCATGGGGAATCCTTCTTTCTTCCAGCCAATGCAGATGAAATTGTTGTATTTTTAAATGTCAAACTTCTAAGCCTGTACAAGAGCGTATCCCTGTTTTTCAAAGCTTGTTACTGTAATTTGGGCAGACTTTTGAAGAGACAGGTGTCTCAGAGAGGAAGCCTACTTCTTGAAGATACCAAGGCCTTGGGATAAAGTCCTTGTGATAAAGTGCAAGTGTACCAAAACATTTAAGATAATTCATCTCTAGAATATAATTTTTCGTTAATGAGGGGAGTCTCATTGGCTTAAACCTTCCCAAAAAAGATGACAGTGAGCTGGCATGAGGGAGAGCACAGCAATTCTAATTCAGGGAGAAGCTGTGAAGTCCACAGCTCGTGTTTTTAATCATAGAATCATAGAATGGTTTGGGTTGGAAGGGACCTTAAAGCCCATCTAGTTCCAACCCCCTGCCAAGGGGAGGGACACCTTCCACCAGACCAGGTTGCTCCAAGCCCCATCCAACCTGGCCTTGAACACTGCCAGGGAGGGGGCAGCCACAGCTTCTCTGGGCAACCTGGGCCAGGGTCTCACCACTCTCACAGAGGAAAGAATTTATTCCTCATATCTCATCTAAGTCTCCTCTCTGTCAGTTTGAATCTGTTCCCCCTTGTCCTATCACTCCATGCCCTTGTAAAAAGCCCCTCTCCTGCTTTCCTGTAGCCCCTTCAGGTACTGGAAGGTGCTAGAAGGTCTCCCCAGAGCCTTCTCTTCTCCAGGCTGAACAGCCCCAACTCTCTCAGCCTGTCTCCAGAGCAGAGGTGCTCCAGCCCCCTGAGCATCTTCGTGGCCTCCTCTGGACTCGCTCCAACAGCTCTGTGTCCTTCTTACGTTGGGCCCCCCGAGCTGGACGCAGCACTGCAGGGGTGTCTCACGGGAGCGGAGCAGAGGGGCAGAATCCCCTCCCTCACCCTGCTGGCCACGCTGCTGGGGATGCAGCCCAGGACACGGTTGGCTTTTTGGGCTGCCAGCGCACGTTGCCAGCTCATGGTGAGCTTCTCGTCACCCGTCACCCCCAAGTCCTTCTCCTCAGGGCTGCTCTCAACCCATTGTTCGCCCAGCCTGTATCTGTGCTTGAGATTGAACAATCTTCTTGGCATACTCACTCTAACTGCCTCCCCAAAATACTTAAGAGAGTAAATACCGTCATCTTTGTATACAATTAATTCACCCAAATTTCTCCTGGCAAGGTCACGAGCTCTGTCACAGAGGCTCTGTTGTTTCTCCTGTTGATGTAGACGGCACAGCGAGTGTTACTGAAGTCTCTGACTGCCTCTTTGAAAAATGCTGTGTTGATAGTGACAGACTGATAGCTCTGGAGCAAAGATTGCACGGGGAAGAAATGGGACAAGTGCCTTTCTGGGAGAATGTTTTTATTAAATGCCCCTTGAAATCAAAGGCGAAGTTTCCTATTGACTTTTATGAGTCCTGGATCAGTCACTGTAGTCACGATTGAGAGACACATTACCGGAAGGGTTCTGCTGTTGAGAGATGGCATTGAGGTTGTGGAGGAGATAATAAAAATGTTTCTTGCGATTATAGAGAGAGGCAGAGAGAATTGAGTCTCCCAACAAAGTAATCGTCTTTATGGAGTGGGAATCGTTCTTGCGTTCGGTGTTTGCCCAGCTCCTGGGAAGTGGGATCTTTACGGACTGTGACCAAGAGCAGCCCTGTGTTGCTACATTCCCCTCGTGCCAGGCCACCTGCGATGTCATTTGTTTGCCGTGGGCAAAGTTTAAAAAACACATTTAGAGACGGTGGCTCTTCTGCGCCAGGGGAGGTTCAGGTTGGACATTAGGAAGCATTTCTTCTCAGCAAGGGTCATTAGCCATTGGAAGGGGCTGCCCAGGGAGGTGGTGGAGTCACCATCTCTGGAGGTGTTGAAGAAAAGACTGGACATGGCACTTAGTGCCACGGTCTAGTTGCCATGGTGGTGTCAGGGCAATGGATGGACTCGATGATCCCAGAGGTCTCTTCCAACCTGATTGATTCTGTGATTCTGCTTTAGCTGGGGCACAGTCTCACCCCCCACCTTTCTGATGTAGATGCAGCCACTGACCAAAAAGGTGCTTGAGGCTGGTCAGCCGTAATAAAGTGATTTCCAGCATCAGCTCTTCTCATTCTTCACATTCCAGTGAACACAGAAAAGGGGCTGCAACATTAGTCTGGTCTGACATGCTCCCAGTCTGGTTTTGTTTTTCATGAGCTGCTCCTGAAAGCCAGAAAAATTGGAGAGCTCCCGTTTCACGTGTGCATCAGGCAGTAACGTGTGAGTTTAGTGGTTTTCCAGAAACAGGACAAAGTGTACCTTTAAAGTGAGTTTGGGTTTGGTTTTGGTTTTCATCCATTAACTGTTTTTCAGAATCGGAGCCCAATAATCTATTAGAAATATTTTTAAAGGACCTGCCTTTATTTTATTCCCAATTACTACTACTTTGAAATACTTGTGGCCGTACGTAAATGGCTCATGAGGATCATAGAATCATAGAATGGTTTGGGTTGGAAGGGACCTTAAAGCCCATCTAGTCCCAACCCCCCTGCCATGGGCAGGGACACCTTCCACCAGACCAGGTTGCTCCAAGCCCCATCCAAGCTGGCCTTGAACACTGCCAGGGAGGGGGCAGCCAAGCTTCTCTGGGCAACCTGGGCCAGTGTCTCACCACCCTCACAGGGAAGAATTTCTTCCTCATATCTCATCTCAATCTCCCCTCTTTCAGTTTAAAACCATTCCCCCTCGTCCTGTCACTCCATGCCCTTGTCAAAAGTCTCTCTCCAGCTTTCCTGTAGCCCCTTCAGGTACTGGAAGGTGCTAGAAGGTCTCCCCAGAGCCTTCTCCAGGCTGAACAGCCCCAACTCTCTCAGCCTGTCTCCACAGCAGAGGTGCTCCAGCCCTCTGAGCATCTTCGTGGCCTCTTCTGGACTTGCTCCAACAGCTCCGTGTCCTTCTTATGTTGGTCCCCCCAGAGCTGGACGCAGCACTGCAGGGGGGGTCTCACGAGAGCGGAGCAGAGGGGCAGAATCCCCTCCCTTGACCTGCTGGCCACGCTGCTGGGGATGCAGCCCAGGATCATAAAAGGGATTACCTGTAAGAAAAGTGGGTATTGTAATTATTAATAATTATGCTATCATGACAGCCTTTTCACACTTGAGCAAATATTAAGAGAAGGTTTATGCACAAAGCTCGTTATTTTTCCAGTCATGTTCAGTATTGGTTGTTATTATTTCTCCTACAGCGGTTATCTCAGCCCTCATCTCTGCTTCTTCTATTACCGTGGTCTACAATAAAGTTACAATCTTGTGCTTCTGCAGTCAAAGTCTGTGGTTAAGGATAGCAAAAGGTGTTGCTAACTCTGTACTTGCTCTTCATGTGGAAGAATCAGAGGCGAAAAGGTGTAGATCGATGGGCTGGGGAGTGACTTCGAGCACTCCCGTCTGGGGCTGTGAAAAAAGGGTGACGTGCACGTTTGTGCAAGGTGAGGGGGGAATATTGGAAGTCTAACTTTTGGTGTTTGGAGGCATATTTAAAGGGTGTAGGGCTTTTCAGAAGAGTTTGTGGGGCTGTTTTGGAAAGGATTGGGCAATAAACTGAGTCTTGAAATATGTAGGTCTGACACCTGCTATGTCACAGACTCCTCATTTAATTAAATAAATAGTTCAGCTTTTCTGTTTCTTCCATCTCTATCTATAAAACTGACGCACAGATCTCAGTCTTGCAAAAGACAACATGGAGCTGTTGGAGCGAGTCCAGAGGAGACCACGGAGATGCTCAGAGGGCTGGAGTACCTCTGCTCTGGAGAGAGGCTGAGAGAGCTGGGGCTGTTCAGCCTGGAGAAGAGAAGGCTCCAGGGAGACCTTCTAGCACCTTCCAGTACCTGAAGGGGCTACAGGAAAGCTGGAGAGGGGCTTTTTACGAGGGCATGGAGTGACAGGACAAGGGGGAATGGTTTTAAACTGACAGAGGGGAGATTGAGATGAGATATGAGGAAGAATTTCTTTGCTGTGAGGGTGGTGAGACCCTGGCCCAGGTTGCCCAGAGAAGCTGTGGCTGCCCCCTCCATGGCAGTGTTCAAAGCCAGGTTGGATTGGGCTTGGAGCAACCTGGTGTGGTGGAAGGTGTCCCTGCCTGTGGCAGGGGGGTTGGAACTAGATGGTCTTTGAGGTCCCTTCCAACCCAAACCAGTCTGTGATTCTGTGAAAAGCAGCAGACATGTGGGGTGAACACGGAGGGGGGTGAACATCGGGCAGGAACGTGGACTGTATCAGTGCCTGGCACGTAGCTCCCCAGATGCAGTTGGGGGTGATTGTTTTGGGGGGCTACCAAAGCCCAGGGACACGTGCAAGCAAAATGAAGAGCGATGGTTATTTGAGGGGTGTCGAGTCAGGTGTGCTGTGCTTTCTCGTGGCAAGTGGCAAGGGCATTTCCCTGATCTGAGCATCCACCTCAATGAATTTTGAATACTTGAAGAACATACTGGGAGCATTCTGGCTCCTTGAAAGCATACTGCAATAAGCTGTTTTATTGAGTGGATTTATCTAGTTTGATCGCCGTTGCCCATATAATTACCTTGAAGAGAGAACTAGGTAGGTAAGAAATCTTTATTAAAAATACAGGGGAGAGGAGTGAGATAATCTTCAGCTCCGTGGTTCTCAATTTCCAGGGACTGTGCCAAGTGCTGTGATGCTTCATTGTAGCACAAAACCTCGTAGTTTTTAGCATTTAGCATTGCAGTGCAGCCACCGTTGTTGTAGTGACAACATGATTTGTCCTTCCTCCGAGATGAAAGTAGCAATTTATTCTTTGTGATAAGGGGGGGTGAACAAACAAAACCGAAAGCAAAATAACAGAGTAAAGTCTGAAAATAGTCTTTTTATGACTAACAGCCTTAAGTAGTTGGGCTAATCATAACCAGGCGTAACGCTGCACGGGCGGCTCTTTCCAGTAGCTTTGACAGTATCAGTTGGGGCTGCAGTTGATGCAGCATCTGAAAGCCAAACTGGAAAGCTCATGAAAGGGAAAAAAAGGGAAAAAAAAAAAGGGGGAGGGAAAACAAAAGCAGCTTAACACAATTACTTTTTGAATAGTTCATAAGATTTATCCTTCAAAACCCTGTTTTAATGTTCAACCATATGAGTAGATCTAAAAAGCAGAAATAACATTACCAGCCCTTCCAAGCAACATTTACCTTCATCCCAGCATCCTTCTATAAATGTATATTTTTTTAATGTCACCTGTAGAGATGGTTAATTACCAGCAGATGTAGTTTTTGGCTGCCTTCCTTTGAAACCTGTGCTAAATATTAGGTTTGGGGACCATAGGATTGCGGTTGGCCCGCGAGTCTCCTCCAACAGCAATAGCTGTTGTAAAACAGAGGGTCAAAAATTAAAGTCCTGGTGACACCGCTGTAACACGCTTCAGTAATTCACTGCGTTTCACAGTCCCCAGTTGGCTTCTCAGTGATTTTTAGACCACTGATGTTGATGGTCAAGATGGCGTAGGCCAATATATCATGATTCTTATTGCTATTTATTACATAGAATCGCTTTGGTTGGAAAGGACCTTTAAGTTCATCAAGTCCAACCATTAACCCAGTTGTCCAACTTTGAAGTCAAACAAGGATGTAACATTATGTTTGTAAATATGTTGCGTCTAAAGCAGTAAATTTCTAACCCATGCACTTGCTATAAACCTTAAAAGCCATAGTTTCCTTTGTGGTGCAAGTAGGTGGTTTTGTATGATTAGAGAAAACTGCGTTGGCATCGCCGTTGGTCGCTGATGTGGTCCATGTAAAATGTCTCTCTGGTTTCTCCAGTGGAGAAACCTAATTATCCCTATTCTCTAATTATATCAACATAATTTCACATATCCTTAGGAGCCAGCATGAGAGATTTCCATCTTCGTGGTGTTGACAAGTCTGTCAGCTTCTCTGAGCCTTTTACCTGCCTCGTGGTGAAGTTAATTCCAGGAGATCTTTCGCCGTGAACTGAAGGTGCTTAGACAAGCTGTCCAACATTAAAAAAACAAGCACATAAAAAATCAGCTGCCGTGCTTATTTATCCCAGTTAAGCAGGTTGTGAAGTCCATATGCCTAATAGAGTCATGTCTGGCTGTAAGAGCGCATAAAGCTTCCTGCAAAGTGGAAACGCTTGAAATACCAGTGTACCAACAAACACTGGCCATCTTGATTGAGAAATAATCTCCTCAAAGTCATACCTTCTGAAAAATAATTAGCTATAATACTCTTCTACTGATGGTTATTTTGGTTTTTTAAAACTTATTAGCTTTTGTTCTTCAGAGTTGACTTCCTTCAAGTACTGAAGCAGTTGTTTGATTTTACAATATTTGACAGTCTCTGATTCTTTGCATTTATGTGTTTTGGTTTTTTTAAGTCTCAAAGCCAATCCAATATTCCTGCCGTGGCAAAGGGAGTGAGAGAAGGTGAGGTGTATGGAGTACTCACTTCAGACAGGGCCTCCTTGCAAAATTGCAAGGCATAGTTGAAAACCCACCGAACTTCACAGGTCTCCTAACATATCTTATTTCACAGAATCACAGAATCAACCAGGTTGGAAGAGACCTCTGGGATCATCAAGTCCAACCGTTGCCCTTGCACCACCATGGCAACTAGACCATGGCACTAAGTGCCATGTCCAGGCTTTTCTTAAACACCTCCAGAGATGGTGACTCCACCACCTCCCTGGGCAGCCCCTTCCAATGGCTAATAACGCTTTCTGTAAAGAAATTCTTCCTCATGTCCAACCTGAACCTCCCCTGGCGAAGCTTGAGGCTGTGCCCTCTTGTCCTATCACTAGTTGCCCGGGAGAAGATGCCAACTCCCACTTCACTACAACCTCCCTTCAGGTAGTTGTAGACTGCACTAAGGTCACCTCTGAGCCTCCTCTTCTCCAGGCTAAACAACCCCAGCTCCCTCAGCCGTTCCTCAGAGGTCAGACCCTCCAGACCCTTCACCAGCTTGGTCGCCCTCCTCTGGACTCGCTCCAACACCTCAACATATCTTATTTGTTTGAGAGCTCGTTGTTTCGCTGGGAACAGGCGAATGAATTTTTCCTCTTGGCGTATCCCACCGTTGCGCTCAGTTCAGCAGAACATCCCCCGCACCGTGGGACTGTGGGACATGAACCTGCGCAAGATGTTGGCATCAGCAAGTCTGTGTTTTGTTCTAGCATCAGAAATGTTGATACGGAGGAGGAGCTATTTCATGTGGACTTTCCCCTTCTGCTTTCTCTCATTTCCAAACTTCCCACCTTTCACAGAATCACAGAATCAACCAGGTTGGAAGAGACCTCTGGGATCATCGAGTCCAACCGCTGCCCTGACACCACCATGGCAACTAGACCAGGGCACTAAGTGCCATGTCCAGTCTTTTCTTAAACCCCTCCAGAGATGGTGACTCCACCACCTGACTGGGCAGCCCCTTCCAATGGCTAATGACCCTTTCTGAGAAGAAATTCTTCCTAATGTCCAACCTGAACCTCCCCTGGTGAAGCTTGAGGCTGTGTCCTCCTGTCCTATCGCTAGTTGCCTGGGAGAAGAGGCCGACTCCCACTTCACTACAACCTCCCTTCAGGTAGTTGTAGACTGCACTAAGGTCACCTCTGAGCCTCCTCTTCTCCAGGCTAAACACCCCTAGCTCCCTCAGCCGTTCCTCGGAGGTCAGACCCTCCAGACCCTTCACCAGCTTGGTCGCCCTCCTCTGGACTTGCTCCAACACCTCAACATCTTTCTTGAAGTGCGGGGCCCAGAACAGGACACAGTATTCAAGGTGCGGCCTCACCAGTGATTCATTCCTCCCCTGCTTCATTCCCACCACACAGAGGGACCGAGATGGTGCTTCTAGCCAAGCTGCGAGCATGTATCTCTCTAAGGGTTTTTTTTTGTGTTCATCTCTATGAGCCATGTCCTCAAAACAGCTTCTACCAGACCAACACCATTTGATCAGCTAGGAAAGTGTGTCCTTTGGAGTTCTCCAGCAAATGTGGGTTTGCGGATGGCTACTTCAGGGCTATGGGGAAGGGAACGAATGCAACAGCGGTTGCTTAACAGCTGGTGCCTTTGGTCCTGTATCATTTCATGCTCAAAGCATCTTTGTGGTAGTATATTAGCGATGTGAATTTATATTTACCTAAGGCTTTAAAAAGGCATAACTCTGCAGTGGGACATGTTCTTGTGCCAGGTTCATCAGGGCAGGACTCTGAAACCACTTGAGAAAGATTGTTTTCATGAGCATTGTCTAGAATAAATCACTTGTCTTTAGATAACCATCTAAAACTGTCATCAATGCCCAACCTTTTATTTATAAAACCCCCAACATACATTAATTTGATGATTTTTACAAGCTAACGAAGGATTTTGCTTTCTTTCGCTGTTAATTCAAAGCACCCATTGGTTATGAAGTCTCTGCCACTGGCTAACCCCGTTTTAAAATCTCACCTCGCTTTGATGTGCGTGTTAATATTTAGCAGAAGAACAGAGGGAACGCACCAGGAATGAAAATTAATTCCTGGCATGGAAACAGGAAGGTGTTAATGAAGCCACCATGGTCTGGTAGTAGTATCCAGCACATAGTTAACGATCTGTCAGTGTTTTCTTATAATTTCCTAATTTTAGTGAATTAACTGGTTTGCAAAATTAAGGATGGCTTCAGATACATGTAGCTGTTTGAAGTTAAGATGAATACGGAATAAATATGCAAATAAGTTGCAACAGCTGGTGAGATCTTTGTGGGGACGGTTTAATGATGCTCAGAAATCCTTACGCATCTGGAAGAGGAGGCTTGGCAGATGGTATTGATTTAGGCTTTGGAAAGTATTCATGTCTAAAATAGTGATATTTTTTTTTTCCAGCTGAACTTATCGTGAAACATTATGTCTGATTAAGAGAACACAGTAAATTAACAAAAGGATTTTGGAATAAGGCGTAAATACTGAATCCAGCTAAGCTAGGAAGTGAATTCTGCATCCAAATAGGGACTGTAGGAAGGATTTTAAATTTGAGCCACAATATGTGGTTTAATTTTACATGCAAAGTAATCCCTTGGCTCGGGGAGGTGCCACCTTTGAAGTTTAACAATCAGATTTAGTTAGAAAATCAGGTTTTTCTGGTCTGTCATGTAACTGATCACAGAACAGTTTGGGTTGGAAGGGACCTTTAAAGGTCATCTGGTCCAATCCCCCTGCCATGAGCAGGGACATCTTCCAACCAGATCAGGTTGCTCAGGGCCCCATCCAACCTGGCCTTGAATGTTTCCAGGGATGGGGCATCTACCACCTCTCTGGGCAACAGGTTCCAGTGATCATGTAACACTGATCCTGGTAAGAAGATGGTGAGGAATTTAAGTATGTAGCCAAAGAACAAATGTTATTCATGGAGTCACCAAAACTTCTTGTATCTCCTACGCCCCCAAAGACCTTCCATCTCCAAATTAATCCACCTCATTTTGGTTTACCATGAACTCTCAGAGCATTAGAAATAAGGTGATGAGCTATTTTAGTTTATAAGTGAATACTCTGTGAAGTCATTAACATTATTTCAACATCTTTGTTCCTGGAAAACAGTATTTCAGAGTTACCCTGCTTCTTAGAGCTGGTAAGAATACAATAATATTCACTCTGCAATACTAAAAATTGCTTGCCATTTATAGGAAAAGAAGTATGTGCCAGCGGGACTTTTAATTTTCCTGTGGTGTTACCAAAAATTCATCTCTTATTTGCTGGTTTTGGATTTCCCAGGGACTTGGTAAATGTATCGTTTCTGAGAACTGGGTGCATTTTTTTATTTTAATTTACTGATTCATTTCCTAAAGGAGCGTAATGCGCGTGAATACATATTTGAAAATTCATGACCCTTTTGTACTAGAATTACAAATAATATAAATAATATGGTCCAGCTTTGTAGCTCTTGGTTTTATGACAGATTAATGGGGATTAATTGTAAAAGTAGGTAAAAGAAGAATATCTTCTTGTATGTAACGTTGTAAAATATTCTCTTCACCTAATTTACTGATAATATTTATAATTTTAATAGTGTAATATAAAACTCATTTGAGATAAATGCTAAAGTTGTAAATACATACATTTATGGTAATGCTACTGTGCATTATAGATTGTTTTTTCTCCCTGTGGCACAGTTTTTCCTTGTTATTCTTTCCTTTCTCTTTTTGGCAAACACATGGTTTTAACCTTCTGGGTCTGGAGCTCGTGTTTACATCCTTAGAGGTCCTCTGCTTTGGTCCTGAAAAGTACATTTTAATACTAATTTGGACAAAAGCGGAGGAATTAATAACTTCAGTCCAATTTCTTCTCACCTGTGTAAGCTGGGAGTGGGAGCTGGTGGAAATATTGCTTCTGTTGGCCAGTTGTAAATCAGTTTTCTCCTCTCCAGCTCCAAGATTTTAATAAAAACTCATGTCAGTCCTCTTCAGATACTGCTGTGCATGGGCAATGTTCTCTGCACATGAGCTACCTCAATGGATTTTCTTGTGACGGTGGAGTACGAAAGGGCTAACCAGTAACTTTTCCACCTTGGTGTATCAGTGTGCCCATCTCCTTTGCTACGAGGCTGTCTTGCCTATCTGCTCTCTGATTTGCAGCGCTGGAGCAATTCTGCTCTGGCTTTGCTTTTCCCTCGCCCTCCCCAGAAGTTCAAGCACCACTAGAGCTCTGTGTCAGAGCTCTCATTAAGGAGTGAAGTGGCCTTAATCCTGAAGAGGATTAAGTTATGGTGCACCTAAAGCAATTTAACTCCTGGGTAAGAGCTGCCGCAGACTGATGTGGCAGTCCTTTAATTTATGTCCCTTGGCTTCACTGATGGATGAGTCTCCGTGTGTCTGAGAGCTCGGAGTAGCCTGCTCCTTGCAGCCTTTGCAGATGGATCCTTTTCCTCTGATTTTTGACATCTTGGTTTAGTACAAGTTTCTCTGGCAAAGAGGCATTCTCCCTAGGTCTGTCTGCATGGGGTTTTTCCCCCCTCTCCTGAACACACTGATTAAGCCCTGCACTTTGAAATGTGATTTTCAGGTGGCAGATGAAAACAGCAAAAAGATGGGAGAGCACTTGGGCTGCTTGGAGGAGACCCTTACAGTAAGCCTTAGGGACAGAGGTGACCTTTCATGCGGTAGACTATGTCCACGGTTCTTTTGCTGTACCAGGAGCGTGAAATTTGAGATCAGGGGGTGCAATCCCAGATCCCAGAATCACAGAATCAATCAGGTTGGAACAGACCTCTGGGATCACCGAGTCCAACCATCGCCCTGACACCACCCTGTCAACTAGACCATGGCACTAAGTTCCATGTCCAGTCTTTTCTTAAACACATCCAGAGATGGTGACTCCACCACCTCACATCAGAGCTTGAACAGTTAGAGAAGCAAAATCTACCTCCTGTTTACAAATCAGCTAGACATGGAGATGTTTTATATGTTTTTTATCACTGAATGATAACATTTTATTTTCTTGAACAGTATTTGAAACGGCAAAGAAAGCCACCTTAACCCACTACTTTGAGATAATTTTGATGCAGAGGCAGTGACTGCTTACAGCAACTTGAACTTAATGTAGACCTAAAGAAATTACAGGTTTCATTTTTGAAATGTCATTTGGCAGAAGATGACTTGATTGTAACATTGGAAATGGTCACCTCAAATCCGTACGCCAAACCTCAGCATATGTTACTTACAGTCAGGAATTAGAAGGTACGTGTGTTGTGTGCGGGTGGGCTTTGATCCCCTTGCCCAGTTTGTGCAACCACCCTGGCTGGACACCACACATGAATCAATCCAGCATCTTTCTTTTTTCCAATGCGATCTTTCAGAGAGAAAACAAATTACCAGCAGGAAATGTTTGTCACCTCAGGACAACACAAAGATGAGGCGACACGTCAAGTCAGTTGACTTAATGCATGAGCGCCATCAACTTGCTCAGAGTGACGGGGCGTTTACGAACAAACGATGCTGCCCAGGGAACATCATCACTACCTGGTTTTGCGTTAAGATGTCATTTACATTCCAAATGGGGTCCGAGGGGCTGGGGAGAGCAAATGGGATGATGTGAATTCGTTAAAGAGTGGCTCTGGCCAGAGCTCCGAGTGATTGATGAGTGAGTAAGTGGCAGGGCTCCTGCGGTAGCCCGCAGCCTGCTGTGAGTACTCCCGAGGACATCTATTTTGGGTTTCTCTGCTTACGGTCATAGAAATGGGTTGTTTACCCTTCTGACGGTGTTTGTCCAGAAATAGTGATTAATAAGGATTGTTTCTTTCAAGAAGCCGGCTAGGATGAGTTTGAGCAAGAAGATGTGTTAGTGCTGTTGAAGTCGTCGTAGCAATTATTTATGCATTTCATTCGTGGTGTTAGTGTTATCCCCAGTTCTTCTCATCACTCTTTAGTGCTGCAAATAATCACTTTAAAGTGGCATTTCAGGACTTCTTCGTCACTTGCCTCTGCTGCTTTTTTGTCCCTTCAAACGGCCGAGTGCACTTGAATGCACCGGGAAGCCTGCGCCAGGGAAAGCAGCGCCTTGCCCCGCGGTTTGAATTCGGAAGGACTGACACCAAAGTTAAAGAGTCTTTATGGCTACACCGCCAGAGCTGGTGGGCCTCTACTTGGAGGAGATCCATAGAGTGAATGTGGCACTTGCGAACATGCAGGAGAAGAAATTTGAGAGCTGCCCCCTCCCTAGCAGTGTTCAAGACCAGGTTGGATGAGGCTTGGAGCAACCTGGTCTAGTGGAAGGTGTCCCTGCCCGTGGCAGGGGGGTTGGAACTGGATGGGCTTTAAGGTCCCTTCCAACCCAAACCATTCTGTGATTCTAAATCCTCTGTCTGTCCACCCCAGTGACAGACCCACCCATGCGCATCCTCTACGTGCATAGTTCTCTGTGGAGAACTTCTTTTAGGACTGCTGATGTTGATGAAAATAAGCGTTGTGCAGGAGAGTTGATAGTAACCGAAGCTCCGTGAGCGTGAATCCACGAGCCGACCAAATTTGCACAACCCACTAAACTGGTACCAATAGTGACAAGTAGCAAATGGGGCTGGCTGAGACTCCACATCCTAAAACTCAGGCTGGAATGATGGGAACACGCTGTCTTGCATTGTTTCCTCTCTTTTTTAACAGTTTTAAAATTACTTTGACAATATTTGCAGTAAACTGGAGCTTTAAATGATTAGGACCATGAGGCAAATTTAAGTTTGGGGTTTTTTTTTCTAAGTTGCTTTATTCTAACAAGTTTTTCTAGCAGTGCATTAATAATATTTTTCATTTGCGTGATGCTTTTCTGGCTCATCATGTGCATTACTACCACTCCGCTAATGCCTGCAGCTCTGCTGTGTGTTTACAGTATGTTAATATTTCTCTTTTAATCAAAGTAATGAAAAGCAGAGAAGCAACGAAAAACTCAACATGTGGTTTCCCAGAAGAAAATTTGCCTTTAGAATGAATTCTGGAAAAATCCTTTCCCCTGCCTAAAGTGAACCCACTGGTGTAGATGGCTCCTCTTTGACCTATAACTCAGATGGATGTTTTCTGCAGGCGTGTATGTGATCTCTCCTGCAAAATTCCCCCCAAAATATACATTTATTTTATCAGTTTTGTAATATTTTCAGGGAAATAACAGGGATGCTTCATTTTATACCTATTAAATATACTTCAAAATACCAACCATGAAGGATGCTGTTTTGTGAAGCCAAGGAAGAACCTTGAATTGAAGAGCAGCAATGATGCTTTAGCTCTCTAGATTGCAAAAATGATGGAGAATAAAGTGTTTTATGCTGATTTTAGGCAGAGGGTGAGTGGGCAACCTGTGCTGGGCAGGGGTGCACCTTCACAAACTGCGAGAAGACTATGGGACGGGGAGGTTAGGATGGGCTGAGGTGAGGAGTGTGGGTTATATGGGACATATAACTGCTCCTACTGCCAGCACAGCCTCCTCCCTTCCCTCCCATCTCTCTTCAGTTCCAGCCAGCAAAACCCAAACCTCTTCCAGCCGCTTGTCAGCTAATCTGTTAAAAATAACGAGAGGGGAAACAGCGGTGTAGAAATAAAAGCCGTGGCTCTGCAGGAGAGGCAGGTGTGTAAAGCCCCTGCGTTCCTCTCCATTGTGTCTTACAAATAACGAGCTGCCAAGGGCAGGTTGGTGGCAGGGAGAAGGGGGTAGCGTGCATTCAGAAATAACACTTACAGCACTATTGTAACAGCAGATCTCCCCGGCGCAGCTTGGCAGCGGACTCAGCCCTCTCTTTTGGCTCCTGCAATAGCTGCTTTGTGCCATGGGTGCTATCTATAGCAAAATCCTCTTGTGGAGTCTAAAGTTCAGGGAAAAACAGATTTTGAAATAGAGATTGAAATGCAGACTTCACTTTTTGGCTTGAGGAAAACGCAATGGAAAGCATTTTGCTGAATGAACCCCGATCAGTTCTACAGCATCCTAATTTTCGCTTCAGGTTCTGCTGTGTTGAAAGAAAAACCAGGACATGGACTAAGAAGAGGTTGGGAATCCATAATCTTCAGGGAACATTTTTCTTAAACACCAAAGGAATTGTCTAAATGATTGAGATTTTCTTCAGGGTTCAGGATAAAACATCACAACGTAGAGTGAACAAAAGTTTTCGTGGACCCAAATCAGTTTTGTCTCCTTATTTCTCAAGTAGTCACTAGGTTTTCAGTCAATTCCAAGCAAAATTTCCCCCTAGTTATGTCTTAGCTGCTCCACTGTACATGGGACTGCCGACTTCCTTCCTTTGAGAACTTTTTTCAGACATCTTAATGCTTCATCATTTGTTTTCAAACCCTTTTGTTTAACACAGGCTGCCCAGGGCAGTGGTGGAGTCCCCATCCCTGGAGGGATTTAAAAGCCGTGTAGATGTGGTGCTGAGGGACATGGGTTAGTGGTGGCCTTGGCAGTGCTGGGTTAACGGTTGGACTCGATGATCTTAAAGGTCTTTTCCAACCAAAACAATTTTATGATTCCAGCAATTCAGCAGAGCATTACCACCACTTTTATTTGGTGTTCTTGTTCACCTTTGGCTCCTCAACGTTTAGTTCATTCACAAGTATTTCAGAAACGTTGGTCTCAGTGCAAAAAAGCAATTAAACCGTTCTTCCATCTTTCAGTATTTTCTGTAGTTCATACCTAACAGATTTCTGTTCTCCTCTTTGCCAGATTCACAAATCTATCCCTTTGCTCTCAGACTGGTAAAACACCTCTGCAGCTTTTGTTCCTCTGCCAGCTCCAGATCTTCTAGCAAGGTGCAAAAGAAACGGCTTTTGCTTCGTCTCACCAGTCCCTTGGTATTTCTTTTGGCTTCCTTTTGCCCTATTTCTTGGTCTCTTCCTTGATTTGAACATCTCCTGAATCCACAAAACTCTCCTTAACTGCTACCTGCTAGCATTTTATTTTTATTTTGTATAACTGAAATACTCTTTATTGAACCATCGGCCTGTTGGGTTTATTTCTTTCTTTACTACGGCAGGTCAGCTTCTTGTCCTTTCTTTCCAACACAGTGTTACGCATCAGAAGTGGTTCCCTAAAGTGTTCTGCTCTCCTGGCTTGTTCCCTTTTTCTCCAGAATTGGTAAATATGTGATGAGGAAGTGTGGTCTGGATGATCGGGTAGTGAGGTGGATTGTGAACTGGCTGAAGGAAAGAAGTCAGAGAGTGGTGGTCAATGGGGCGGAGTCCAGTTGGAGGTCTGTGTCTAGTGGAGTCCCTCAAGGGTCGGTACTGGGACCAGTTCTATTCAATATATTCATTAATGACTTGGATGAGGGAATAGAGTGCACTGTCAGCAAGGTCGCTGATGACACCAAACTGGGAGGAGTGGCTGACACCCCAGAAGGCTGCGCAGCCATTCAGAGAGACCTGGACAGGCTGGAGAGTTGGGCGGGGAGAAATTTAATGAAATATAACAAGGCAAGTGTAGAGTCCTGCATTCCTGCATCTGGGCAAGAACAATCCCATGGATGAGTACAAGTTGGGGACAGACCTGTTGGAGAGCAGCGTAGTGGACAGAAGGATGACCATGAGCCAGCAATGGGCCCTTGTGGCCAAGAAGGCCAATGGCCTCCTGGGGTTCATTAGAAGGAGTGTGGTTAGTAGGTCAAGAGAGGTTCTCCTCCCCCTCTACTCTGCCCTGGTGAGGCTGCATCTGGAGTATTGTGTCCAGTTCTGGGCCCCTCAGTTCAAGAAGGACAGGGAACTGCTAGAGAGAGTCCAGCGCAGAGCCACAAAGATGATTAAGGGAGTGGAACATCTCCCTTCTGAGGAGAGGCTGAGGGAGCTGGGTCTCTTCAGCTTGGAGAAGAGGAGACTGAGGGGTGACCTCATTAATGTTTATAAATATGTAAAGGGCAAGTGTCATGAGGATGGAGCCAGGCTCTTCTCAGTGACATCCCTTGACAGGACAAGGGGCAATGGGTGCAAGCTGGAACACAGGAGGTTCCACATAAATATGAAGAAAAACTTCTTTACAGTGAGGGTGACCGAACACTGGCACAGGCTGCCCAGAGAGGTGGTGGAGTCTCCTTCTCTGGAGACATTCAAAACCCGCCTGGACGCGTTCCTGTGTGATATGGTCTAGGTGGTCCTGCTCCGGCAGGGGGATTGGACTAGATGATCTTTCGAGGTCCCTTCCAATCTCCAACATTCTGTGATTCTGTGATTCACTTCTTGTTCTCTAGCTCTAGCACCCTTTTACATTTACAAGTCTTCTGGTGATTTTTAGTGCTATTCATGATCATGTTGTCAAATGCAGAAAACTTTAATAATTTTATCACTTACATCCTTTCCTTCAAGTAATTCTGAGACTTATTTAAGAGCTGAATAACTGGGCTATTAATGGGCTATAGAAGCCAACCTGAATCCTTCCCGCTGTGTGCAGGCCAGTGGATTGCTCCTTGCCCTTTCTTCCCCCATTCAAGGTCTTTATTACCAGTAAAATTATTGCTGTAATAAACTCTTAGCATCATGAGACTACTACGTGCAGCTTTATACCAAGGTTATTCAGCTACTCACGAGTGGGAGGCAACCAAGGTCTGCACTGAGCTATTTCCTAATGATGATTACTGTCCTTAGAATATAAAGTAATCATGGCAATAAGTAATATTTATAGACATTTCTATAGGGTAGTTTGTAGCAGAATCTTTTTTTTCAAGGGGTCAAGAGCCTTTTCCAAAACAGCAAAGAGGAAGGCCTTTCGATACAGTAAGTCTTTTCTCTATCATATATTCCCAGCATTTCTTTAATGTTGGGAAAGAAAGTTCATTTCTTTAGGTCAAGATCATCTCCACACCAGCCTGATGGCTTGGACGGTTGGACTCGATGATCCCAGAGGTCTCTTCCAACCTGATTTGTGTCCCGTTCCGGGCCCCGCACTTCAAGAAAGATGTTGAGGTGTTGGAGCAAGTCCAGAGGAGGGCGACCAAGCTGGTGAAGGGTCTGGAGGGTCTGACGTACGAGGAACAGCTGAGGGAGCTGGGGGTGTTTAGCCTGGAGAAGAGGAGGCTCAGAGGTGACCTTATTGCAGTCTACAACTACCTGAAGGGAGGGTGTAGTGAAGTGGGAGTCAGCCTCTTCTCCCAGGCAACTAGCGACAGGACAAGAGGACACAGCCTCAAGCTTTGCCAGGGGAGGTTCAGGTTGGCCATTAGGAAGCATTTCTTCTCAGCAAGGGTCATTAGCCATTGGAAGGGGCTGCCCAGGGAGGTGGTGGAGTCACCATCTCTGGATGTGTTTAAGAAAAGCCTGGACATGGCACTTAGTGCCCTGGTCTAGTTGCCATGGTGGTGTCAGGGCAATGGTTGGACTAGATGATCCCAGAGGGCTCTTCCAACCTGGTTGATTCTGTGATTCTGTGATTGATTCTGTGATTCTGTGACCTCTTGGACCCAAGTGACTTCTTGTTTATTTTTAATTCTAAAGATACATACCCACATTCCTTAATATGTTTCCACAAAACTCCTCAAGGTTTATCACTTACTAGAAGGATTTTGAGTTTTCTTCCCATTTCTTTAATGCCGTAATGTTTGTTTCTGCAGTTGCTCATTTTACTGTTGTCCAAACGTGATGCCTGTGACAGCTTAATATCTATAATACACACTTTGCAGCGGAGGCAAAGGCGGCTTTTTAATGCCTCGGTATCATCAGAAGAATTGTTACTATTCAGTATTTTAAATCAACGTTTAAGCATATTCCCTTACGGAGCAACAGCTTGCTAAGCACGCTTTATGGTATAAATGGATGTCATCATTGTTAACGATCGGCAGCGTCGGCTGCTTCCGTGTAATTAAAAATACCGTTGACTGTAATAATACGTGCAGTTGCTCGAACATTTGCATCCTTGTTCAGCCTTGAAGGGCTGAGCAGCCAGTTAGTCATCGAGGAGACGTGCGGCGCAACGGAAAATAATCACGGCACCGCCTGACATGGCATCGATTAACTTGTCAGTGTAACTCTACAAATATTGCAGAATGGTGTCAAGACAATGATTATTTTGCGTCTGTCTGCGGTAGCAGATGACGTCCAGTTGTCTTTTCTTGTCCAAAATGAACTTCTCATACCGTTCCCTGGAAAAACTGGAGGAGATGGAGAGCTCTGGTCATTCTTCGTGGCATATTCTGGTCACCTTTGCAGGTATTATCTATTATAAATTTAGACGGTGCTTTTGAGCTGGATTTACAGTGTCTGTTTCCGTAATGATGAAAATTGTAGGTTCAACACGTTGCCTTATCATGGAGGATAAGGTGGGGCTCGGGCAGCTCCTGATCTCATTTAGATTTCTTGAAATCACAGCAAATTAGGCTGGTCCCAATCATATTTCTACTCTTCTGATACATAAAAAAAGTGTCCGCTTTGAAGTGTATTAGTAAATCAGTGTATGTATAGCATGGGCTTTATTCAAGTACATTATATCTTTATTTCAACAAAAATATAGTGGGGGTTTTGTGTTTGTTTTGTTTTTTTTTAAGAATGAAATCATGTCCTTGATAAATGCTAAAGCCTGTGTCATTCTTCTGCTCCTCTGTGAACTCTGTGGCAGCAGTGATGAAAGGAGCACAGAGGATTTGTTTTTTTTTTTTAATTCAATCAATTATTTTAGTGTCTACAAGATATTAGACAGTACCAAATCGCTATAGAAAGTATTTTAGACAAAGAAGGTCTACATCCTCCTCCTCCAATGATCGGTCTAGCCGTTATGGAGTCAGTGGGGTAAGGATGGAGGGAATTGTGTTTTGTGATGGAATCACACCCTTTTCATCACCATCAAGTCAAAAGGTGTTCATGAATACATCCTCTGTCTAAGGTAACCCTGCTAGCGGGAGATTGGCAGTATGTTTGGCAAGGATACACCTCTCCAACATGCTTTTGTCCTGGACTTCCTTCAGGTAGTCAGATAAGGCGGTCGCAGATAAGCTCAGGGACTTGGTGCTGCTGAGTTGACCCGAGGCATATTGGGCATCAGGGATGCTTTTGGTTGGTGTGTCATTAAACCAGCTGGGCAAATTCTGCTTATTGAGTTTATTAGGATCTGCTGAAAGCAATTCTGTACAAAACATGGTCATATATACTCTATCAGGTATACATCTTCATCGTTACCTATGAGTAGGGTCACGGAGCTATCTATAAGTAGGACTGTGAAGTTTGTTTTTAAAATAAGTTTAAAAAAACCCCTATGTGCTGTATCTTGGACCCATAGGTAATCTTTAATTTCATAGCAAATGATAGCAAGCTGGTTTCTTGTAGTGTTTAGACTCTGTTTCTACCAGTGTTTCAGCAAACCATTGTGAGTTTATTCAATGTAAAGTGCCACATCTTCAGATACACTTGAACTGCATCCAACGCGGCTTGGACTTGGCTGTCACGTTATAATCATGGAATCATTTTGGTTGGAAAGGACCTTTAAGATCATCAAGTCCAACCGTTAACCCAGCACTGCCAAGTCCACCACTAACCCATGGCCCTTAGCACCACATCTACACGGCTCTTAAATACCATAATCTATGTTAAGGATCTATAGCCACGTTTCCCCACTCCGGCACACTAAGGTCCTTGTTTTTTCTTTCCTACCCAGTAATTTTCAATATTTTCTAATGTGCTTGAAGTGTTTGAATAGCCTCTGCTTTTTACGGGAGCTGAGAATACACAAATTTTCCAGGAGATACACAGACCAAAACTGAATGTAGTGAACAGTGATTGAATCCCAAGAAAATCTCTTTCTGCTGTAGCTTTCAAGTTAAGCTTCTGGAAGGGCTTCCCCCCTGCCATGGCATTAGATTATCTAAATTGCAAGAGTTTAAAATATATGTATTAAGGGTTTTTAATGCAAATTGCCTCCTTTTTTCATACACAGCAAAATTTTTACTTTGGAGGCATGAAGGAAAAATTAAATGCCCAAATAATAAAATTGACACGTTTGCCTCTGAGCCTTTTGAACAAATGAAAACGAACACTTTGGATATTGCAAAATACCTGTAAATTTTAAAAGAGGTCCCACATCAAGACATTCTTGAAATCCTTGGGTTTAACCTTGTTGGAGTAGCGTTGGTGGAGGGGATGCCTTAGCAGTATGTCATCAGAACGGCAGTAGTGCGCTCTGGGGTTTTGTCGAACCTTTAAAAATTAAAGGCCAGTGAATGCTGCCAGCACTCGTAACCTGTAAAAGCAGATTTGTTAATGCTTTTCGAGGTGGGTAACGGTTGGGTTTGTTGGTTGCGTTAGTTGTTAGTGCAGTTTTATAAAGAAGAAGGACATGTGTCAGCAGCAGTACTCGTCAGATGAGCATTGGCTGCAACAGAAGCAATGGGGTGGCCCTTGCGGAGAGTTCACAAGGCACTTGGAGAGACACGATGCAGGAAAAGGGATCTTCTGTTGGTGCAAAAACCATCCATCTTAGCCTGGTATCAGCATGTTTTGGATGGAGTTGGCTGGAAAGGGGTAGAAAAGCAAGAGAGGTGCACGTGAAAGGCTTTAGGGTGGTCATCTCTCAGTCCTGTCTCCTAGCAGGGAGTGTTTGGCATGTAGTAACTACCTGTTAATGTGCCCCTGAAGCAGAGTTGGAACAAGTCCAAAGGAGGGCCACAAAGATGCTCAGAGGGCTGGAGCCCCTCTGCTATGGAGACAGGCTGAGAGAGTTGGGGCTGTTCAGCCTGGAGAAGAGAAGGCTCCAGGGAGACCTTCTAGCACCTTCCAGTACCTGAAGGGGCTACAGGAAAGCTGGAGAGGGACTTTTTACAAGGGCATGGAGTGATGGAACGAGGGGGAACGATTTTAAACTGAGAGAGGGGAGATTGAGATGAGATCTGAGGAAGAAATTCTTTGCTGTGAGGGTGGTGAGACACTGGCCCAGGTTGCCCAGAGAAGCTGTGGCTGCCCCCTCCCTGGCAGTGTTCAAGGCCAGGTTGGATGGGGCTTGGAGCAACCTGGTCTGGTGGAAGGTGTCCCTGCCCATGGTGGGGGGTTGGAACTGGATGATCTTTAAGGTCCCTTCCAACCCAAACCAGTCTGTGATTCTGTGATCTCAAGCGTGCATAGTTATAAGTTCAGAGCTGCCCATTTAATACTGCTTTGCAGTCTGTGCCCACACACGGGTCCTGCCCTCCCGTTCAGTGTCCAAGCGAGCGCGGGGAACCATGTCCAGCGACAAAACAGCTTTCTCCGAGGGATGTCACCCACTTAAACCTGAGGTCCCCATCTGATGGAGGACGATACAGACCTCTCTGCAGTTGCAGGCTCTGCTTTGGCAGCGGCTTCGCGCTGGCAGATAACTCCTCTATTAACGCCGGAGCTTTGTTCGTTAGGTGATATCGCATAATCCTCAGTTTATTGCTCAGAAGAGACAACGCAGTTGCTAAGGAAACCAGATAGAAAAGCAAATCTCGTTTGCTTTGTGTTTAGGATGAAAGCGCTCGCCTGACCGTCAGGATTAATACCTGTCCTGTAACCTTTCCCTGACGTGGGCATTCTTGTTTCTCACTTGGGAGGAGCAAAGTCCACATGGTTTTTGCCCCTGCTGCCACCTAACGAGTGGGTTTTGGTTGGAGCATCACAAAAATTACTATTAATATGATCTTTTTGCAAACCTGAAGCCACGCTGCTTGGTTTTCCCCTGTTGTACTAGGAAAACATATATTCAGACTGAAGTTCTTCTCCTATTTGGGGCATTTAGGGGCTTTCACAGAGTCTGTAATAGTGTTTGAGCTGTTTTCTGGCACTCACGGTATCATGCGATCTCCTTTTCAAACCCAGTCACCTGGTTGCAGAAAGCTTGTGCTATTAATTCCTTTTGAACAGAGTTTAATTAGAGCCCTATCATATCTGAATAAAATTGGCCAGAAGGTCCACGGGTATTTGGGAGGGATGGAGGGAGGCCGTGTGCCTGCTTGGCTTGGAAAAAGAGACCAAAACTAGAATTTAAACTTTGAGCAGCTAGAGACAGTCATGCTAATTTTAAAATATCCATCAGTTGATGAAGTTAAATGGCCTTTTTTTGTTTTCACACACAGACAGGCAGTTTTGTAGAGCATGGTGATGCTTAGAAGACATGAAAATGCATTAAAATATATTTGAAAAAAAAAAAAAAAAGAAGAAAAAATTGTGTTTAAAACCTTCCTTATTAAAGGAAAACACCGTACCACAAAGCAGGCAGCATGCTGAGGTCCATCCCTCCATCCATCCCTCATCCATCCATCCCTCCATCCATCCCTCATCCATCCATCCCTCATCCATCCATCCCTCCCTCCATCCCTCCATCCATCCACATGCTGGAAACTTTTCTAGTTAAGACTAAACTTTTAATATGGATTCATCTTCAAGATGGGAAGTTTTGGGAGGAGAAAGTGATGTCGCAAAGATGCTGAAAGTTTTTGGGGCTGGTCCTCGGCAGGCATCGTTAGCAGCATGCTCTCAGTCGGGACAGTAAATGCTTCATTTGTATTAATTACCCAGTTCCAGTGATAAATCCCTGCCATTGCGTTTTCTTACCCATCTATATCAGCCAGACTGCCATTTTTATTTGCATTTCTGATCATTCCATCATCTTGGATTAAAACGTAATTGCTATTTGACAGGATTATGCTGCCAAGTGAGGAAAGGTTATTTTCTGCACTTCTTAAAACCAAAATTCATAGGACTTTGGGGCACTCTTTTATTCTTTACGATGCAATATTTCAGTGGATTGGAGACTTTCTTTTAGGGTTCTATATTTCTACGAAATGACTGCATTTTTATATCTTCTGCAGACACACAATACTGAACAGAATGTATTCACTGCCCTCATTTCACCATCAATACCGGTGGTATATTCTCAGTCTATACAGCACTACCTCTATGTGCTGGCAGAAAGTTTTTTGCTGCTGGTATTGCATTATAATTATGCAATCCGCAATGTTAAGATTTCACAGACTCACAGAATCAATCAGGTTGGAAGAGCCCTCTGGGATCATCGAGTCCAACCATTGCCCTGACACCACCATGGCAACTAGACCATGGCACTAAGTGCCATGTCCAGTTTTCTCTTAAACCCCTCCAGAGATGGTGACTCCACCACCTCCCTGGGCAGCCCCTTCCAATGGCTAATGACCCTTCCTGAGAAGAAAAAAATTAATTGGGATTGAGAAGTACTGTTGTCATCAGGAGTTAAAAGCTCAACAAATCTATCAAATACCGAGCGAAGGTTTGGTCCTTGATCCATTACATCTGGCTCTTAAAAATATTGCTTGTTTACTTCTTCCCTGGTTCTCAAAATCTGGCAAAAGCTGCTGTTTGTAAACACTGCGTGAAAATTAGTGATATTATACTAATTGCACGGTGCATCTTGGATTAAATCTGCGTTTAGTAAAGCAAAATACTTATTATAACTAATTGTTCTCCATGAAAAATGTTGCTCCCGGCATGAAACTTTTTACAATCTCAATATAGTGGTTAGGTAAGAGTCTTGAAGCAGTGGTTTGGAGTTGGTGCAACAAGCACCCCCTTCCCTTGTGATCCGCGGTTAATGGTCTAGTCCACAAATGAGTACCAATAGTACTTGCTTCGTTAAATTACGGTGAACGCAGCTTGTTTTGCAAAAGGTGAGATATTCCGTCCTTTTTATAAGAGCGTATTATTATATTGGGGTGTTTATGAAAATGCAAAGGACAAGAGAAAAACCTTTAAAAGCAATTACTTTGAACGGTTTTGTTGCTATAACGACGCGATGCAGCTCTTGATGAGCTCTCATTTCCTTAATGTTGTTAAAAAGTTTAGTTGCCATAACAACACAACGCACTTTTGTTTTCAGTAACTGATACTTTTGCTTTTTCCCCCATGCTTGTAGAAGCAGCCTGAGGTTTGTTTGGTGTATGAAATTTTTAACTTGTATAAGTACGTGTTAGGAAGTGGTTAGTATTAGAATCGTAGAACTACAGACTGGTTTGGGTTGGAAGGGACCTTAAAGCTCACCTAGTTCCAACCCCCCTGCCACGGGCAGGGACACCTTCCACCAGACCAGGTTGCTCCAAGCCCCATCCAACCTGGCCTTGAACACTGCCAGGGAGGGGGCAGCCACAGCTTCTCTGGGCAACCTGGGCCAGTGTCTCACCACCCTCACAGCAAAGTATTTCTACCTCAGATCTCATCTCAGTCTCCCCTCTGTCAGTTCAAAACTGTTCCCCCTCATCCTGTCACTCCATGCCCTTGTAAAAAGCCCCTCTCCAGCTTTCCTGTAGCCCCTTCAGATACTGGAAGGTGCTAGAAGGTCTCCCTGGAGCCTTCTCTTCTCCAGGCTGAACAGCCCAAATTATGCTACTGCACTGGAGTACACAGGAATGAACCTGTTTATCTCTGTATCTTCCTTTGTATGTTAAATTTGGCTTTTAATAACTACTAGGAACTCAGAAAATTCTTGGGATCTTGGAGGCGAAAGACTTTTATTCTTAGAGATATGCATTGCTACCTGATTGAACCTGTGTCTGCTGGGCTGGGGATGCTGTGGAGCACGAGTGGAGGTGGAAGTCTGGAGGTCAGTAGAGTTGATGTCCTAAAGCGAGCGGTTATTGCACTCGAGCGTTTATTTGTTGGCGATTGTTTCCGTACTCTCACGAAAACGAGGGCTGCTGGCACCACTACCTTGCATCAGGGGTTGCTAAATGGTCATCTTGGCCCCTTTTGAGCCTTTATAGAAAACACACCACTTTTCAGCTTCACAGAATCACAGAATCACAGAATCAATGAGGTTGGAAGAGCCCTCTGGGATCATCGAGTCCAACCATTGCCCTGACACCACCATGGCAACTAGACCAGGGCACTAAGTGCCATGTCCAGGCTTTTCTTAAACACCTCCAGAGATGGTGACTCTACCACCTCCCTGGGCAGCCCCTTCCAATGGCTAATGACCCTTGCTGAGAAGAAATTCTTCCTAATGTCCAACCTGAACCTCCCCTGGCGAAGCTTGAGGCTATGTCCTCTTGGCCTATCGTCAGTGTCAGTATATTATCCTTCAGATGTTTTCTGCGTAAATAATTTGATTGCTATTCAAGAAGATGTAAAATTGTCAGGATATTAATATATTCTCAAACCTGCTTGTAGTATTAAGTGTATTAGTTCTGTGTTTTATGTACAGAAGAGACAACACATTTTGGTAGGACTCTGGTCTAGTTGCCATGGTGGTGTCAGCGCAATGGTTGGACTCGATGATCCCAGAGGGCTCTTCCAACCTGGCTGATTCTGTGATTCAGTGACTCTTTTTTTATCCATACCGTATCGATTCTGGCTGTAAGGCCTCCTGTTTGCTTAGATCTCCTATTTTGAAGTAATATCAATCCATGCTACATTTGCAAGAAGTTCTTTGTGGGGGGTAAAATGCCGGGTTGGTAAATACTGCAGTTTAAAGACCCATATTTTCCTTTTGAGGAATTACTTGCATCTGGGTAAAGTGCTTGTGTGTGTTGTCTGTACTTAAAAAAAAAAATTTAAGAAAATAACAGGTTAGTTATGAAAAAAGGGAAAAATCAGATCCCGAGGAAACGCTCAGTGCTGCAGAAAAATTATTCGTGTCAGCTTCTGACAGCTTTTTCCAGGCTACCCAGAGAAACCCACAGCAAATAAATAAATAAGACCAAGTAAATTATCTTTTTTCAATTGCTTTTGTTTAACTCCCCGATACGATGCTGCTGCCGCATCCTTGGCTTGGCCGGATTTTCTCTCGCTGCCATCTCTCATTTTCAGGACACCGGATCAACGCGGGCCGTGAGATTGCCGGAGCACACAGGGAAGGATGCTCAGGGTTTCAGCTTAACGGGCTGTCGTGTTTCATCACTGTTAGCTGGGAAATAAAAGAAGGGTGTGGGCTGAGTGTTGGGGCTGGGTGGTTTTTCCCAGTGAGTGGTTAGCGTAGGTGTCTTTACTCAGCCTGGAATTGCAGCCGGTTCTTGAAACCTCATTTTGAGTGGAAAATCAACTGGAATTTGAAATGAATTACTGAAAAAATGAGATTCACCCAAAAAAAAAAAACACTTAAAGAAATATATATCAGTTTATATGCAAGTATTTGAATAGTCCTGCTGTAAATGTTGAAGGTAGTGCACAGCACAGATGTGTCGGGTTGATGTTGCGGGGTTGAGCTTCAGACTCTTCGTGGGAGAGCCTGGGAGGAAATTCGGACCGAACACGGTGGAAATCCCCTCTCTTTTCCCGTGGGCACAGCGCCCGTTCTGCTGCATTTTTTTTCTCATCAGAATAGCAGAGGAGAGTGATATAATCCCCGAAAAGCCTGGCTTTATTGCTTCCTGATCCTCTTTATCCATTTCCCTCTTGGACAAGAAAGGAGGAGTTTGATTGCATCTGTAAATGGGTAAAGAAGACAAAAAATTGAAGGTCTAGACACATCCTTTTGACACCCAGGACTTTCTGACTGCCAAAAGGTTTCTGTAAATGCAGATTAGTTAGGAATAAACCCCTAACAAGTCTTTCAGAACGTGTCACTTCTCAAATTGAGATGCACAACGGTGCCACGTGCAATTTAACCGTGCTGCCCAGAGCTTTTTGTGGGGTTTAAGAGGTGAAGGTTGGTTAGGTCTGATCTGATCATTTTACTTGAAGGCCAAAAAACCTTTGGTCACAGAATCACAGAGTCAATCAGGTTGGAAGAGCCCTCTGGGATCATCGAGTCCAACCATTGCCCTGACACCACCATGGCAACTAGACCAGGGCACTAAGTGCCATGTCCAGGCTTTTCTTAAACCCCTCCAGAGATGGTGACTCCACCACCTCCCTGGGCAGCCCCTTCCAATGGCTAATGACCCTTGCTGAGAAGAAATGCTTCCTCATGTCCAACCTGAACCTCCCCTGGCGAAGCTTGAGGCCGTGTCTCCCTCTCATCCATCTCTTTTACAACATAAAACACAAATTACTTGTGTTATTTGATACGTAATCATTGCTTTATTAAATATTCAGCTCAGAGGAGAGGCAGGTGCAGGACTGAGGAGGTAGATGCTTCATCTTCACTTGTATAAATTTTAGTTTTTGGAAATAACAACAAAGAAAATCCATCTTCATGCTCTGGTTTTAGAGGTGTGTATACCAATAACCTCATATTAGATTTCAGTCCTGATTCACCTTCCCAAAGGCAGCGTGCCTGTCTGCAAAGCGTTGTACTTTTGGAGTAAAGGCATGTAATTAGTGGAGAGAGATGGGGAAAAAAAAATGAAGGGAAAAATGAAAATTAAAGGAATTGCCCTTTCCCCAGCTACAATTATATATTGCCAGGCAACATCTGGATTAAAAAATCCCACAACCCTGAACTGGTGTTGCTGATGTTACTAATTTGCACTAATTTGTGACAAACCCCTGTCTGTGCTTGCCCTGTGCTTCTCCCATCCCCAGCAAAAGCAAAACTCCAGTGGCAGAACTCAGGAGTAAAAAAAAAGAAAAAGAGAATATTTTTGATCTGCATATATGACCGGGAGCAGCACAGGGATGAAAACAGCTTTCTGTAGCGCGGACACAGGGGTCTCGTGAGTCCAGCCCTATTTTTAGCCTTAAAATCTTAAAAGAGAGATTTTAAGGAAGACAAGGAGGTAGCATCATTATTCTGGATCAGCCTGGGTAGCACCCAGGAGAGAGCCTGCAGGATTTAGATAACGCACTCTTTGGTATTTCTGTGTGTTTCCAGCATGTGTATAAACGTCGTTTGGCTGTTGAGCATGAAGGATATCCCACTCTCTTACTACAAGTGGGATTATTTTTGAGGCATTCAGGGAGGGCAAGGTGTCGTACCCTCTGAGAACATAGCAATGGATGCCAGGAGGAGCAGGCCAATACCCCTTCTCATCCTCTCCTCCAGCGTAAAAGGATGAAAAGCTGGGGGATGAGAGCTGAGGTAATCGTTTTTAAATTAATATCTTTAATTACGAGGTGCAATTTAAAAAACACTGTGCTCATTAGCTTAGTGTTTATGATTAGTGCTTATTTCCTTAATTGCCTCAACCACCTCCTCATCTTTTTTCCTTATTTCTATTTTATTTCCCAGTAATTTAGTATATCATTATGTTTTATTAAAGCAGTAATGGGGATCGAGGGAGAGCTGAGACAGGGCGAGCACGTTTGAGTTGTCCAAAATCAAGCCAGAATTCATCCTGAAACTAAATTTCCCAAGTCCCAGCCCAATTTAAAAAATTTAACGCTACCTCTGTACAGCGAGGAGGAGCGAGGTGTGCAAGTAAGTGCTTTCATCATATCCCATCTCCCTCTCAGGTGTGGGATTTACATCATGTTTTGTGCTATAAATTATACATAAAAATAGCAGAGCTCTCTAGATTTGCAGCTGGATGTATTATGGGCTTCAGAGGGTTTTTTTGGCTCCATAAAGTTATCTCTAGCTGTATTTCAATTAGGTTGCGAGGTCTGTTTCAGAGATTTACTGCACAGTACAAATTATTTTAGGCTTTCTTTTTTTAATATTTCCTCTCCAGCCAACCGTAGGAACTGTTTACAAGAAAACAGTTTTTCCCATGTAAATACAGCTACATTTTCTTGACAGTAAAATATTTTACTGATAGATGTGGATCTTGTTGAATTGCAACCGGGCTGGTTCCCAGGTTGTTTAAAGAACATTTTGTGGGGGAGAAGTTAATTTGCAACAATTTTTCACTGTAACTTGTTTTAATCAGTGAGATTAAGAACTGTTTTTTTTCATCTAGCTCCCAACCAACAAACTCACTGTCCCTGCTCTGTGTTTTCATTATATCAGTCCATAGCATAGGTGTAACCACGTCATCGTGTAGTCATAATTCTCATTTTCTCTCCCCTTCGTCGTGATCCTAATAGATGTTTTATTCATTGCTAACGTCTTTCACAGGTATGCACCCACATGGGATAGTCACACTTGTTCCTTTGGGACACTATAGCATTTCTGATGGGCTAGTGTTAAAAAACTGGAATAAATGGCATGGATATATAATTAAAGTCTTCAAGATCTAGAGGTGCAGCAAGAAAAGCCAGCCCCAACGCTGTTTCCCCGCAGTTGTCGCATCCTGGCTCACAGGAGATCACAGATGAGTAATGGGAAATCACCCATGTTGTAGGGTTGAATAAATACAGATTTATTTAGCACAGGTGGTTCTGTGATTATGATATATCGATAAAATGTGCTGCTCAGCAGACCTCAAAGCTGCGTTTCTACTTGGTTGGGGTACAACACGGGGAGCCTTAATGCCAACCAGGACTGCAAAATTGAGATTTGCAAGAGTGGGCGGGTTCACAGAATCACAGAATCAATCAGGTTGGAAGAGCCCTCTGGGATCATCGAGTCCAACCATTGCCCTGACACGACCATGGCAACTAGACCATGGCACTAAGTGCCATGTCCAGGCTTTTCTTAAGCACCTCCAGAGATGGTGACTCCACCACCTCCCTGGGCAGCCCCTTCCAATGGCTAATGACCCTTTCCGAGAAGAAATTCCTCCTAATGTCCAACCTGAACCTCCCCTGGCGAAGCTTGAGGCTGTGTCCTCTTGTCCTATCACTAGTTGCCTGGGAGAAGAGGCCGACTCCCACTCCTCTACAACCTCCCTTCAGGTAGTTGTAGACTGTTGCTCTGGTCGTGTTGAACACAAGGTCATCTTTAAGTCTGTATTAGTTCTGTACATTTTGAGGAATGTAGCACGTTTTCCCTGGAAATTTGACTTGGAGCAACTCAACGCGTAGCCATCTCCACCATTTTGGTGCAAGCACAACTGGGAGCATTGCTTCTGGAGAGCAGGTTGGTTTCATTCCTGACCTGAAAGTACATTTTGCTGGGAAAATGTTTATATCTCATTTACAGGATATCACAGGATTCTCTGTGTAGATGCAAATATGATACTAATAAGAAGGTCTGTTTTTCTGAGTTAGAGTTTTGGGTATTTTTTACATTTTCTGGGTGCTTACACTGAATACATATATATTGGAATGAGAAATTCCTACTTAGCCCTTGTTATTTAGAAAGACAATGCCCATAGGATAAGCCAGGTCAGAAGGGACTTTAGGAGGTCTCTGGTCCAAGCTCCTCAAAGCAGGGCCAGCTCTGGGGTCAGACCAGGCTGCTCAGGGCTTCATCCACTTGGGTCCTGGGAACCTCCAAGGATGGAGCACAGCCACTCTGGCAACCTGCTGCACTCTTTTCTACCTGAAAAGACTTAATTTCCTCACCTAGAAGACAGTCTGGCCATATCTCTGTAACTCTTTTTGGGTTCTTGATAGAGCTGGGACATTTTAGGAGTGACAGTGGATTTGAGGGGGCTGACCTGCAGCAGCTTTTTCACAAGGGCAGCATAAAAAAGTGCCCTGGGAATCTCTCCACAAGCTCTACCTGCTTTTATAATTGTCTTGTGCACTTGAGCACTGATGAGTTCAGATCAAAAAGCAAACGCTGTATCAGCACATCAGTATTTATGACCACTTAAGGAGATGAAGAGTGGGGATGCAGAAAGGGAGAGTGTGATGAACAAGACTGGGTTTATGTTTTTCTTTTTGGTAGCAGGAAGATTGTCCTGAGCTGTAGTTCATTTCTTCTGTAGTTGAGATGATGTGCTTTTTGATAACTCCAGCGTCCTGTGCATAGGTCAGTCCTCCAAGGAACTGTTTTCCATTGTAGAAAGCTGCTAACCTTTTGCTGCTGTTGATTGTGGATCTGTACCAAAAATCGACACGCGACTGATGTTGTGTATAAGCCTCTTGAACTGCAGTTGCTCTTTGGTATAGGGAAGTTTTAACTTTCTGAACATCAAGAGAAGGTCAGCCTGAATGAAATGCCTTCTTCGGTTGGGGAGTTTCAGTAAGTTCACGTGGTGCTTCCTTCTGAATGGGTGGAAGTGTAAAATGGGAAATTTTCTTCGCAGTATGAAAAATTTGCATGCAAATTTACCAGTGCGTTGACATGCTGAACAGATTGTTCTGTAATTAATATCCCAGGAGCAATTTCTACTTTGTTTCATTCACTTTAGCAGATACTCAAAACATGCTGCTATTCTGCGTGTTCACGATGCTTTACAGCCCCTTTAAAGCTCCAGTTGGCGCTTAAGACATCTGTCTGTTTTAAACCAAACAAACTGCATTTCATACGAATGTGCCAGCATGAATTTAAATAAGGGACAAGACAAACATAACCTATTTCTCCCTGGTGTGTATCCCTTCCAAGCGCTCAAGCCCAAGCCTGAAGCTGTTTGTGTAGCTCTGCGTTACCCTGTGTCCTCCATAGCTGAAGGTAGCAAAGGGGTGGTGTTCTCAGAATCAAATAATGTTCCCAGACCACAAAGTAAAAAATAAATGAATCCATGCAGAATTCATGGCAATTAAGATAAAATGCCTATAAGCTGATTTGTTCCCTGCCAGAGCAGATAAGATCATAGAAGCGTTGTGGTTGGAAAGGACCTTTAAGACCATCAAGTCCAACTGTTAACCCAGCACTGCCAAGGCCACCACTAACCCATGTCCCTCAGCACCACATCTACACGGCTTTTAAATCCCTCCAGGGATGGTGACTCCACCACTGCAAGGTGGGGGTCGGTCTCTTCTCCCAGGTAACAAGCGATAGGATGAGAGGAAACGGCCTCAAGTTGTGCCAGGGGAGGTTTAGATTGGAGATCAGGAACAATTTCTTGACTGAAAGGATTGTCAAGCACTGGAACAGGCTGCCCAGGGCAGTGGTGGAGTCCCCATCCCTGGAGGGATTTAAAAGCCGTGTAGATGTGGTGCTGAGGGCCATGGGTTAGTGGTGGCCTTGGCAGTGCTGGGTTAACAGTTGGACTCGATGATCTTAAAGGTCCTTTCCAACCAAAGGGATTCTACGATTCTGTGTTAGAAGTTTTGGAGAACTGATACCTGAAATGGTAAATACATCTCTCTCTCATCCAAGATTGCACCCTGTAATCAAAGAGCAGCAAATACAGTACCTTGAATTAAGAAAGGCTTACAAAAGAAATGATGTAGTAGCTCAGGCCAGTAGTCTGAGATCAAAAGCGTGCAAAGCTTTAGAAGACGTTTTAGTGGAAATACTCATTGAAGACATAAATACAGCTGAGTAACACGGCAGCTTCCTTGGAGAAGGGCGCCCGTCCTGCCGTTGAAGGAAGGTGGTGAATCTCACCTGCCCGATCTGGAAGGTGTGCATTATTTATCGCTCTGAATTTCTGATAGAAAACCAAAGTCCCTTCCCAGGCTGATGGAAACAGATGCTTGTCAACATCTACCATTTCTGCTCGGGGGTTTTCAGCAGATGTTCATTTTTCCCCACAATGATTAATTTTAATGCAAACAGTATAAAACCCTCAAACGTAAAGCATTGCTAGGTACCATTAATCATTTAAAATCATTTCAGATGTCAGATTTCCAGTCACAGTTACTTGCAACTCCCTGGTGATTCTGGAGTCATCGTGCTTGAAAAATAACCCGTATTACATTTAATAATTCAATACCATCTACTTTGGTGCTTTTATATCAACTGTTAGATTGACATTTAAAGCTCATTAGAAGGTTGTTGGCTTTTTTCAATACTATATTATGCCAAGAGTGCTGTACAGGAACATGTTGATTTTAATTGCATGTAGCTTAGGTTATGAAAAAAGTAAATAAATCACTAAGAAAGGGTCAGATTGTTCCATTTGGCCTCAAGCTGTTTTTCTTTTAACATAGATACTTAATTTGAAAATTTTGGTCTGTGTATTATATTAATTATAAAACAGAAATAATGCAAATTAAAAATGAGGGCAATTTTGAACAGTGTTTAATGGATACAAAATGTTTTCAGAGCAAATTTCAAAATTAAACTTTTTTACTTTAGTTTTTTTAAATATTAGAACTGCTGTGAAGAAATAAAAGCAAGTCTTACCAGTCTCTAATGCACTGGTATTACGGTGATATTCCTTGACCGAATGAAGCCCCAGTGATGGAACAGTCCTTAACTATTCCAGAAATAGTGAAAGCATCCCATATTTCTGATCTAATGGTAAAATAGCTGAGTTTTTCTTTAATGACATAACAAGACTCTTATGGAGCTCTATTATGATGCCAGAAGGGTAACAAGCCCCATATTGTACGTATAGAAAATAATTCCTGTTGTCTGCAGTATGACTTTCTTCCATTGCCCTTCTCCCTCTCTCTCTCTGTTCGGAACAGTTTGCTCTTCCACATAAATTGGATTTGGCCATGTCGTTCCCATGCTAATCATAGAATCATAGAATGGTTTGTGCTGGAAGGGACCTTAAAGATCATCTAGTTCCAACCCCCCTGCCACGGGCAGGGACACCTTCCACTAGACCAGGTTGCTCCAAGCCCCATCCAACCTGGCCTTGAACACTGCCAGGGAGGGGGCAGCCACAGCTTCTCTGGGCAACCTGGGCCAGGGTCTCACGACCCTCACAGCAAAGAATTTCTTCCTCATCTCAATCTCCCCTCTTTCAGTTTAAAACCGTTCCCCCTCGTCCCGTCACTCCATGCCTTTGTAAAAAGTCCCTCTCCAGCTTTCCTGTAGCCCCTTCAGGTACTAGAAGGTCTCCCCGGAGCCTTCTCTTCTCCAGGCTGAACAGCCCCAACTCTCTCAGCCTGTCTCCATAGCAGAGGTGCTCCAGCCCTCTGAGCATCTTCCTGGCCTCCTCTGGATTTGCTCCAACAGCTCTGTGTCCTTCTTAACGTTGGGGGCCGCAGAGCTTGATGCAGCACTGCAGGTGGGGTCTCATGAGAGCAGAGTAGAGGGGCAGAATCAATCTCCTGGCCTCCAAAAGAGTCTTGAAAGCCTGTTGACAACTCCTCCTAAATGATAAAAGCAAAGAGACTGCCCTGATGCACTTTAGGGCTGAGAGACTGTAAAAGGGAAATGCTTTGTCCGTAGCTTTTTGATATGCCAGAGCATTACTGGAACCCCAAAGACAGCTTTTATTAATTGAAGCACTCAGCCAGGAAGGTCCTTGCCAGCCAGCCCTATTAGTTTTTTTCCATATCAATCGGTTCAATCCAGTTGTGTCAACTCTATCATTTCCCAAATACAGAAATCTTTGGTGAGAGCGACTTTTTGTGAGGTCTCCTCCTGAATGAGCAACCTGCTCCCTGATGCTCAGTGTTGTGGTTGTGTATAACAAAGATATGGCAGAGCTGGGCATATCCCAGACTTAATTTACTTTAAATTGATTTTGCTTGCAGTCCTTGTATTCGTTAGGGACTTGGTAATATGCAACAAACACTTTATTTTCTCTTCATTTGAACTAGAACCTGAAATACTCTGGAAGATGATAACCTGTAGAGGATCTAAATTACCCTGTTGTTAGCAAGTGGGATCTCCCACCTTTGTGAAGTCCTTTTTTTCACCTGGGTGGCTTGTGGTGAAGATTCAGCTGACATTGAAGCCCACGGGCTGTAAATTAGGTGGTGTTGGACTGAATTAGTTCATTCCCATTCCCACCTTGCTATACTAGCCAAGTTAGGGCATCACCATGGTGTTGACTTCGCAGTCACCAAATGGCCATCTCAGTGCTTGAAAATAAAGAGCTGAGAGTCTGAATCCTTTCCTGACAGATGTCTGAAGAAGAAGGTGCAGATAAACCACGTGTGGTTATGCTGAATCCCAAATAGGACTGCTTCTCACCCAGATCCTGGAGCTTTTGGTATTGTTTGAAAAATCCCCTTTCCTAACCCACCCTTCTTCTCTGCCTGTGAAGGTGCCTCTTCAAATCGATGCCAAAGCTTTCCTGAGCCTAGCCTGACCATGCTGAACCCAGGACAAAATTGGCTTGATATGAAGGATGAAGGGAGCCCAGTTGTTGTTAGTCTGGAATTTAAATGATTCACAAAAAGCTACTTGGTGGAAAAGGACCCGGGGGTGTTGGTCGATGGCCGGCTAAATATGACCCAGCAGTGTGCCCAGGTGGCCAAGAAGGCCACCAGCATCCTGGCTTTTATCAGCACTAGTGTGGCCAGCAGGACTAGGGCAGGGATCGTCCCCCTGTACTCGGCACTGGGGACACCGCACCTCGAATCCTGTGTTCAGTTTTGGGCCCCTCATTACAAGAAAGACCTTGAGGTGCTGGAGCGAGTCCAGAGAAGGGCAATGAAGGTGGTGAAGGGTCTGGAGCACAAGTGTGATGAGGAGTGGCTGAGGGACCTGGGGGTGTTTAGCCTCGAGAAAAGGAGGCTGAGGGGAGACCTTATTGCTCTCTACAACTGCCTGAAAGGAGGGTGTAGCGAGGTGGGGGTCGGTCTCTTCTCCCAAGTAACAAGTGATGGGACGAGAGGAAACAGCCTCAAGTTGTGCCAGGGGAGGTTTAGATTGGAGATCAGGGAAAATTTCTTCATGGAAAGGGTTGTCAAGCACTGGCACAGGCTGCCCAGGGCAGTGGTGGAGTCTCCATCCCTGGAGGGATTTAAAAGCCATGTAGATGTGGTGCTGAGGGACATGGTTTAGTGGTGGCCTTGGCAGTGCTGGGTTAACGGTTGGACTTGATGATCTTAAAGGTCCTTTCCAACCAAAATGATTCTGTGATTCTGCCAGGAAGAGCAGCCCCAGGCAGTTTGTTGCAGCAGAAAGGATTTTTGCACGTTTGTCACAGAGTCCTGCTGCTTGTCTGTATGTCATGGCATTTCCCCCAAATCCAAGCAAAGAAACCCTGAGAGCTCTGAGCACATGAACATCAAATGAAGCATCCTGACATTTTATATCCCAGTATATTAATGGTTAGGATGCAGGGGAGCAATGTAGGAATGTGCATAATTCTGTAATTTCTTTTGTCTCCAGCAAAAGTCTTTCTGCTTTGTAATTTATTGCATTAAAGGTTTGCCTTTACACCTCACAACTCATAAAATCTCTGCTTGCAATGAGCATCTGTCCAGGTAGCAAACATCAGTGTCAGAGGAGGGTGGTGTAACTGGGAAATCCTCTTCGGAATTGGGAGCGCTGGCCCCGGAGGGTTCTCTGGTCTGGGAGCTGCTGGGAACCTGTCTAGCAAAGGCAAAGATGGTTAAACAACGGTGAAGACTTGATTGATGAAGGTCTGCAGAGGAGAGATGAGGGGAGAATTATTGTTTTGCAGGCAGAATGGGTTAATTCTATCCAAAAGGAATGAAGGACATAAGGAAGGAGACTTTTTACTACCTGCTGCAGTTCCCCACTCGTGGGATGCTCATGGCATGTTTTCATAGTGCAGCGTAAATAAGGGATCCCTTTGCACCCCTTCTTCCAGCACCCCTATGCTTGAGCTGGACCATGGCACAGGGCATCATCTGCTTGGTAACCCTAGGCACAAGGCTCTGTGAACCAAGAGGTGGCCAAAAAGCCACCAAAGATGAGACTGCAGCTGTTGTAAATACACTCAAGGAAATGGTAGATACGCTGGGGCAGCGCTGGCTCCTCTGGGACTGGGAGGAAACTTCCAATAAGTACAATTTGGGTTGTGCAGCAGTCCTACCTTTCATTTATTTCTACTTCTAGATACGTTGCTAGCAGGCAGGCAAAAGTGCTGCTGCAAAAATGAAGTCAAAATAATTTGGGTTTTTCTTTTTTGCGTAGAAAAGATGGTGCGTATTTCTGTATATCAGTATGTGTGTACTTTGTTTGGGGTTTAATCAGTGATTTCACAGAATCACAGAATCAATGGGGTTGGAAGAGCCCTCTGGGATCATCGAGTCCAACCATTGCCCCGACACCACCATAGCAACTAGACCATGGCACTAAGTGCCATGGCCAGTCTTTTCTTAAACCCCTCCAGAGATGGTGACTCCACCACCTCCCTGGGCAGCCCCTTCCAATGGCTAATGACCCTTGCTGAGAAGAAATGCTTCCTATTCTCTCTATTAATCAATTTGTTACCTTGGTTTGATGTAAAACTTCTATTCAAACAACATTTTATAGGTTGTACTGTTGATTTTTTGAAACCATATAACCCAACTTTTGAGCATCCTTTAGTCTTCTGGACCCCGATGTGTCTTTAAGATGGGGAGCAGAAATTTTGCATGGACTGTAAGATTATTTTTGTGTGTGTATACATTTTGGAGAATTGCCTGGTTTTATTCGTTATTCTTTTCTATGGTTCTTACAGCTTTGCATGTTTCCTGGAGAGCTTTATTATCACT